>NC_045139.1:2593203-2917369 GCF_008831285.2 Nymphaea colorata
AATACCTTCTAGTAGCTTTTTGTCTTCGTCACTTTCGATGCTTTTATCTAGTTCGAAGCCCTTGTTGTCTATGCTGCTTTCATCTACAATCAGATATAAATACAAGGAGGCCCACCTAAATTGATTGGGAAAAGGAAAAGAGACACCTTGTGAATATGACGGCTCGACGTAGATCAAGGTCCCAGCGATGGAGAATTCACTTAGACGTCCAATGTTTGCCCCCTGAAAAATAGAACGAGTAGGTACCATAGTGAGCCAACTAGTCAAATTTTCTGCATGACTATAATCTCTAGTTAGCTAAAGTTGAAGAGAAAAGAACTCTATTTACATTCAGTAAAGAGATAGCATATTTTTTTCCTTGAAAGAAGTTGTTTACCTGAAGTCTTTCTTGGAATGAGTCATGAAGGCTTCTACATCCTCCGAGCACTAATTTTACCAATCGTTTCAACTTCTCGATGCCAGGAACGTCCACAAGTTTTCTGCAGTTTTCTAGATCCAATTTCTGCAGCCCCCCTGCATTTGAGACATCTGCTATCATTTCCAGTTGATGACAGTCTTGTGCATAGAGCTTGGTGAGGGAAGGAGGGAATTGAGGGAAAGAGTAGTGTTGTCTCTCTGAAGATTTTTCATCACCACTTGATGACACAACATGGCTCTTCAACAACATCAATGATCCAACAGTTGCAGAAGCCGGCAAGAATTTGAGCCTTTTGCAACGAATAACTGATAGGACCTTTAGCTTCTGTAGTGAGACAATGGAGTCTGGCAACTCTTCAATGGCTGTCAAACTCAGATTAAGCCGCCACAAGCTCTTCATGTTGCCAAGAAAGGTGGGCAAAGATGCAAGACATTTACAGCCGCCAGCGTCTAGTACTTCAAGATTGAACAATGAACATACGCAATCATGTATTTCTTTCAATGAGTGACAACCCTTTAGAATTAACGACTTCAGTTGCTTCATTTGCCCCATGGATCCGGGCAAACCCCTTAGTGATTTACATTTTTTCAAAGACAAGTGTGTCAACCTCTTGAGATGCCCAATTGATGGATGAAGTTCACTCAACTTAACACATTTTTCGAAATCCAAAGTCTTTAAATGTGGTATGCTTGAAAAATCTGGACACATCGTGAGATTCTTACAGTTACAAAAATTTAGGACTTTCAATTTGTCAAGCGTCAATGACTTTAAAACTCCCAATTGTGACGGCAAAGCTGCAATGTTGTAGCAATTGGTAAGGTCAAGCTCTTTGAGAGAAGTCAATTGCCAAACTTCTTCAGGTAGTTCCTTTAGTGATTCACAGCCCCTCAGTTGCAAGTTAGTCAACCCCTTGAGACGCCCAATAAATGGATGAAGTTCAACCATTTGCTTGCAGCCATTAAATTGCAATTTCTTTAAATGTGGCATACTCATCAAATCTGGACAAAGCCTGAGGTTCTTACAATACCTAAGTTTTAGCACTTCCAAATTTTCAAGCGAGTTCTCCTTCAATGACTTAGAATCCCCTTGTTGTGATGGCAAACTTATAATTTGAGAGCAATGAGTGAGGTCAAGCTTTTTTAGTGATGACAATCGACAAACTTCTTGAGGCAATTCCCTTAGTGATTTGCGGTGCTTCAAAGACAAGTAAGTCAGACTCTTCAGATGTCCAATAGATGAATGAAGTTCACTCATCTTCTCACAATATCCACAGTCCAATGTCTCTAGACTTGGCATGCTCGTAAAATCTGGACACATGGTGAGCTTGGAACAATCATTGAGATATAAGACTTTCAATTTCTCAAGCAAGGGCTGCTCCACTGCCCTTGAATCCCCCAATTTCTTTGGCAAAGTTGTAAGTTGGTAGCACCCACTGAGGTTAAGAATTTCGAGTGAGGTCAACTGACAAAATTCATCAGGCAGTTTCTTAAGTGCTGTATGACTCAAAGACAAGTTAATCAAGCTCTTGAGATGCCCCATAGTTGGATGAAGTTCAGTCATCTTATGACAACCCCCAAAGTTCAATATTTGAAGATGTGGCATGCTCGTAAAATTTGGACAAATGGTGAAATTGTGGCAATTATGGAGACTTAAAAATTCCAATTTCTCTAGCAAGAGAGGAGAGACCTGTGCAATGAGAGAGGAGAGGTTCTGTCGAGTGCGAGAGAGGAGGACACACAATGAGAGAGGGGAAGATAGGCGTCGAGAGGAAAAGAGGGGAAAATTGAGAGCCCTAATGGCTCTCAATGTTGTCTCCGCGAAAAAGTCCAATCTCACAGGTCAGATTTTTTCACGTGTGAAATTTCACCCGATCGCATCTCATTTTTCGGGTAAAATTTCATGCTGTTTGATAGGTTGTGAAGTGAACTGGTGAAAGTTTACCTGCCGTACATATTTCAACCCATGCCCAGGATTTTTTCTCTGCATCAAACGGCTATAGGAAAAGTCTACAAAAAGTTATCTTTTAAGTATCGTAGAAAGGAATAATGGCATCAAGTACGCATGACCTTGGTGAATGAACCCATGAAAATCTTCTCGGCGCTTAACATTATTGACTAAATTTGTGAAGAAGAACGTGATGAAACGAGAGAAGGAAAAAAAAAGATGAGTGAGCCAACTTGATGTATTATTTCACATATGGTTAGGTATTTATACAACTTTACAGGCATATATAGATCCCACAAATTTTGGGATTGAGAGATCACAATCTTAGGAAAGAATATAATTTCTTTCATGAAATTTCACTTTCTGATTTTCCTCTTTGATGTATAGGAAAGATTTTTCTTGATTCCTGAAAATCAGCAAACTGATTTTCCTCTCCAATACTCCCCCTCAAGTTGGTGTGTGCAAATCTGAAACACCCAACTTGATTCTTAAAGTTTGAAAACTGTCTTTCCCCAATGGTTTAGTGAAAATATCAGCTAGTTGTAAACATGATGATACATCATGAGCCTGAATTATTCCTTGCTGAATTTTTTCTCTTATAAAGTAACAATCTAGCTCTATGTGTTTCGTTCTCTCATGAAAAACTGGATTTGCTGAAATATGCAGAGCAACTTGATTGTCGCAATATAAATTGACTGTGACTCCATCCTAAGTCATTCAATAAAGCTTTTAACCAAACAACTTCACAAGTTGTCAAAGCCATTGCCCGGTATTCTGCTTCAGCAGACGATCTGGCAATAGTAGACTGCTTCTTTGATTTCCAAGAAATAGGACTATTCCCCAAGAACACAATATATCCACTAACTGATTTACGAGTGGTAGGACAACTAGCCCAATCTGAGTCACAATAGGCCCTCAATTGTTTTGCACTTGATGAGGATAAAAATATTTCTTTTGCTGGTGAAGCCTTCAAATACTTCAATACTCTAAGTGCTGCTTCATAGTGTGTAGTTCGTGGCGATTGCATGAATTGATTGAGAACTTGGACTGAATACATTATATCTGGACGAGTAATGGTTAAATAGATCAAACGTCCAACTAACCTCCTGTATTTAGCTGGATCTTTCAATGAAATACCATCATTGGGAGTTAAACGCAATTTTTGCTCCATTGAAAAGTCTATAGGCTTGGCTCCTATCAAACCTGCATCATTCAAAATATCCACGATATATTTTCTTTGACTTAGAAATATTCCCGATGGCGCTCTTGCAACTTCTATGCCAAGAAAATACTTAAGTATTCCCAAGTCCTTAATGTGAAATTTCGAATGTAAATATTGCTTAACTGAAGCAATTCCTGGTTCATCATTTCCTGCAATGATAAGATCATCAACATAGACAAGAATAACAATAAATTGTTTTTCATGTTTCCGAGTAAAGAGAGTATTGTCAGCTGATGATTGAATGAAACCAGCGCCTTTGAGTGCAGATAATAGCTTGTGAAACCAGTTACGTGGCGCTTGCTTGAGTCTGTACAGAGACTTATGAAGGCGACATACTTTATTACTAGAATACTCCCCCTCACACAGAAGGCCTGGAGGAATGGTCATGTATATTTCCTCATGTAATTCTCCATGTATAAATGCATTACTCACATCCATTTGATATAAATGCCATCTTTGAATAGAAGCAAGAGCAAGAAGTGTGCGCATGGTTGTTAACTTTGCAACCGGAGCAAATGTCTCATGATAATCAAGGCCCTCTAGTTGAGTGTATCATTTAACAACAAGTCTGGCTTTGTAGCGTTCAATACTTCCATCTGAACGCCATTTTATCTTATAAACCCAACGACAACCAATGAGATTTTTGTGTGGAGGCAAAGTAGTAATAGACCATGTACTGTTTTGTTCAAGAGCCTGAATCTCATCAGCCATAGCACTTCGCCAATGTTGATACTTAACCGCTTCCGCATACGAGCTAGGTTCAACATTACTCATGATAGAGGTTAAAAATGCATAATGAGATTTAGAGAATTTGTGAATAGGTAAATAATTGTGTATGGGATAACGTGTACCTGAGGATTGCTTTGTTGAAGTAAATTCCTTAGGCGGTGAACTTATAACCATCACATTGGAACACACATAGTCTTGAAGATAGGATGGTGAATGACGAGGACGACTAGATTTCCGTAGAGCAAGTGAATCTGGAGGAGGTGGATCATCTAACATAGGTCGATGATCTGAAACTGATAGATTTTGGTCATTGTTGATGGAATCGGGAGGTTGAGTAGGTGATAACGGGGAGGAATTTGTTGGAACACCATTCTCACACGATGACATATATTCCTCTCCAAGGTAATCTGGTTGAGGATGAGGTAAAACAACATTGTTCAAATCGTTTGTATGGCATTGTTCGGTTAGAAATGGAAATTTATCCTCAAAAAAAGATATATCTCTGCTTGTAAAAATTTGTTTGGTATCCAAATCATATACCCGATACCCTTTCTAATTATGAGGATATCCGACAAAAACACATTTTTGTGCACCTGATGAAAACTTATGCATGGGGTTTAAATTTTTGGCATAACACAAGCATCCAAAAACACGCAAATCTTCATAATTGGGTTTTTTATGAAAGAGAAGTTCAAACGGAGATTTGTTAATTAAAAGAGTTGACGGCATTCTATTAATTAAAAAGGTTGCTATCAAAATACATTCACCCCAAAAAGTTACTGGGAGATTTGCTTGAAACCTAAGTGCTCGCGCCACCTCTAGTAGATGGCGATGCTTCCTCTCAACATGTCCATTTTGTTGAGGAGTTCCAACACATGAGGTTTGATGTTCTATGCCATGCTCATGAAAATATGCTTGCATATTATGAGCTGTAAATTCAGCACCATTATCACTCCGAACACATTTCACATGAGTATTGAATTGAGTAAACACCATGGCACAAAAACGAGTTAAACAAGAAAATGTTTCAGATTTGAACCTCATCAAGAAAACCCAAGTAGATTGTGTAAAATCATCTACGATAGTAAGGAAGTAACGTGCACCCGTGTGAGACGACATAGCATATCCTCCCCAAATATCACAATGAATCAAGCCGAACGGATCACTTGCTCTACTAGTACTAGTTGGAAAAGGTAAACGAGTGAATTTACCTTTAAGACATGCATCACAAGGAGAATCATGCTTGGAAATAGAAATGTTTTCATTCAATGAAAAAGACTTATCAAATGAAGGATGTCCAAGTCTCATATGCCATATATGAGCTGTCTTATTACTAGGAGAAGCAAACAAAGCATGAGAAGTAGTTGGAAGAAGAAGATGGTAAAGTCCACCGCTCAAGTTACCCACTCCAATCAACTTCCTCGACAAAGGGTCCTGAAAAGCACAACAGGTTGGAAGAAAAACAGCAATACAATTAGTAGACTTGGTGAACTTTGGAACTGATAATAAATTGTATTTAAAATCAGGAATATATAGGACATCAGTAAGCTGAATATTGGCTGAAAGGTAAATTGTTCCAGTAATAGAGACTAGTGTTTGATGTCCATTGGGTAGGTTAATCACACGCTGTTTTGGTAGAATTTTGATATTAGAAAGCAAATGTAAATGATGGGTCATATGGTCTGAGGCTCCGGTGTCAATAATCCAAGGAAAATGAGTTGAGAATGATTGTTTACCTGCTATATTAGCGGCAGTCGGTGAAGTATCAACATTTAACCAAGATGCCAATTGACTGACCTGTTCTTCGGTAAGTTGTGACAAAATAACATTGACTTTTACATTGTTTGCCGATGTTCCTCCCTGTTGCACCTTTTCAATTTTAGATGAATCACCAGTTGAACCTGTAGCCTTAGGATGATTTGGAGGATAACCATGAAGCACATAACATCGAGATTTTATATGTCCAAGCATTCCACAATGATCATATTTTGGTCGAGGACGATTGCGAGTAGCATTAGGCATTCTCGCCTGATTCCGTTTGGTATATGATGTAGCAGAAGACCTAGTTGCAAGAGCTATGTTATTGGATCCAGACATTTTTGGTGTGAGAAGACGTTGAGTCTCTTCTTGAAGCAACATAGCATATACCCTATTAATGTTGGGTAGAGGATCGATAGCAAGAATCTGGCTTCGAAGATTGCTAAAACTTTCATTCAATCCCATCAGGAACTGATAAACTTTTTCATGATCTTGACATGAATGAAACTCTTTAAACGCACCACAAGTACATGTAGACACAGTTGAATAAGATCCAAGTTCATCCCAAAAAGTTTTAAATGTAGTGAAGTAAACAACTAATGAATTGTGTTATTGGCGTAAATCAGATATCATCTTCTTCAATTGATAAATACGAGCAGCGTTACCTTGAGAGAAACGTTCTTGAAGATCAATCCAAACCTCGTGAGCTTCACTTGCATAGATGACGCTATTTGCTATCTCTTTGGATAATGAGTTAAGAATCCATAATAAAACCAAGTCATTACAGCGAACCCATGGCATGTAGTCCAAGCTAGTGGTTGCGGGTTTTGAAATAGAACCATCAACAAATCCGAACTTGTTCTTGGCACTCAGGGCCATTTCCATTGCCCGTCGCCATGTAGAATAGTTGTCTCCAACAAGGGGATTGGTCACTAAGATAGCACCAGGATTATCAGAATGGTGCATGACGAAAGGTGACTCATTCTGATCACTAGAAATATCAGTCCGATCAACAAGAGGAGTTGTCGCCATAGTCAAAGAATATTGAATGCGCAAGAAAAATTAATACGAGCTCTAGATCCAACCTGAATCCTTCTTGCAATGATAAAAAATGCACACTTACAAGTGAGAACCTTCAATCCGGATCTTTCTTCCGTGACCTCCGATTTAAGGACGGTCTCCCTCCCGACCAGCACGAGAGCGGCAAAGGCACCGAGCTATTGAGCGCTCGAGCGAGCGATGCAGGAGCACTAGAACAGATTTGGACGCTCGGGCGAACAGAACCTTGAGCGGGCGGTGCAAGAGCGGACGATGTACACAACGCTCGAGAAAGCAGGCGTTCGAGCGGGTGCTCCAGCAGGATGCTCTGGCGAAGTGCGACGCCAAGTCCAGACACAAAGGAGAAGAAATCACTCGGGCAGGATGAGAGGGAATCACCGTCGGAGGGTCACAGTAGAGAAGGAATCCTATTTCTCTCTGCACACTCTCTTAGCCTCATTCAGAGAGAAAGGAAGCCCTAGTACCCAGCAGATCGCTCGCTCGGGCGGTGCAGGAGCAGGCGATGTAGGAGCAGGTGGTCGAGCGGACGGAGAAGATCGCTCGCTCGGGCGGAGCGAACAGAGGAGCCGTTCTTTCAGGAAGAAGGGCGATTGAATATTGAATATGCGGTCTTCTTTTTGTAGTACTGTGGCCGAGCTGAAGTACCGGGTGGATTTGCACGTATTTCTGAAGCAAAAGGGAGCAAACAGCTCGAGCTCGGGCGGACAGCAGCAGCGGAAATGATTTGGGGATGGTTGGGGATAGCAGTATCCTCACGGAATGACCCAAACGATTTGAGCGCAGAGCCTTCGAGCGAGCGGATGAGAAAGACGCTCGGGCAGGAAGGACGCTCGAGCAGGGCGCTCAAGTGGATGATGCAGGGGCGGGCTGAGCAGAACAGAGGAGTGACTCTAAAAAACGGGCAAGGGCTCAAGCGGGCAGAACTCGAGCGGGGGGGTTGGGACGTTTTTCCCTTTCCCTTTTCAACCCAAGAAATCCCTTTTCAACCCAAGAAAGAAGGAAGACACTTGAGCGAAGAGCAGCTCTCTTGCGCTTCGCTCAGAGCGTCTCCTGCTCTGATACCATGTGAAGAAGAACGTGATGAAACGAGAGAAGAAGAAAAAAAGATGAGAGTGAGCCAACTTGATGTATCATTTCACATATGGTTAGGTATTTATACAACTTTACAAGCATATACAGATCCCACAAATTTTGGGATTGAGAGATCACAATCTTAAGAAAGAATATAATTTCTTTCCTGATTTCTGATTTTCCTCTTTGATGTATAGGAAAGACAGTAAACTGATTTTCCTCTCCAATAAAATTGAGGTCAGTCCAAATAAAATTTAAATAAAGCAGGATGTGATTCCAATTTAATAAGTGGGAGTGAGTGGTAGAAAAAAAAATCAATGGAAGACAGTGAGATTAAATTATCGAAGTCTCTGGGTGGTTTCCTCTGCACAGTATTTTTGAAGTGCCAATTCAAGAATTCTGAATAACATTTTAGTGAAAGATGCTCAATCCGAAAGAGAATCAGCGTTCTCATGGGGAGCAAGGAGGCGAAAGTGTCTTCCTCGCAAGACTCCTGCGCTGACTCCTCGCAAGACCACCTTCACACTTTTTGTGCATCGATCTTTGGCATTTGTGGAATCTATTCAGGACTTATGAAAAGATCAGGTCTGGACGATACCCCGAGAGGTCTGATTAAGAGGATGATGAAGCTGCCCTTCTTCATCATCCGCGCCCCCAGTGAGGGAAGATGGATTCCAGTATCAAGTATTTCTGAGCTTTAGAGGAGCAGACACTCCTAAGGGCTTCACCGGCCACCTTTATCAAGCATTGAAAGGCAAGGGCATCGACACTTCCATTGACAACTAGAAGTTGGTGAAGGGGAAGAAGCTGGAGGAGCTATTCAGATACATAGAAAAATCCAGTCTCTCTGCCCATATTCTCTAAACTTTATTTGACACTCTTTCCGCGCCTAACTTTTTCCCAAAATCGGATTTCTGTCGTAGTTATGAATTTTTTACCAACTCCGACTTCCATTAATTAGGTAATCAAGTTTAATTGTTTTTACCAATTGTAACAAATTTTGAATCACATGGAAAATAATATCTAAACTTAGTATCTAATTAGCTTGGGATCATATTATAAAATTGATAATTGAGTTGTTTGAGTCAGTTCAGTAAAAGCGACGCACTTGTTTGATAAGCATAATATTATTTTCGGCATTAGTTATTAGTTTGATCAAAATGGCTGATAGCAAGGTCAACTAATTAACTTTGGGAAAAGCCCCATCCATCTATTCAATAAAAAAATAGTGCAACGAATAAAATAATGAAAGAATATCAGCCAAATAAAAACATTGCAATCTAAGGCTACAGTATAATCACAGTATGATTAGCAATCAAGATAAGAACATCACAACAAAGCGAAACACCTCCCATGATGTTCCCATGATGTTGACCAAAGGAGACCCACTGCTAGATTGAAGGCCGAAACTTTCATCCAACTCTTTATCTCCTTAAGTTAATTAAGGGTATGTTTTTGGTGCTTCAAGGTATCCACCCCTTTTTGTGCTTTAACTTACATGTTGGTTAAAATAATTGGTTTGGTCTGGTTAAGTATTTATGAACTTTCCTTTCTCTCTCTCTCTCCATATATAAATAAATAAATATATATATATACCCTTTCAATACAGGATTAATATTGAAGATATCACAACTTATTAATTTTGCCTTCCTAAAACTTCTTGCAAGGGAAAGTAAGATTCTAATGGAGAAATATCTTTTTCCAAGCCCGCTTGGCTTTTAAATTAGAAAACGCAGACTGACTTTTACAGTTTTCTGAACAAGGGTCACGTTTGTCGTAAAAACTGTTAAGAAAAGCTACGAAATAGACTTCCATTAATAGGAGAAACCACAAAAACGGTACTTTAGATGTTAAAAATACAATTTAGGGATAAAATAAAATACTAAAAAACTGCAGATAACTTTTCTTTATGTCAAGCTGGCGGTTATTATTAAAAGGAATCATAAGAAGCCATATGCCTTTCACAACTATATATAACCCTTAACTTTCCAATTCATAGACTCCATCAGTGTTATAGTTGTCAAACCTAATTTTAGAGGATTCATCAGAGAGGATGGCCAGCTGCACCCCTCTGTGCAGCCTAGGTCATTAACAGAGTCAGAAATTTTGGCCTCTTATTTTAAGGGGCACTTATATATATAAACAATTAAATATATGAAATTATTAATATAAAAATAAAAATAAAGTAAAGTTTGTGAAACTGATGTGGGCAACTGCCCACACTAACCACAATGTGAGTGCCCCACTGGCCTAACTAGAGGAACCAAATCGAAGATACACTCCACTTGGTTGAGATAGAAAATGCATTTCCCACAAGTTGCGCGTTACTTCACACAAGTTGTGCGTTACTTCACACAAGTTGAACCGGACAGCACAAACGCATGTGAACATGATTATTATGTGAGCATAAAACATGGCTATGATGAGTCGTTAGTTACACCTTACTTTTATATATAGTTCCGCAGTCCTCTGCGTCCTCCACCTCCTGGTTCCTTCGACTGCGCCAAGTTCTGAACATGACGAAGCCCCCTCCTCCTCTACTCCTTCCTCCTCTTCCTCGTCCTCCTCCCTCTTTCGGTCCTTGCGGAGCCGGCGGAGATTCATGCTCCTCCGACGATAACTGACGTGACAAACACCTAACCCTGATGCTCAAGATCACGGCGCTCGTCTCCATCCTCGTCTGCAGCTCCATAGGCGTGCTGCTCCCGCTCGCCGGCAAGTTTGTCCCTGCCTTACTCCCCGAGAGGGACGCCTTCTTCGCCGTGAAGTCGTTCGCGGCGGGCGTGATACTCGCCACCGGCTTCATCCACGTGCTTGAGGATGCCTTTGAGAGCCTCAGCTCGTCCTGTCTGAGCGAGCAACCGTGGCAGGAGTTCCCCTTTGCGGGCTTATCGCCATGGTGTCCGCAATGGAGACGCTCATGACCGACGCCTTTGCCACGGGGTATTATAACAGCTTGGAGCGCAGCAGGGCGGCGCCGGTGGAGGAGGGCGACGAGGAGTCCCGCAGCTCCGGTGCGCTCAGTAAGCACGCCACGCGGATTGCTCGGCCGGCGTCCCAGTTCTTGCCAAGTCCGACGACCTCATCCGCCATCGAGTCATCTCCCAGGTGCCAACACCTTGTCCCCTGGCGGCTCTTCTTGTTAAGTTTGGGATTTAAGGTTTTTAGCGTGTGCGCTGGAGTTTAACCATTAAGATGAAGGCTAGAGAAAGCAAATCTGCATTTTCTAACGAACGATGCATTAAACAAAACGCTGAACATTAATGGTGCATTAATTGACGTCAGCACCAGAAAATTCTTTTCCAATGGTCGGTCCCAATCATTCCTGTTGATCGCTCCGCGTGGGATTACACATGGATCGCTAGTTTTTTTAACATTGCAGTTTCAAAAGAAAACCTGGATAACTTTTTGTGGAAAACTAGCTTTCTATGCTGATTTTTTGATACTATTATGATTGGAAGGTGTTTTATAGGAGGCACTTGGGGTAATTCGGAGTCTGAATTGAACCGTGTTGGGTGCAGGTGTTGGAGTTGGGGGTTGTGGTTCACTCTGTCATCATCGGCATATCCTTCGGTGCATCAGAGAGCACATGTACCATCAAGCCTCTGGTCGCTGCCCTCAGCTTCAATTTTGAAGGCATGGGTCTTTGAAGGCACGGGTCTCGGAGGCTGCATCGTCCAGGTATCCCATTCATAGACCTTTCACTTGTATATTCCTTTTGTGTTTTTCATGATAGATATATGTTTTTCTTGTTGGCAGACCAAGTTTAAGAGCAAAGCCACAGCCATAATGACTGTTCTTCTCACTCACAACTCCAGTGGGGATAGAAATTGGGAATGGGATATCATCCACCTACAATGAGAACAGCTCAACAGCTTTGATAGTGGAGGGAGGGTTCGACTCTCTGAAGGCATCTCATATACAAAGCCCTTGTTGACCTTCTTGCTGCTGATTTCATGGCCCCCAACAGTGGGAAGCTTCAAATTTTGGCTAATGTCTCACTCCTTCTTGGAGCAGGACTCATGTCCCTCTTAGCACTTTCTGCATTAGCATGAAGCGAAGGATCCCTCAAATAAAATCCCCTTAATATATTGGTTCCTTCCTACATTTTTGTATTCAAAGTAGTCCTTCCAACCTCTTTCTAACATATCTCAAGCCCACTTTGCTAAGAGGGACATGAGTCCTGCTCCAAGAAGGAGTGAGACATTAGCCAAAATTTGAAGTTTCCCACTGTTCTGCATTCTGGGGCCCATGAAATCAGCAGCAGCAAGAAGGTCAACAAGGGCTTTGTATATGAGGATGCCTGAAGAGAGTTGAACACTTCCTCCACTATCAAAGCTGTTGAGTTGTTCTCATTGTAGGTGGATGATATCTCAGTCCCAATTGCTATCCCCACTGGAATTGTGAGTGAGAAAATGGTGTAACGGAAGTATTGACAGCAGAAGTGTTTATCATAGGATTCTGCCAAAGATCCACAAAGCAAAAGTGTGAAAATGGTGTAACCGAAGTATTAACAGAGCCCTCTTCCAGATCTGCATGGTATAATTAACACAATGTTTTTGATCCGTACAATCGTTAGCTAGGTGAAGACAAAGAAGGGAGAATGAGATAAATTTGTCTGAATTTGTGTTGGTGTAGAAGGATGGGAGAATTGCAGTGGTGCTATACCTAAGAACTTCAAGTCTATATATGTATATATGCAGGAAACCAATTAGCTTCTTCCTGTTGAAGGTGAATGAGTCTTCAGATTACTTTCTTGGAAGGAGGCGCGACCTTCCTCAAGACACTACTCTTTTTCTAATTGGTTTTTGTAAATAACTTGTAAAAGACTACAATACCCTTCTTTCTTGAGGACCAGTTTGATGGCATGGAAGAATTTAACATGGTAAATTTACCATGGTAAATTTTTTTGAAAAAATTTATAGGATGAAATTTCTCTCTCTTCTAATCTGAAGCTCTGTTTGATGTAAAGAAAAAATTTAATATGATAAATTTAACCCTATTTGATGCACATGATAGTTTTTTACAGGGTAAAATTAACCATGTTTGATGCAAATGAGCACCCATCAAAACATATCATGTGTTTTTCATAACTTATTTTATCTAAACTTCTATATCCTATGATACATATAATGAAGACCTTGATGAGGAAGACAATAGCATGCCATATTGTGTTTGATTTATGTAAAGAAAAGTTCATTAATCAATTCAGTGTAACTGCAATGTTAAATTATGCACAAGCATCGATGATCAAAAGGAAGATGAAGAGTTGCTGATATAGCTTGAACTTTCAAGGGTGCCTCACCTGCAAAACGTTTCATTTTAAGCACATTTGTTTCATTTTAAGCACATTTGTTTGGACTTTTCTTAGCTTTCCACATCTAACAGGAACAAACTTCAAAATTTATGAACTACATTACATAAATTTCAGGATCTCTTCCTCAGTCAAATTCTTTATAATAGATAGACATATTAATTTTATCATCAAAATTTTCAACCAAAATTACAGAAAGAGTTTTAAATGCTGGGACCAAATCAACGAAATCCTAACATTTGATATGTAAAATTACCTGCTGCAAGAAGATAAATGAAACAAAGCATAGCAAAACACATGCATATGAGTACCTATTAAGTGCATCAAGAGCCATTAAGCTCAGTGAGAGAGAGACAAAAAGAGGTGGGAAGTAAACTTGATGAAAAGCAGATGCACATTATTGAGTTTAATGTCAATGTTGCAAATTGAACATGCTCACAGTAAGACAATCTTCAATGGGAAACATATAAATTGCCGTCAATAGTTGGTTACCAGAAAGGTTGGACATGGATTTCCTTGACAACCATAAAGGTCTAGACATGGATTTCGGTGTAAATGTAAAATTAGACAACAAGGACCCTGAGCCAACTATTTACAGTATTCCCTTTTAATGCCATTTTTTCCTCCACGCACAAAAAATGAACATTGTGAATCCAACGTCAACTTCATCAGATACAACCGCATTCAATAGCAGTAATCTATGAAAATAATAGCCTATGACCAATTTTACCACCACAGCATGTTTCCACAAGTTCGAAAAGGAAAACAGAGAGCAAGACTGAATACCAGGGACACCAGATTACGAAGGAGAAGATTTTAAAGACAAACAGACAGCAAGGCTGAATATTTATAAACTAAAAGATGAAAATTTACCGCCACAATGAAGCAACATAAGCAAGCAAACAAAGGCTAAAAACTCGAAGCTCACATGCGTATGAAAAATACCAAAGAGGAAAGATGCAGCGACAGAGGAGGAAACACAGCAAGAGAAGAGGAGACCTATGATGTCTGACCTGTGGAAACATGCGAGGGAGGAGGAGACGCAGCGACAGTTCGAGCCCTTTGCAGTAACAGATGTGAGGAAGAAGACCGCGGCAGAGGAGGAGACATGGCAACAACAGAAAGAGACGCAAACCTGTGCAACGAGAGAGGAGGAGAAGTCCGTCGACTGCGAGGGAGGAGGAGAAGCAGACCTGTGGAGTGCAGCAAGTTAGGAGCCCTTCATTCTGGTGCGAGAGAGAAGGAGATGCAGGGAGAAGAGCCCTTCTGTCGACTGCGAGTGCGAGGGTGTAGCGAGAGAGAAGAGGGGAAAAGAGGGGAGACATTGAGAGCCCTAACGGCTCTCAAAAATGTCTCCGCCAAAAAGTGGGTCTTGTGAGGACCGACTTTTTCACAGGCAAAATTTCACCCGGTGACAAAGTAAATTTCAGGTGAAATTTCGCTGCGTTTGTTGCAAAGAAGGGTGAACGGGTGGAATTTCACCCTCTTGTACGATTTGATTTTCAACCGATGCACAGGATTTTTCTTGTGCATCAAACGGGCCCTGAGAAAAGAAAAGCTCTTCCTCGTTGTAAGAAGAAGGAAGCAAGAGTGCAATAATAAGGCATTTTGCTCTATGAGGTGATGAAGATTTGAGATTACTTGGAAGGAAGAGGCGAAGATGCCTTCCTCACGAGACCTCTAAGACCCTCTTTCAGATCGAACATCTTTTAGTAAAATTTTCTTTACATTCTTTTTGAAAGACATTTTATTAGTAATCTTTCAATTTTAGTCAAAAGTGCTGTCAGAAGGAAACCATACGGAAGCTTCGCATAAGGGGCTGTTCTTTTTTTTACCATATTTAAGTTTATTTTTTATAGGTTTTTTCTACTACTGCTACTTTATTTAGTTGAAGCCTCATTCCGTTTCATTTTTGGCCTTACTTGGACTCGTCTCAATTTAGTCGATAGTTTGGTGCAAAGTAAAGCACCCAGAAGATCTTCAGGGGCTCATTCCACTGAGGTCAAACTTCTTGCCATTGTTCCTTTCTGCCAGACTGAAAAAAGTAAGCTTTTTTGTAGACTTTTTTTGACGAATCCATTCCGTTTTAACATTTAAACAAACACATCAAGGAAGGTGGGGAAGAAGACTCCACAAAAGCCAAAGATCGTGCATCAGAAGTACTGTGAAACTGCTCCCCTTTGTGTAAAATATTTTGTAGATGACTAGGACACCGTTGGCCTATAAAAAATACTTTTCAATGTTTTTCCGAGCACTCTCACATTATTGCGTGAACAAATTAATCTATCCTATTGCATCAACACTATCCTATTTTGTTGAAGCATTTAACGTTAATTTTTGAAATTAAATTTATTAAGAAAAAACTGCCTTTTTCTGGGGAGAAACTTTAAAAACATGATTAAAGTTTTATATAAACAAACAATGATGCACCCATAAGTAGCTGGTCTTTTGTTTGTCAGAAAATATCCAAGGCTTGGCGTCCATCGTAAGTGGTAACACACGTTTTGTTCGCGCGTAAAAATTTGGAAAAAATTGCCCCCTTTTCATTTGGCATATGTTTGTTGTGCCAGTACTCTTACATTATTGGCGAATCCATCCAGCTTCATTTAAACAAACAACAAACACATCATCCTGAACCCATCTTCTCTCAAGGAAGGTGGGAATGATGACAGGGGTGAAGAAGCCTCTGCTTCATCATCATCATAAACCTGTGCCAAAGAGCGACGAAGCAAAAGTAAACCAAGGCTTGTCATCCATCATAAGTGGTAACACACTTTATCCTTTCCTTTTATAATGGAAGAGCAGGTAAGATATATAAAAGCAGCACCATTTTATAAAAAAAAAAAAAATACACTGATACACCTTAAGCTTGACAAAATGTCCGCACCAAAGGCCTTCTTACTATATACATACGTGACGTCGACAGCATCTCTTTTATGAGCCAAAAAAACATTTTTTATTTGTTTACTGTTGGCACCGTTTGCCAATTATTTTCACAAAGGGCTGCAATTGAACATATTCAACCAGTAAACAAATAACCAGGTGCACATTTTTGTTTACTGTTAGCCTCGTTTGAACATATTTCACGAAGGGCTGCAATTGAACATATGCACATTTTTTATTTGTTTACTGTTGGCCTCGTTTGCCAATTATTTTCACAAAGGGCTGCAATTGAACATTACCAGTTCCACACCAGCTAAATACTACAGGCAAGATTCAGCTAAAATATTGACAAAAAATTATGAATATAACACATGCAAACTTAAGTCTGGAAGGAATAACCACAAAGCACACACATTTAAATATTTTTATTTTTAGCAGCGTGAAATAAGGTATATACATGAAGGCAATAGCATGTGCATACAGGCCCAATACCCATCGTCATATCCTCCTCTCTAAACGTACTCAAGGGGCTATGCGTTGTATATCGCCCAATATTCCAGCGTATATCAGACTTCAAGAGCTCAATGCCAAGAATGTGATCCACAAGCTTTTGGCAGCCACTTGGATCCAATTCGTATCCTTTGACTTTTCCAGTTCTGGGCTTTATGTTATGTTGGCTTGCTCTTAAGATGGCCAATCAAATTCCACAATAACAAAATTATCGTCAGCTCCAATCGGATCGGGATTGAACCCATGAAATCGATGAAGAATTGTTGCAGATCTTGAAAATTTGCTTCCTGGAAAGTAGAATACGGATACATCGTGGTTAGTGAGTAAGCATAAATATATCGATATAGGTGAAGCCAAATGCCATATTAGATGGGAATCCACTAGCTAATGCCAGGACCTCCATAAGCTTCAGATGCGCATACCATGTCCATTGTCAAAAGCTAGAAGTTGGATGAACTAGTTGGTTGACACAACTCAGTCCCTTGGAATCTTAACAAAATTGCGGAGGATTTTGTCAACAATTCAACTAGCTTCACTAGCATTGGATAAGAAAAAAAAAAGACAATGGTAAGGAGTCATTCTCAACACCACAAGCATCCACTAACTTTTACAAACATATTTGAATCTAAGCTTAGCTTTACAATCCCAGTCAGAACAATAGGAATTCTCAGAAACACCCTCTGCATTCCCGCATGACTAAAAGGTCTACTCAATTGAAAGAGAATATCTTGTAACTTTGACCTTGTTTGCTGCAAGGTTCGGGTTTTGAGCTTGTGACCTCCCACTAATTTGGTAACCTTTAGAGTTACCCCTATCAAGGGACGAAAGACATAACAAAGGTTTTCCAAGATGTTTACCTGAAGTCTTTCCAAGAATGAGTCTTCAAGGCTTCTACATCCTCGAAGTTGCAATCTCCGTGACAATTTCATCTGCATAATGCCAGGAACGTCCCCAAGCTTTCCGCAGCCCCTTGCTTCGGGTGTGGTGAGGGAAAGTGGGAACCAAGGCAAGAACTTAAGCCGATAGCAATGAGAAACTGATAGGAACTTAAGGTTCTCTAGCGACACAATGGAATGTGGCAGCTCTTCAATGGCTGTCCAACTCAAATCAAGCTCAAACAGGCTCTCAAGCTTTTCAATCCAGTTTGGCAAAAATGCAATACATTGACAGTGTGAAGCATCTAGTTTTCCAAGATTGAGAAAATAACAAATGCATTCAGGTATTTCTGTCAACGAGGAACACCGCTGTAGAGACAGCCAGTTCAGTTGCTTCAAGTGTCTCACGGGTTCAGGCAGAGCAGAAATCTGGTAGCAGCCAGTAAGGTCAAGCCTTATGAGTGAGGTCAATTGAGAAACTTCTTGAGGCAGTTCCTTCACTGATTTGCAGTTTCTCAAAATCAGGTCAGTCAAGTTCTTGAGATGCCCAAAAGATGGATCAAGTTTAGTCATCTTAGCACAGTCTCCAAAATCCAATCTATGTAAGTGTGTCATATTGCTTGAAAAGAGTGGACATGTGATGAGGTTTTCACAATTATAGAGTTCTAGTTCTTCCAATTTGTCAAGGTCATATGCCCAAGAAGAGAAAAAGCATGCATTTTGTAAGAATAAAATGACAATGTACCAGAATGAAGCACCGATCACCTGCCTCAACTGCATCAACTAATTAAGGCTCTCAACCTCAAATAAGTCAAGAATGTAATTGAATTACTGCTTATGTTGGCAAAATGAAAAAAATATATATATACAATTGTCATTTAAAGTCTTGTGGATCATAAATAAATTATATCCCCATCCGTAAGATTCACTTTAATATATTGCAGGCAACGTTTTTAGTGTTGATGCTTGTAAAAATTTGTATACTTAGGCGCTGTTTGGCAACTGTAATACATTGTTATTATTTCATAAACGTATCCAAAAAAATATGGTGGATTTATGAAACACATTGTGTTATAATGTTTTTTGAATTTCTTCATTTTTTGAGGCACATTCAAAGGACACTAATGCTAAACGATATCTTATGGACCGTTTGGCATTAGCAACACTACATAAGGTTACATAAAACTGCCTAGATTTGTAAAACTCTTAAACAAGTGTTCTATGAATCTGCTCTTATTTTAGGGTAGATCCATGAAACACTCACATGATGTTCCTAAAGCCAAACACCGACCTCTTAAGGTTAAGTTATAACGTGAAAGAAATAGAGAGATCACTTTCCCTAGTGGGCTGCATCTATCTTCATTTTTTCAATCCCACGAGTTCTGAAATTTTGAGTTGCCACTAATTTGATAAATTTCAAAAGTTTCCCCTACCAAGAGAGCGGAAATCAGTTGACGGGGGAAGTGGCATGCCATAATTTGTTTACTTGAATGCCAAGAACATTGACAAGCCTTTTGCAGTACCTTAGATCCAATTTCTGTAATCCCTTTAGCCTTGAGACATCTGGGATGACTTTTAATTGTTCGCAATCGTAGAGGATAAGCTCTTTGAGTGAGGTCAATTGACAGACTGCTTCAGGCAGTTCCATCAATGACTCACGGCCCCACAAAGACAAGCGAGCCAATCACTTAGAATTCCCCAGTTGTGATGGCAAAACAGTAATTTGAGCACAATCACTAAGGTTAAGCATTTTGAGTGAGGTCAAATTTTCAATTTACTAGAGGCAGTTCTTTTAGTGATCGAGTAGTAATGCAAATTCAAGTCAATCAAGCTCTTGAAAAGCTCAATAGATGGATGAAGTTCACTCATCTTCTCGCAACCAGCAAAATTCAATTTTTGTAGATGCGGCATGCTCGTAAAATCTGGACAGATGGTGAGGTTAGAACAGCAACTGAAATTCAAGACTTAATTTTTCAAGCAACACCTTCTTCAGTGACTTCGGATCCTCCATTTGTAATCGCAAAGTTGTAATTTCGGGATCAATATGTGAGGTCAAGCTCTTCGAGTGAGGTCAATTGCCAAATCTCTTGAGGCACTCGCTTTAGCAACCGACAGTAACGTAAAGACAAGTGAGTCAAGCTCTTGAGAAGCCCAATAGATGGATGAAGTTCACTCATCTTAGTGCAACTACTAAAATCCAATTTCTGTAGTTGCGGCATGCTCGTAAAATCTGGACAGATGGTGAGGTTCGCACAATGGGAGAGCTTTAGGACTTTCATTTGCCCAAAGACCTAGAAAAATAAAAGAAAACCTTTTTGTCAGAGGAAATGCCATGAAAAAAAAAAATCATTGCATCAGCTTAAGGTCAACACATTGATAACTGCATGCACGGTGTGCGTCTCTTGGCATCAATCATGTAAACATGACAAAGCGCGTATACCTAAAAGCTTTCCATTTACCTTGGTTGATTCCAATCCTTGTGGATTCCAAAGTTGAGTTATCAAGCTGTATGATAAGTCAAGAACAACAATATTCTCAAGATTAAGGCCACCAGGCAATGAATCAAAGTGTCCTTGAATACACCACTGCAACCATCTGAGCTCCTTAGGAAAATGTTCAAATTCACCTTTCAAATGTACATATTTCCCCAACCGGAGCATTCTAAGTTCAGACATTGCCACAAAAGAGTCCACTTCAACATACATAGGTTTCTCATATGTTCCCGAGTTGAGTTGAATTGCCTCGATATTTTCTGTTCCCTGCAATTCAAATGTGATAGACAATTAAAGGAAATGGATTGGTTTTAGAATGAGGGAGGTGAACTTTTAAGTTTCAAATCAGAGACATGACCTCCCCAAGTAGACTAGTTTATGGAAACTCTAGTTTTCAGACCAAGCCATATCCACATTTTACTAACTAGTTTTCTTGTATGGGCAGGCATTAGGAAGATTCTTACCTTCTTGGTTTGCAATACATATAGTGTCTCGTCATCCTTCCACAATCTGCTCTTACTGTCTTGGATGATTTTTCTTCCCATGTCCCTTATAAGGTCATGCATTTCAAACTTTCCAGTGTCATCATTTATATTGATCAGAGACTTGTGCCTTAGGACTTTGACTGTTGTGTTTGGGAAGAACTTACAACCTTCCCACATGAGCAAAGGGAGGTCTATATTTTCTTCTTCAAGAAAAAAACACGCTATGTCTAAAAATACTTTCTTTTCCTTTTCATCAAGTGCATCAAAACTTATCTTCAATCTTACATGAATACCTTTGTCCTGATCTTCCTGTAACTTTTGAAGCTTCTCTCTCCATTCTTCAACTGTTTCCAGATCAAAGAAAAGTGATCCGAATACTGTCAGGGCTAACGGCAGCCCAGCACCCACAGATGCAATTTCCTTGGATAACTCTGCAAATTGGGGATCAGGATCCTTTTTTCCAAATGCATGCCAACTGAAAAGCTGAAGTGATTGGGTACCATCTAGCTCCTTAGGCTGATACAAGTTCATTCTTTGTGCCCTCAATACCTGCTTGTCTCTGGTAGTAACGATGATTCTTGACCCTGAGCAAAACCAATCTAGGCTGCCGGCCAGCGCAT
Source organism: Nymphaea colorata (assembly GCF_008831285.2). NCBI lineage: Eukaryota > Viridiplantae > Streptophyta > Magnoliopsida > Nymphaeales > Nymphaeaceae > Nymphaea > Nymphaea colorata. Next base: position 2,614,584 of record NC_045139.1, read on the forward strand.
CAAGTTGTGATTCATGATCAACATCATCAAGAACCAGCAGAACCATCTTACTGCGAATTCGAATTTTAATTATTTCAATTCCTTGGTCAATGCTGCTTACTTTATGATTTTCGTCATTGAAAAAATCACGAAGTATATTTTCTTGGAGGGAAACAAGGCCAGTGGATAGTTTTGCAGCTTCTCTAACGTTTGAAATGAAACTAGAAGCATCAAAACGAGTATAGATTTGGTTGTAGACTGCCTTTGCAAGTGTTGTCTTGCCGATGCCACCCATTCCATGGATCCCAACCATTCTCACATTATTATCATCTACATCTAACATTTCCAACACATCTGCAATGCGAGAATCGAGTCCTACTGGATGTTTAGCTACCAGGAGAGAAGTCTTGTTCACTTCATTGAGAATCCTCTTCACAATGAGCCGAACGAGCTTTGCCTCGTTTCTGCGAGAAAACCAAAAGAATACAAACACAAACTTACATATAAACTCCTTATAATCAATAGCATATAAATCTTAATTAGAACATAAAATGAAATACATGATTTCTAAAGCAATTCTTACCTTTCTAAATAAGGGCATAGATGCACAGTTGGCTAGAGAGAGTAAACTAAAGGGGATACATTTTTGCCACATTGAACTATTTTAATTGTAATTCAGATCTTCAAATCTGAGCGCTTTGACCCGATCAAATGACACAGATGTATTCAAAACACATAAAGTGATAATCTGTTTTCATTCCTTGACCAAAAAACCATGTATTTTAGGTGTAGAACAGTTGATGGTTTTTCCGCACAGATGACTATAGCAAGTAAACGAAAGGGGATACATTTTTGTCACATTCAACTATATAATTTAAATTCAGATCCGTAACTTTGAGCGCTTTGACCCGATCAAATGAGATAGATGTATTCAAAATAATATATATATATATATATATATATATATATATATAGAGAGAGAGAGAGAGAGAGAGAGAGAGAGAGAATGGACAAGAAGTCCCTTGAGAGAGAGAATGAGAGAGAACTTGTGTTTGTGGCCATTTTTATTTTTTATATTAAAAATTAGGAAAAAAGCGACAGGATGTGTAATGACTAAAATGTCCAAGATAAAGTAAAAACAGAAAATTTTTGAGAGGATAAAAGGAGAATTTAAAGATGTTAAAAGTCTAAAATGTATATGCCTTTATAAAAGAGGATATATATATCTATCGTTTTTCTTTAATGCCCAACTAGCTTAATTCCTGAATTAAACGGCGATGTAAGCTATTAGGTATGGCGTTTTTCCCCCTGTTCAAGAGAGGAACCTATGGTGTGAAAGAGAAGGTTGAGTTTCACATTTTGTAAAATTTAGTGGTACATAAAGAGAAACTGCAGGGTAGAAATGAAGCTGCTTACCCTTGAGTGCCGGCTAATGTATAACCTGAGACTTCCCCTGCTCCTGTCAAGGCAGCACTCCATCTACTCACCTCCTCCTTGTCTATTCTCTTATTTCTAAGGTGTCTTTTAAATGCAAGCGCAAACGGGCCAGTTTGATGGCGGACGTTTCCTGGCTCCACATCGAAGAACACCGGTATGATGAGCCTTTTGCAGTCTATAATCTTGACTATTTCCATTAAACACCACCTTGAATGTGCATAGCCTTTGGAGAAGATGGGCACAAAGATTTTGGATCTCTCGATGGATTCAAACAGATCCTTCACCTTCTGCCCCTTCTCCAAGTTCTCACTGTCCATGAAAACAGTGATGCCCTTAGATTGTAAAAACGCACAGAGGTGGCCGGTGAAGCCGTCGCGAGTGTCTGGTCCCCTAAAGCTCAGAAATACGTCATACTCAAACTCATCTTTCTTCACTGGTGATGAGGATGATGAAGGCCGTGAAGAAGCCTCAGGTTCTTCACCCTCATAATGATGCTTCTCGGAACATTGTGGAGACCTTGAACTTTCCATAACATCGATGCAGCAAAAGTGTGCCCCGTTCTTATAAGAACTCTCTCTGATCACTCCCCCTCGATGCCTCACAATCTTCAGGGGCTCATTCCACCAGGCAACTTCTAAGTCTATTTATCTCTGCAGGAAACCCTCTTGAAGGTGATGGAAACTTCCGATTACTTTGGAGGACGCTTCCTCAAGACACCGGTGACTTTCTTTTAAATTAAAAGTCTTTTGTAAAATAATTTGTAAATGACTAGGATACCCTTTCTCTCCTCCTTGTAAGAACAAGGAAGGATAAGTGAAACCCACGCATTTTTTTAGCTATAACGTGGACTTGCGACTAAAATAGTTTCATTTTTTTAGATATCATTTCTGTTACCATATCTCATTTCTTTTAACTCGTTTAACTGGTTTTTTTAGCTGGTACTCTTTCAATCAGAAGTGATGTGGAAAATTTGTTTTAGTGAAAAGTGCTGTGGAAAGGAGAACAATATTTTAGGTTCTGCAGCTCTCGTCATGGATAAAATCGAAGTTTTACCTTATAAGCGGCACTATTTTTAAAGAGGCAAATTTGGTTCGGAGCTCTCAGTTGACGATCTTATATCTTTTTCTCCTTTTTCCGGTCACTTTTTAGAAGATTAATTGGATCAGTGCGTTAAGTTTATGTCCAAAGATTCACCAAACGACAAGAGCTTATGTTCTCCTTTGTTGTGAAAATCTGCGATTCTTCATGTAAAAGCGTCGAGTGAAAACAAAGTTATTGCTTTTTAAATTATCGAACAATAGTCTGGGTTTATTGTGGTAAACTTTTAGTTTTTCTACTTCTTGAAAAGTAATGCGTACCAATTTTGCTTTTTAAACTACCAATTCTGATATCACTTAATTTGCATAAGCTATATTAAAAGAGAAAGATTTAGTATATTGCATATAAGACTGAGCACCAAGAAAACTCTCTCCCTCTCAACACCTAAAAATGGTGTACCAAAGTGTTAAAAGGAGCCCTCTTTTTCCATCTGCTTATGTGTCACATTAGTGATTGATTTTGGTGCATCAATACTGTTAATGATTAAATATCTTTAATTCACATTAAACAAGAAATTTTTTTATAAAAACAAACTTGAAAATGAAAAAAAAAAGTAAAAAAGATTATGAAGGATATTTTTAATAAATTACCAAAATATCCTTCTTTTCTTTTCTTCACGTCGGATCCAGATCAGATCACGACCGTATTCATCCGACTCCTCTCAATACTTTGGACCACATTTAGCACTTTGCTAATTATTTGGCCAGCACATGCTATGCTGGCTTTGCCTTCTTCCTCAAAGTCACACTGTGGACCACCTGCTTGTATACTGCCGATGCATTATTTGGACTCTATCTAATTTTGTCAAGAGTGAAGGAAAGCAGCCGGAAGCACCACCGGAGTTCACATTATTGAGGTCGAAGTGGACGTAATGCTTATCTTTCTACCGTATCTAATGGCGTTGTTATTTTAAAGCATCTGTACTCTACATCTACAATGTCATTGCATTGAGAAAAATCCCCATTTTAATTTAAGCATTTAAGCTTAATGTTTGACATTAATTTTATGAAGAAAAACTGTTTCTGATCTTATGGGGAAACTTTAAAAGCAAAATTGAAGTTTTATAAATCAATACTATTGAAAATACCCAAATCTGTTCTTCATTAATAAAAAAAAAAAATCCAATGGCCAGTGGGTAAAGGGGATATAAAATTCTGGCAAGTCTAATGGGCAGGGGTTTGCCTATAGCACACCAAGTTTAAAGACACTTCCACATAGTCAGTGGCGAGAATGATGGATCAAAACGTTCCTATGTAGAATCCTTTTGTCATTTTGACAGTCTTTCTGTTTTCCTTTTCATTCATCTATTATTATCACAAAAATTTATCATTCTTGACTTTATTTTAATGCGCCATAAAATTGTATCTTATTTCACTTTTTGCACCTCAAGTCAATGTGTCATTTATTGGTCAGAAAACATAAAAAAAAAATAGAAGTTCAATTTATCTTTAAATAATAGATATTTACAAGGATGTCAAAAATCATGAAAAAAGAAGCCTAGAATGGTCAATTTGTGTATTTTTATAACATACTCCTATGTACATAATCCCTATTATTGAAATGTTTTTTAGTCTCTTCAATTTTTGTTCATTTAGCTACATGTACATAATCTACATGACGCCATGTACATAATCTATAAATAAGCTCCTAAATGCCTTATTTTAATGTTTTTTGTTCATTTAGCCTTCTTCCTAGAAGTTCATTCCTCGCATCAGGTCCAGATCGCGACTTTGTTCATCCAACTCCGATGTTAGCATTTTGGACCACATTTAGCACTTTGCTATTTATTTGCCCAGCCAGCACATGCTGGCTTTGCCTTCTTCCCCCAAGTCACACTATGGACCACCTGCTTGTTTTGTCTAAGCTTTATTTGGACTCTATCAAATTAGTTCAAAGAGTGCTGTCTAAAGGAAAGCAACCACAGGAGTTCATTTCATTGAGGTCGAAGTGGACGTAATGCATATCTTTCTACCATATCTAAAGGCCTTGTTATTTTCTGTACTCCACAATGTTGTTGCATTTTGAAAAACCTCCCTATTTCGTTCAAGTACTTAAGGAAAACCTCCCTTTATTTGAACAACTTCTCTTAAATGTGGAGTGGTGATTTGTTATTTGTCCAAAATCTAAGTGTAACTTCTGTAAAAGTACCCCTCTGTATAGAACATGAATGTGCATCTTTTACATTAGAAAAATGATGGTAAGGCGACTTTGGCCTTAAATAATAGTCTCTAGATGCCATGTGAAATATATCACAATGAAAGATTGGCCTTTGTGAACACCATAATCAATTATGAGATATATTAAAATGTATGCACCGATATAAATTTGTTTTCCAGTCAGTCGTCGTTATCATTTGATTTTTTAAGGGCGTAGTGGACGAGATAAAAGCAGCACGCACCATTTCTATGAACAATATTTTCTCCACGCCTTATATCGACAAAGAAGTACTATGAAGTGGTTGTGGAAATAATTTATAAAAAACACTCGAATATAGTAGAAAGATAAAACATTATAGAGAGGTGAACTTCTGGGTGGTTCACTTTCCACGTCACTTTTGACTAAAGTTAGTCAAAGGATGCAAAGAGAACTTTTACCAAAACATGTTTTAGTAAAATGTTCTTCAGAATTTTTGAAAGATGTATTTCGTTGGCACTTCCAAAGCACTGTGCAAAGGAAACCTCCCAGAAACTTCTCATAATTTCACCTCACTGTCTTCCATTGGTTTTTTTTTTTTTTTTTCTACCGCCTACTCCCACTTGTTAAATTGGAATCCCATCCTACTCCCAGAAGATTTTCATGGGTTCATTTCAGTTTTCACCAGGGTCACGCGTATGCCATTATTCCTTTCTAACGTACTTAAAAAAGTAATTTTTTGTAGACTTTCCCTTTACTCTTACATTGGTGACGAATCCATTCAGTTTATTATTTGGACCCTTTGGATTTCAGTCGTGTAAAATGTACAATGAATGAAATAAGGATAGGATCGGGTGTTCTAATCAGATATGTTTTTCAAAATATTCATATATGAGTATATATGAAATCCAATTTTACCGTCTGAATCTAATTTTTACCATTTTTATTTGAAACTGAATCTGAATTTCAAATGATATCAGGTAGATTTTTAAAATGGAAGAGCATTGAATATATGATACTTGTTTAAAGCTAAATCCCATATGAAATCAAATTGGAGTTTGATCCTATGTCATTTGTTAAATCTGAATCTGACTTGATTTCTTTCTTAATTGGATACTAATTTCTTTTCATATCCCATTTTGTTGGAATGGTTCGATCGAATATCGGATCTCAATCATACATTTTTATATCCCTACTAAGAACTTAGATACATTCTGGCTATCCCCTGCCTCCGCCCCGGCCCCTGGTCCCTAGTCTTCTAAGCCAATGGGGTGGAGTGTGGAGCCTGGCTGAAGATGGCCCTGTCTTTATACCCATGCAAACCCAACCAGATTATTCAATTTGTCCGAGAGAGAGATCGCTATTATATTTTTAATAAGCTAGTTAACTATATGAGAAAGAAAGAAAAGAGCCAAGGGATTGACAAAAAACTGTGCCTCTCAAAAAATGCAGCCAAGCCAATAGCCGAAGTAAATGAATAATAAGACTGGTGACACTGCTAAAAGCAATAACAACAACAAAAATAATAATAATAATAATAATTGAAGATATAGATTCTGCCTTATGGGCATGTTGATGAATGGAGACACAGCTTCTCATGGGTAATAGTACCAGTTACTAGGCTTTACTGTGCGCCGGAGCCGGCATGTTGACGTTGAAGGCAAGGCGTCACTGGGGTGGATTGAAGAACATTGACTGTATCTGTAACAAATTATGGAGAGGATACACAAGAAAGGAGGTAAGAAGTAAGACTGAGGAACTAAGATGGGTGAGGCTACATTGTGGATAGAGCTGCACAACGAGCTGAGCCAACTCAGGTCATAACTCGACTCAAGTTCAACTCGTTTTTTATAATAGTCAAGCTCGAATTTAAATATAAATTAAGTATGTTAACGAGTCGAGTTTGAGTTAGCCAAGCTACTCGATTGTAATTTTTTTTTTTTTTTGTTTCTTTTTTGTTTTCCTCTCGTGTTTTTTTTTCCCTCTCGTTTTTTTTTTTTCCCCTCCCATTTTTCTTCCCTCCTTTCTTTTTTTCTCTTCTCTCCCACACCTTTTCTTTTCTCTTCTCCGGCCGCAGACCTTTTTTTTCCCCGCCGCATTTAATGCCAGCGCCATTATCTCTCTTCCCTTTTTCTCTTTTCTCTCCCACGCGCTTTCTGCCTCCTCCCGCCGCATTTAATGCAATGCCATTATCGATGACTGTGTGGACATCTTGGAAGGTGAACGTCTCTGAAATTGTCAGATGCGAGACAGGAAATTAATGCCTCTATCATAACCTCCATGTGAATAGTTGTGGAGAAGATGGCGAAAGGAGGTCCCGATCCCGACGTCCCGTTCGCGCGATCGCGAAAAAACCTCTTCCTTCCTCAACTTCTCTGCAACCGTTGGGGTGCCAAATTTGCTAGCGACTAGCAGAGGTGATGTTTACTTCGAATTAACAAGTTCTTGACTAGATATCGAAGCCCAAGACAATGTTACAAATGGTTGGTATACACTGAGTGGGTGGCATTGGCAAGACGACTCTTGCCAAGGCTGTCTACAACCAAATCTCTTCTCGTTCCCATGCTTGCAACTTCATTTCTAACGTCAGAGAAGCAGCAGAACAATCCCCGGGACTCATTTCCCTCCAAGATGTCAAATGGGTCAAGAACTTGTTAATTAGAAGTAAACATGATAACGGAGAAGGTGTCGCTTGAACGGGGGGAGAAAAGATGTTAGATGTTTGTTTGGAATTGTCTCCGACCATTCTCAATTTTCATGAGGAAGTTCTTGTATTTGTCGTTGTGAAAATTAGATTTGGTGGGTCTTACGAGATGAAATGTGTTCAAACAAAATTTTGTTTAGTTAATATTTAAACATGATATGGTAAATAGGAATAATAAGTTTCAATCATTTAATATTGTGTATCAAGCAATATGTATATATCGAAATTTAAAATCCGGTGCTTGTTTATATTCCAGGTCTCACATCTAATAGGAATGGTTTTCTTCTTCTCTCTTTAGTTTCAAGTACTGTCAAATGAGTGTTTCATAGCCAACAAAAGAATACAAAAAAGCAACGGGTTACTCTCACTAACGCCTCTATAACTCATAAGAACATTAAAAAATTCGCCATAAATAACACTAGGATCGAATAGTCACAATTCATTGTCAATGTTATCCATCTTCCATCGAACGTAGACCTCTTTAAGGTGTCCTCCAAGAACACCAGTCAATCAGGCCATAGGCATAGCAGAGCCAGAAAACTCTAGTTGATGGGTAGTATATATAAAATTTAAAATTTTCAAGGAACACCAATGGGCAAATGAGATAATTTTCTTTATAATATCAATATGAAAATAATAATTTTGTGGACCTGTGTGGACAATTGCCCACACAACGCCCGCACCTACATTTGAACTCACTCATGTTTTGAACCTGCCCCTTTGAATTCATGAAACATCATGACAAGTGTTTCACAAACTCTTAAATTTGCAAAAAGAGAACTTTCAAAGACAATTTTTCCCGTGAAAAAATGAGAAATGCCAAAAAAAGTAAACATTCATAACGTGAACTCAGACAAGGCCAAATTACAAAATTTTCTTTGAGAGACCAATAATATTTTCAAAACCTATACCAGAGTCAAATAATATTTTTTAGAATTTATATAGGATTCAAATTAAAAATTTCAAAAATTGTAAGCGAAACTTTTTTCAATTGACTGAAATGTGATTAATTAAGGAAAAGTAAGATCTTGGCGTGCATAAGATTGTATATTTTTTTAATAAGTGGAAGTTATCGAAGGGATTTGCTACTTTTCTGGACTGGAAAATGATAAATGTGCAACGAGATAAGTTTACCACATACCGTTTCTCATTAATCTGAGACATGTTTTAGGAAATGTGGTGAACGTTGAAAAAATTTTACAAAAATAGAATGTAGATCAGCAAACAAAGAGGATAATGTTGTAAACATACTTTAAGTTAATCAGTTTCAAGGATGTCAATAAATGTGATTCAGATCCGAGTGGGCCGACTGAACCGTATAAAAAATATAGGATGAAAAAAAATTTGACATCCGATTAAAAACTCAGATCAGATTTGGATACAAGAAATGACATCAAATGAGATTCGGATTCGCATTTCAGATTTAAGTAAATATTGATCGGATTTGGTTTTAAGTTTCAGAAACAGTGCTATAGGATATGGGTTCTGCAGGTAGACTAGTTTCTAGCAACTCTATTTTTCACACTATGGCAGATCCCCATTGTACTAATAACTAGTTTGCTTGTGTGGGCAGTGATAGATAGTCTGCTGGAAGCACCAGCATTATCTTGAATGACTCATTAAAGAAGAACGCAGAACAAGCTGACGTTTCTTCAAGTCAGGCAATCGATTCGGGAGCTGATGCGGACTAAATCAACTCCAAATAGACGGAACTTGCTCTCGTCCTAGCATCCTCTCCCTCTTTCCAAAAAGCTTCTGCTCAAACATAAAGCCCATCGCCGGCACTCTCACCTTCACAAAGAAACAGAATGGCCGAACCGGTTGCCCAATGGTACTAAAGCTGGCGGCGGCGGGGTCGGTGGTGGCGAAGGGGTCACTTCGCTGTCTACTCTTCAAGTAAAGCAGCCGTCGATGGACTTAGGGCTGCACACGAGCCGAGTCGAACTCGGCTGCACACGAGCCGAGTCGATGGACTTAGGGCTGCACACGAGCCGAGTCGAGCTCGGCTGGCTCGAGCTCAACTCGACTGGTGTTTAGTGAGCTCGAGCTTGACTCGAACTCAGACGAGCTTCACAACTTCAGCTCGAGCTCCACTCGAGCGATTGCCTTCGAGCTCGACTCGAGGCCGGCTCGTTTATCCTCGCTAATGCGTGTTTGCCAAGTTCGCCCTGCGTCTTTTTCCCTGTTATCCTGCCATGGGGAGGAGGAAAGGCGTGGGTGAGAAGGAGTCTCTGCATACCTGCCATGAGCACCCCATTAACGCATGGGGATGAGGAAAAGGCTTTACAAGAAAAGAGATAGAAACCTCAACGAGGATGAGGATGATGAAAGGCGTTGCACGAAAAGAGAAAAAAATGGTGGAAAAATGGAAAGAGAAAAACAGAGAGGGAAAATGAACAAGAGAAACGAGAGGGAGAATGAAAAAAGTGTTTGAAAAAAAGAGAGGGAAAATGAAAAGAAAAAAACAAAGAGGAAAAATGAACCAGCTAAAAACGAGAGGGAGAATGAGAAAAGTGTTTGATAGATTGAAAGTGTAACAACGAGGGTAAAGAAATTGTCATTTAAAGCCAAGTGGATCATAAATAAGTTATATCTCCATCCGTAAGATTCACTTTAATATATTGCAGGCAAGGTTTTTACTGTTGAGAGTTGTAAAAATATGTATACTTAGAAGTTGTTTGACAACAACAATACACTGCCATTGTTTCATAAATCTATCAAAAAAAAAATATGGCAGATTTATGAAACACATTTTGTTATAATGTTTTTTGAATCTGCCTCATTTTCTGAGGCACATTCATGGGACACTAATATATGTTGCTATTGCTAAACGATCTCTTATGGACCGTTGGACATTAGAAACACTATATAAGTGTTCCATGAATCTACTAAGTAGATTTGTGAGACTTTTGAACAAGTGTTCCATGAATATGTTCTTATTTATGGCAGATTCATGAAACATTCACATGGTGTTCCTAAAGCCAAACACTGATTATACCAAGAAAGAAACAGAGATATCACTTTCCCTGGTGGACTGCATCCATCTCCATGTTTTCGATCCCTTGAGTTTTGAAATTTTGAGTTGCTTGATAAATTTCAAAAGTTGCCTCTACCAAGTGAGTGGAAATCAGTCAATGGGGGAAGTGGCATGCCATAGTTTGTTTACCTGAATGTCGGGAACATTCACAAGCCTTTTGCAGCCGCTTAGACGCAACTCCCGCAATCCCTTTAGCCTTGAGACGTCCGGGATGATTTCCAATTGTTTGCAACCGGAGAGGTCAAGCGCTTTGAGTGATGTCAACTGAGAGACTGATTCAGGCAGTTCCATCAATGATTTGCAGTCCCTCAAAGACAAGCGAGCCAATGACTTAGAATTTCCCAGTTGTGACGGCAGAGTAGTAATTTTAGCACAACCACCGAGGTCAAGCTTTTCAAGCGAGGTCAACTGCCAACTTTCTAGAGGCAGTTCTTTTAGCGATTTGCAGTAACACAAATTCAAGTCAATCAAGCTCTTGAGAATCCCAATAGATGGATGAAGTTCACTCAACTTCCCGCAAAAAGAAAAATTCAATTTCTGTAGATGCGGCGTGCTCGTAAAATCTGGACAGACGGTGAGGTTATGACAGCTCTCGAAGTTTAAGACTCTTAGTTTGCCAAGCAACACCGGCTCCAATGACTTCGGATCCTCCATTTGTGATGGCAAAGCTGTAATTTCAGTACAACAACTTAGGTCAAGCTCTTCGAGTGAGGTCAATTGCCAAATCTCTTGTGGTAATGTCTTTAGCGACCTACAATGCCTCAAAGACAAGCGAGGCAAGCTCCCAAGAAGCCCAATAGATGGATCAAGTTCACTCATCTTCTGGCATTTATCCAAATTCAATTTCTCTAGATATGGCATGCTCGTAAAATCTGGAGAGATGGCGAGGTTAGAACAGCCCTCGAAATTTAGGACTCTTAACTTGCCAAGCAACGCCGGCTTCAATGACTTCGGATCCTCCATTTGTGATGGCAAAGTTGTAATTTCAGTGCAATAGCTTAGGTCAAGCTCTTCGAGTGAGGTCAATTGCCAAATTTCTCGAGGTAATGTCTTTAGCGATTCGCAGCCGGACAAATTCAAGTGAGTCAAGCTCTCAAGAAGCCCAATAGATGGATCAAGTTCACTCATCTTAGTGCAACTTCTAAAATCCAATATCTCCAGATGTGGCACGCTCGTAAAATCTAGACAGATGGTGAGGTTAGAACAGTAACTGAAACTTAAGACTTTTAGTTTGCCGAGCAACACCCGCTCCAATGACTTCGGATCCTCCATTTGTGATGGCAAAGTTGTAATTTCTGTGCAAGAACTTAGGTCAAGCTCTTCGAGTGAGGTCAATTGCCAAATCTCTCGAGGTAATGTCTTTAGTGACCCACATCCCAACAAAGAGAAGTGAGTCAAGCTCTTGAGATGCCCAATAGATGGATCAAGTTCACTCATCTGTTCGCAACAACTGAGATCCAATTTCTTTAGATGCGGCATTCTCTCAAAATCTGGACAGCCGGTGAGGTTCTCACAGCCGGCGAGACTTAAGACTTTCATTTTCCCAAAGACCTAAAAACACAAACGAAAAACCTTTTTGTCAAGGAAATGCCATGAAAGAAAATGAAATTCACCTTCCTATTTGCATCAGATTAAAGTCGACAAACTGTTAACTAGGGATGTCAACGGATCCGATTCGGATCGGATACATCTTCAACCATATCCGTTTTTTCGGATATTCATATATTCGGATTCAGATTCGGATTCGAATTCAGACAAAGCAAAGTCATATCCGAATCCGAAATCCGATTTTACAATCCAAATCCGATTTTTATATTTATATCCGAATCCAAATTTTGAACCGAATTTTGCCATTTTTCAAGCATTAGATAGAGGATATTTGTCTAAAACTGAATCCGATCCGAATCCGTATCCGATATTTATGTATATCCGAATCCGATCAGATGTCATTTATTAAATCCTAATCCGATCCGATTTTTCTTAATCGGATATTAAATTTTTATTCATATCCATTTTTTTCGGATCGAATCGGTTGGATATCCGATTCAAATAGGATATATTGACGTCCCTACTGTTAACTGCATGCACATGTGCGTCTCTTTGCATCATAATATCGCAAGGGGTTTGCGTCAATCATGTGAACATCATTTTCCTGAAAAGCTGAAAAAGTGCGTATAACTAAAAGCTTCCATTTACCTTGGTCGATTCCAATCCTTGTGGATTCCAAAGTTGAGTTATCAGGCTGCCTGATAAGTCAAGAACAACAATATTCTCAAGATGAAGGCCACCAGGCAATGAATCCAAGTCTTCTTTGATACACCATTGCAACCATCTGAGCTTCTTAGGAAAATGCTCAAATTCACCTTTCAACTGTACATTTTTCCCCAACCGGAGCATTCTAAGTTCAGACATTGCGACAAAAGGCTCTGCTTCAACATACGTAGGTGCCCAATATGTACCCGAGTAGAGCTGAACTGCTTCAATTTTTTCCTTTCCCTGCAATTCAAAAGTAATAGACAATTAAAGGAAATGGATTCATTGAGAGAGATCAATTTTTGCGTCTCAGAATCAAAGACATGACTTCAACAAACAGACTAGTTTATGGAAACTCTGGTTTTCAGACCAAGGCACACCCACATTTTACTTGCTGAAGATTCTTACCTTCTTGGTTTTCAATACTTCCAGTGTCTCATCATCCTTCCACAATCTGCTCCTGCTATCTTGGACGATTTTTCTTCCCATGTCCCGTATAAGGTCATGCATATCAAACTCTCCAGTGTCATCATTTATATTGATGAGACACTTGTGCCTTAGGACTTTGATTGTTGTCTTTGGAAAGAACTTACAATCTTCCCACATGAGCAAAGGGAACTCTATGTTTTCTTCTTCAAGAAAAAAGCAAGCTATGTCTAAAAATACTTTCTTTTCCTTTTCATCAAGCGCATCAAAACTTATCTTCAATCTTACATGAATATCTTTGTTCTGATCTTCCTCTAACTTTTGAAGTTTTTCTCTCCATTCTTCACCGGTTTCCAGATCAAAGAAAAGCGATCCAAATATCGTCAGGGCTAATGGCAGCCCAGCACCAGCAGATGCAACTTCCTCGGATAACTCCGCAAATATGGGTTCAGGATCCTTTTTCCCAAATGCATGCCAACTGAAAAGCTCAAGTGATTGGGCACCATCTAGCTCCTTAGGTTCATACAGCTTCACGCTTTGTGCCCCCAGTGCATGCTTATCTCTGGTAGTAACGATGATTCTTGACCCTGAACAAAACCAATCTAGGTTGACGGCTAGCGCATCGAGTTGCGATTCATTATCAATGTCATCAACAACCAGCAAAACCTTCAAACTGCCAATTCGTTTTCTAAGTATTTCAATTCCTTGGTCAATGCTGCTTACTTCAACATTTTCATCACCGCACAAATCACGAAGTAGATTTTCTTGGAGGGAAACAAGGCCAGTGGATTGTTTTGCTGCTTCTCTAACGTTTGAAATGAAACTAGAAGCATCAAAACGAGTGTAGATTTGGTTGTAGACTGCCTTTGCAAGTGTTGTCTTGCCGATGCCACCCATTCCATGGATCCCAACCATTCTCACATTATTATCATCTACATCTAACATTTCCTCCACATCTGCAATGCGTGAATCGAGTCCTACTGGATGTTTAGCTACAAGGAGAGAAGTCTTGTTCACTTCATTGAGAATCCTCTTCACAATGAGCCGAATGAGCTTTGCCTCTTTTCTACAAGAAAGCCAAATGAATAAAAACTCAAACTTACGTATAAACTCCTTGTAATCAATAGCATATAAATCTTACTTAGGACAAGATATGAAATACAAGATTTTTGAAGCAATTCATACCTTTCTAAATAAGGGCATCACAGTTGGCTAGAGAAAGTAAACGAAAGGGGAGCCACATTGAACTATTTAATTCTAATTCAGATCTCAAAATCTGGGCGCTTTGACCCGACCAAATGACCCAGATGTATTCAAAACAACATATAATGATCATCTGTTTTCATTGCTTGACCAAAATACATGTGTTTTCGATGCAGAACAGTTGATTGTTTTTCTGCAAAGTTGACTAGAGGAAGTAAAAGAAAGCGGATACATTTTTGTTGCATTAAACTATATAATTTTAATTCAGATCTCAAAATTTGAGCGCTTTGACCCGATCAAATGACATGGATGTATTGAAAATGACATAAATTAAGTGCCATTAACTTGAAAGCTAAAGCCTACTAAATCAATATATATCTATATATAGATAGAGAGAGAGAGAGAGAGAGAGAGAGAGAGAGAGAGAGAGAATGAGAGCGAACTTGTGTGTGCCCAATTTTATTTTTTATATTAAAAATTAGTTACGTGGATATCCTACACAGTAATTGTAATGTGTAAAATGCCCTTGATAAAGCAAAGAACAAAACATTTTTGAGAGGATAGAAGGAGAACTTTTAAAGATGTTAAAAGTCTACAAATGTATTATATATCTATCGTTTTATTTTTAGGCTCAACTAGCTTAACTCCAGAACTAAACGGCGATTTAAGAAGATTGAGTTTTACATTTTTCAAACTTTAGTGGTACATAAAGAGAAACTGGACAGTAGAAACGAAGCTGCTTACCCTTCAGTGTCGGCTAATGTATAACCTGAGATTTCCCCTGCTTTTCTCAAAGCATCACTCCATTGGCTCACCTCTTCCTTGTCTGTTTTCCTATTTTCATGGAGCCTTGTAAATGCAGACGCAAAAGGGCCAGTTTGATGGCGAACGTCCGTGGGATTCACATCAAAGAACACAGGTATGATGAGCCTTTTACACTCCACGATCTTTGTTATTTCTTGTAAACACCACTTTGAATCAGCATAGCCTTTGGAGAAAATGGGCACAAAGATTTTGGATTTCTGGATGCAGTCAAACAGATGCTCCACCTTCTGCCCCTTCTCCAAGTTATCGCTGTCGATGAAAGCGGTGATGCCCTTAAGTTTTAAAAAAGCATGGAGGTGGTCGGTGAAGCCCTTGCGAGTGTCTGGTCCTCTAAAACTCAGAAACACATCATACTTGAATCCAATGTCTTCTCTTACCAAAGGAGGGGGTGATGACGGAGGTGGAGAAGCCTCTGCTTCGCCTTCTTCAGAATTAATGGATCCCTCAGCATTTCCTCTAGGCCTTCTCGATCGACGAAACCAGAGCGATGAGGCGATGGTTATGACGGCGATCAAAGCATAGGGTAAGAATCTCCGCATAAGTTTCAGATCCATTCCTCAAGGCCAGTTCTCTCGCTCGCTCTCTCTCTCAATGCCTAAAAGTGGTGTTGCTCACAGCCTGCGTGCAAAAGGAGGTGATGAGGTATATATTTACAAGAAGCGAAGTTTTTTGCTTTACGAGGTGATGATTCTTGAGATTTCTTGGAAGACGGAGGCGAAAGAAAGTGGTGATTCTAAAGAGGTAAATTTGGTGCGAAGCTCTCAGTTGACGCTCATATATATTTTTTCCTGTTTTCCAGTCACTTTTTACAAGATTAACAGCATCAGTGCGTTACTTTTATGTCCAAAGATCCACCAAACGACAAGAGCATATGTTCTTCTTTGTAGTGAAAATTTGCGCTTCTTCATGAAAAAGCGTTGAGTGAAAACGAAGTTCTTGCTTTTTAGATTATCGAATAATAGTCTTGGTCTATTATGGTAAACTTTAGTTCTTTATACTTTTTGAAAAGTAATGCGTACCAATATTGCTTTACAAACTCCAAATTTTGATATCACCTAATTCGCATAAGCTATATTAAAACAGAAAGATTCAGTATATTTCATATACCAAGAAAACTCTCTCCCTCTCAACACCTAAAACCAAAGTAATTGTTAGTCACTTAATTATATAAGAAAGAACGAAAAGAGTCAATGGATTGACAAAGAACGGTGCCTGGTTCTTCCCTCAAAAAATGCAAGCCAAGTAAATAGCCGATGCAAATGAGTAATTTGGTTTGCTGACGATCAACTGAAATCTAGTAGAGAGGACAGTAGCTGTGCCTTCATAATAATGTAAAGGTCCACCCAAATTCACCCTGATATTAGCAAAGGAAGTCATATCACATGGATCAAAAGCTATATCACCACATGCCCCTTAAATTGTATCTTATTTCACTTTTTGCATCTCAAGTCAAGTCGATTGGTGTCATTTATGGGTCGGAAAAAATAAAAAAAAAATTCAAGTTATGAACTTCTTTTTGGTGCGTTTGGGCCCAATGATATATTCCACACTGTAAAGGGATCTGCGTCCAGCCAAAGATAAATCTCACTTACCTCACGTGTTAGAAACTCTGGAAATTAATGGAAAGCTCATGACAGATAAAATAGAATAAATAAAAGTTTGAAATTGGCATATACCTAAAGTGTTTGCGTGAGTTTACCTTGATCCCTCTAGGTGTTTGCTGGCCCCATAGTTGAGATATAACTCCAAGACAAGTCAAGAACAACCATGTTCTCAAGATGAAGTGCCAATGACTCCAAGTATATATATATATATATATTAGAAGTCCGTAGAAGTTTGCAGGTGTCATGAATTGATAAATTGTATACTTTACGTGATTGATTTTATTTCAAATATGCTTTTAGATTTTTTTTTCTTTTTCGACAATAAAAGTGGGAAACCTATGTCACAACCACTTGAACTTTTAAGGTTAATGTCTACAAGATACTTTCTTTTAAAAGCAAATAAATTTTAAGAGACTAGTGTGGGCAACTGCCCACACCAGTCACCAGGTAGCTCCATCACTGGTCATCTGTAAGGATGTCAGCATGAACAACGATGCCGTCAAGGCTGGCTTCACAGTCACAACAAACTTCCTTGCTGTTTAGTTTTTTTTTTTTTTCTTTTAGTATAATATGGTAAGAATACTATAAAATTTTATAAAGTTTTAAGAATGTAAAATAAGTTGGAAATTAATTAGACAAACATAAAAAAAAAAAATTGACTAGATTTGAAACAATAAAACAGAGATTATTGTCTTTCCAAATAAGTTGGAAATTTTTCTTCCCATGTCCCGTATAAGGTCATGCATTTCAAACTCTCCAGAGTCATCATTTATATTGATGAGAGACTTGTGCCTTAGGACTTTTGACTGTTGTCTTTGGAAAGAACTTACAATCTTCCCACATGAGCAAAGGGAACTCTATATTATTTTCTTGAAGAAAAAAACACGCTATGTCTAACAATACTTTCTTTTCCTTTTCAAAACTTATCTTCAATCTTACATGAATATCTTTGTTCTTATCTTCAAGTCCTACTGGATACTTAGCTACAAGGAGAGAAGTCTTGTTCACTTCATTGAGAATCCTCTTCACAATGAGCCGAACGAGCTTTGCCTCGTTTCTACGAGAAAACCAAAAGAATACAAACTCAAACTTACATATAAACTCCTTATAATCACTAGCATATAAATCTTAATTAGGACAAGAAATGAAATACATGATTTTTAAAGCAATTCATACCTTTCTAAATAATGGCATCTCAGTTGCACAATTGGATAGGGGATACATATTTGCTACATTGAACTTTTAAAGAGGCAAATTTGGTTAGGAGATGTTGACGATCTTATATATTTTTTCTTTTTTCAATCAGTTTTTAGAAGATTAACTGCATCAGTGCTTGAATTTTATGTCTAATGATTCACCAAACCAACAAAGTTATTGCTTTTTAAATGATCAAACTGGGTTTGCTGTGGTATACTTTTAGTTTTTGTACTTTTTTGAAAAGTAATGCCTACCAATATTGCTTTTCAAACTACAAATTTTGATGTCCCATAATTTGCATAAGCTATATTAAAAGAAAAAGATTCAGTATATGTCATGTAAGACTGAGCACCAATAAAACTCTTTCTCTCCCAACACCTAAAAATGGTGTACCAAAAGAGTTTAAAGGAACGCTCTTTTCCCATTCTGATTATATGCTTCACATTGGTGTTTGATTTTCGTGCATCAATACAGTTAATTATTAAAATATCTTTAATTCACATTAAAAAAAATTATAACGGCAAAATTGAAAATAACCATAATAAAACGTAAATTTATAAATTGAAAATAATGTTAGTACAACGGTTGTGACAGGGTTAGTAAGCAGTCTCCATTTCAAATTCTGGTAGTGTCAATTTTTTGTGCTAAAAAAAAGACAACCAATGACAGAAGAGCTAACTTAGAACCAACATATATGCGATATGTTTTTTGTTTTTGCATTCGTTTGGACCAAAATCCAAATCATTTGTAATTGGATCTAGAAAGATCCAAATATTATATGCATAGGTCTTGATCCAAGGTCCAATCCTTTGTTTTTATTTAAAGCAAGGGACTTGCAAGCCAATTGGCTTCATTTTGCCGGTGGAAGTTGTGGAATCAGGCTTCACTTTCTTCCTTTGTTAAATAAAATATCATGACGTCGAACATTATCATAATAAAACTTTAAAAGGTTCACACAAGTTGGGGTAGACAGTTGCCCACACCAGCTCAAATGCAGGTCCCGGGCGTGCACAAGGCATTGTTAAATAAAATAGATTTTTCTTTCTAATTCTTTTAAATAGACCATATTTTCATGGTGTTTTATATATGTTCAAACAAATTATATCTTACATGGTGTTTTATATATTTCATGGTGTTTTATATATGTTCAAACAAAAAATAAAAAAAGATTATAAATGATAATTTTTTAATAAATTGCTAAAAATGCCCTTCTTTCTTTTTCTTTCCTCTCCTCACGTCTGGTCCAGATCGCGACTGCATTCATCCAACACCGATATCAGTATTTTGGACTACATTTAGCACTTGGATATTTATTTGTTGTCTTCCTCCAAGTCACACTATGGACCTCCTGCTTCTATTTTGTCTAAGCTTTATTTGGACTCCATCAAATTAGTTCAAAGAGTGCTGTCTAAAGGAAAGCAACCACAGGAGTTCATTTCATTGAGGCCGAAGTTGACGTAATGCTTATCTTTCTACCATATCTAAAAGCCTTGTTATTTTCTGAACTCTACAATGTTGTTACATTTTGGAAAACCTCCCTATTTCATTCAATCACTTAAGGTAAATGTTTGGCATCAAACTGTTTCTGATCTTATGGAGAAACTTTAAAAGCAAAATTGAAGTTTTATAAATCAATACTATTGAAAGTACCCAAATCTGATCTTTACTAATTAAAAAAAAATCCAATGGCGAGTGGGTAAAGGGGATATGAAATTGTGGCAAGTGGAGTGGGCAGGGGTTTGCCTATATCCTCTACTGTATGCGGAATGGCGATAATGATTGATCAAAAAAAGTTCTTACTGGTTGTGGGATTCAACACAACACACCAGTTTTAACAGAAATGTTCATCACTTTTTTTTTTGTGATTGTTTTTCTCTTGACCACCCATCATGATAGATTGGACAGTTCTGATTAGATGGCTAGTTAACTCTTAAAAGCAGAAATCACCATTCATAATATTGTCACTATCTTTGATCTTTGTTTTTTTTTTATAAAAAAAAAAGCTAAAGAAGTATTTTTAATCCAAGAAAACTTAAGCATCATGGGATCACGTATCTAATCCAATGGCTCACTGACTAGGCTATTGTTGGATCCTTGAACATGTGATCTTCCTTTGAACAGGCGTGGCTGAATCCTAATCGGGCTCGTATGCCCGTCGTGTTCCATGAGAGATTAATCAAGATGGAACTATGATACCAGGATAACATGGCCTCTCACGAGACTGTTTAAACTCCTCATTCAAGTTAAGCTTGAATTGCTAAAAAAATCCAACTGCGAGTCAAGGTTGGCAAGTTAGCTTGAATTGCTAAAAAATACAACCGCGAGTTCAGGTTGGCCTGTCAAAACCATGACTCGCTCTTGATTCCGCCTCGACTCGCTCGATTCAGGTGCATACATTATGATTATTTTAAAACATGATTGAATCGACAAGTCAACACACTTCTCGATCCGAGTCTGAGTCACAAGTTTGCCAAGGATGATGTTTTCGTTAGACTTACTGCATATTCATATTCAGGTACATGACAGTTCAGGACCCATGTCTTTTATCCATTTAAAACCCTCAAGGCCCATGTGTGCAATTGCCCCCACACATGAAACTTTGCCACTGCATCATACTGTTATTGGAAGGGAAGCTATTCATACTATTTGTTTTGAACACCATTGCTCGGGTGGAAATTGATGGCTTAACAAACGAATAGTGGCTGTCTGCTGTGCCAGCAGTCACTGTTGCCCTTTATTTGATTTCAATTTCGAGTAATAGTCCTCGGACCTTGCCACTAGAAACAGAGAGCGACCCCGTCCCTCGAGAGGAACATCACGTAGGACAGTGGTGACGTGGCTCTGGTCTATCGTCTATGGCCAACAATATCAACTTTGAGCCAGTGAAGTGAATTTTTTAGAAGCTTATATGAACTTTGCATTTGGACTGTACTTTTTACTAAATTCAATGAGTCCAGAGTTCAAATAAAATAGGATGGATTTGCTTGAAAAACCCCAGAAAATCTCCATAGAGGTGAAACATGGCCTTGAAGGGCTTAGCTTAGATTGTAGATGCTTTCACATAAAAATCAAGTTAATTAGTAAACGACGCCTTTCTGATCACCTCCTCTATCATCACCAGCGGGCTGCCGCCATCCTCTCGTTGTTAATGCATCATTCACTGGCCAGAGGAAGGCGGCAACAGCCACTCTCATGACTATGGAAGAGAGTCGGCGACCTTTCCTTTTTTTTTTTTTTTTAACTTAAAACTTATAATGAGAAATGCCATCACCATCTGCCATCTTATGTCATCATCTTATATTATGTAACACCTTTTTTTTTTCTTTGTATTTTTTCAACTATCTAGTTAAATATTTTTACTTTTTTTTTGTTATCTTACATCTTTCTTTTTATTTAAAAAAAATGCGCATAATGATAACTTTTTGGAGATGCATAACTCAATGATATTGCAACGAAAAAATGCGGCATTGACTTATAATAAATATATCTTTCAACAAAATGTAAAGTTGTTCAAGTTTATAAACTTTTCCTAGTACCCATACGTTATCCCATTGGCAAACCCATCCCAGTCTACTTAAGCATTTAACATTAACAGCTGAAATTAATTGTTAACAAAAGCCGTTTTTCTTTCGAGGTTAAACTTGAAAACCAATCCTAGATTTAATTTCATAAATAAGAAATAATTCAAATTAAAGGTTTCCAACCTGTTAGAGAATAAGGAAACCGAATCTTTTTATTGTTAATTAAAAAAAAAGAGCCTTGCCATCTATCATCAGTGGTAACACGCATCATATATAATATTTAAGTTTCAAAACAGGTTGAGGGGCAAGGACATCGTTTAATGCCCACAGCTGCTGAAGCTTTCAGTCGTTTTCATTTTATTTCGCCCTCAAAAGCATGTGCTTCCATTTTGGTGAAAGTCGCACCATGGTGCTTTGGTGAAAGTGTCATTGATGCAGCCTTTGGGAAGAAAGAAGGGACTGCTTCACCTGTCAGACCTGACCACATTAATGAGTGCATGGGAAGAGTAAGCCGGGTGAGAGAAGAGAAAAAAAAGGAGAGGGAAAATGTGAGGGAAAAAAATAAAAAAATAAAAGTAAAAGAGAGATTAAGCCGGGTGGGTGAGACTTGAGAGTGAAAAAAAAAAAAACTAAAAATGTAAAAAATAATAATAAACTCGAGCCAAATCGGGTCGAGTTTGACTAACTCCAACTCGACTTGTTAAGATATTCGAGTTTATATTATATTTAAACTCAAGCTTGACTCGTGTAAAAATCGCGTCAAGCTTCGCTTTCAGGCGAAGGCCCTACATATATATATATATATATATATATATATATATATATATTGTTGATTTGATTGTGTCATTTTTTAATGGAGCTGAAATTCTGAGGTGCCCTTTTTTTTCAAATACTTTCTTGGAAAGTAATTTGAATTCATTAATTGGAGGTACTGAGAATATGGAAAGAGTTACCTCACCAATGGATTATATTTAGGGATGTCAACCAATCAAGTTTGATCTCATATCTCCTTTACGTTCATATCTCATATCTTCTTTTTCAATATTCACATATTGGGATTTAAATACTAATTAGGAAAAGTCACATCCAAATTTGAATTTGAAATCCGATTTTGCAATCTAAATCTGATTTTTATATTCATATTCAAGTCCCAACCCAAATTTGAGGCCAAATTTTATCAATTTTCAAAATGTAATAGCATTACATGTAGGGCATTTGTTTCAAAATAAATTCAATCCGAATCCGATCGGATATTTATATATATTCGAATCCGATCAGATGTCATTTCTTAAATTCAAATCCTATCTGATTTCTTAATCGGATACCAGTTTTTTTTATATCTAATTTTTTAAAATTGAATCGGTTTGGTCAGACATCTGATTCAAATTATATATATTGACATTCCTAATCACACTACAAAGATGGATAAAACATTCCTCGTATCCAAAACAGGTCACAAGCAGCACACGAACGTTTGTTCATGTTTTAAGAAAGTAGGGTGTATATCGTTAAACTAGCCAGTTATGATTAGTTTGTTTTGGGCTGCAAATAGTGGATGTACAAAACTCTAATTGAGAGACACCTCACTAAAAGCGTCAGCCTTTTCCAGATATCTCATCCGGATAAAAGGTCTAATTATTTGCAGGGTAAGCGGAGTTCACTGTTGGTCTCAAACCGGCCGATCAAGCAGCTCTCCAAATTAATTAAGATGAAGAGACTTGGAGAAGCTAAGTCCTGTATATATAGTTGATGGAAATAGAAAACTTTCAATGAAACATGGAGAAGCTCAGTCCTGTATATATGGTTGATGGAAACATAAAACTAGCTTTTCAATTAGCTGCGCATGGCTCAGAAAGAAGGTGGAGAAAAATTGGACATTTGTGCCACCAACAATTTAAATTCACCATATTTGGAATATGAAAGAAGGTAGGGTCGGCGAAGGCAGTTTTGAGTTTCTTCCCGTGTTTCCTTGCATTTATATGAGAAAAATAACCTAAACGTAAGAAGGAATGTTATGTGCAAACACCTCCCAGAAACCAACGAGTTTACATCTTCGACAAAGGTCAGCTTTTGAACCGGTGATG
Organism: Nymphaea colorata; assembly: GCF_008831285.2. Classification (NCBI taxonomy): domain Eukaryota; kingdom Viridiplantae; phylum Streptophyta; class Magnoliopsida; order Nymphaeales; family Nymphaeaceae; genus Nymphaea; species Nymphaea colorata. The sequence continues at coordinate 2,638,085 of NC_045139.1, forward strand.
TGTTAGAAATTTGTTGACACTCACAAGTTGCTCCTACCAAGTGAGTTGAGCTAAGCTAATGAAGAAAGGGACATGAGTTTTGAACTTGAGATGCCTCGATAATGTGTCAAGAAGCCCCCCTAACAAGGGGGTGGAGCTAAGCTAATGGGCTGATGGCCCGCCACCGAGAGGCATGCAATAGCATACGTGTTTCAGATGGGCTTTTAACTGCTTGTGTCCTAGTAAGTTGATAACCTTCACAAGTTGCCCCTACCAAGTAAGTGGAGCTAAGCTAATGGGCTAAGAGACATAGCATTACTTTTTTCAAAGATGCTTACCGGAAGTCTTTCCTGCAATGAGTTAAAAAGGCTTCGATATCCTTTAAGATTTAATCTCACCAATAGTTTCGACTGTTTGCGCCAGGAATATCCAAAAGCTTTTGGCAGCCTCTAAGTTTAATTCATGTAATCCTTTTGCATTTGATACATCTGCTATCATTTCCAACTCAGCTCAGTTGGACGCATTTTGTAACACCCCAAAAGTTTAGTTCCGTATCGAATATTGTGAGAGACCTTCAAAGACTTATAAAGGGATATCATTAATGAGATGATTGTCCTGGTTTCCAGCCTTTTAGGGTTGGAACCGAAACTGCTAGCGGGTGGGTTGAAATCTGCCGAACCAGGAGCCCGAGCCCATGAGTGGGTCGGGTTATTATAGTGGTATCAGAGCCGGTTGAACACTCGAACCTGGGGTCCCACACGCGCGGACGCGTGTGTCTTAAGGGCGGTGGATTGTAACACTCCAAAAGTTTAGTTCCCGTAAAGATTGTGAAAGATCTTCAAGGACTTTTACAGAAAGACCATTAATGAAATGATTGTCCTGGTTCCTAACCTTTTGGAGTTGAAAGCTTCTCAAAGAGTCAACCAGGCCAACTGGTTGGAAGCTGCTAGGGGAAAGGCACTGCACAACAGTCTGGTTCTGCCATCCCGACCGTCGAATGCACGGACTGACAGGATGGGCGCTGCCATCAGGCAGCAGGTTAAAAATATTAGTGAAACCGCGGTCGTTCTAATAAAAAAACGGGGTTCAATGGTTTATACATATTTCTGAGCACATCTCTGTCCTAACAATCACAGGTTTCGAACTTCAAAACCGTCAAATTGAGATACACACATCTCTAGCCTACACATCTCTAGCCTAATTGGTTGTCTCTGGTTTTGTTGATCCATTTGTTTATTAGCCTTATTTGATCTATCCAAACAGGCATCAATTGATTTCTTTCTATCCAAACAGGAATTAATTGATTTCTCAAAAAGATTGAGAACAATGGCTGGGTCAAATCACTTGGTGTCGTTTATGGGTCCCAAAAAAATAAAAAACTGAAGCTCAAATTATCTTTAGATAATAAATATTTACAAGGAATGTCAAAATTAAGGGAAAAAAAAAGCGTCCAGTGGTCTCTCAAGCAAGATTCAAGCTACCGTGGAAAAAAAAGATAATAGCTTTTCACTAGATGAAGTTATATAAACTAATTATAGAAAATGGAAATCAACTGCCGCATATGCTCCCCATAGTCAAATATTTAAAACCGGTTTTTAAGGATTAGTTTGACAAAAGTAATATATTTTTACTATGTCATGAATCTGCCCCAAGAAAATAAAGCAAGTACTTGCAATGGTGTTTTACAGATCTGCCTTATTTTTCAAAGTAGATTTATGGGACAAACAATAACAGCTTGTTAATATTATCAAACAGCCCCCTGAATACACCATAAAGTATTGTTATAAGGAAAACACCGTTGCAATACCTAAACCATTGCCAATGCTCCTATCATTGGGCACTTTTTGTCACAGGTTTAAACTTGTTAGAAATCTGGTAACTTCCATCGGCCGGCTGACTTCAATTGTTCAATCATTCAGTAACGATAAAAGTTACAAAACAGTATCATGGTTTCATTGAGCTTAGCCACATACATATATAGTTAATTTCATTTCATCATTTCTTTAATGGCGCTGGAACACATTATGCAAGGGTGCCCGTTTTTTCCTGATTACTTTCACGAGAAGTAGTCTGAACTAATTAATTGGAGGTACTGAGAAAGATCAAAAGAATTACCTCGTTGCAAAATAAAGGTGGATAAAATATTTCAATTAAGCAAAATAGATCACAAGCAGTCCGGGCACGCACGTTATATCCCTGGCCTGAGTGTCATAGGAGGGAAGCTTTCCTTCACGCTTCCTCATAATGCACAAGTCCCCCATCACGTAAGCCACATTCTTTTGCCTTAAAACCAGTTCTATGTGCCATCCAGCCGGAATTATTTTTTATGAGGCACTAAATATATAATTAACAAATTTTTAATTAGTCTCAAGTAGCGACTTGTGTCTTGTAAGGCCAATCTACGCGGATCCATTCAAACACACTCATTGAAAATAAAGGTTTTAAATTAGAGTCCCAGGTCTGCCAAAAAAAAAAAACCCTCACCTACAAAGACTAAAAGGAGAAAAACGAAAAAATATCATATTTCCAAAATATTTTTTAAATGATTAAAATGCCCCTATTTCTCTTTTGGTGTGTATTGTCACTGCACATATTGATACCATATGTGGTGTTGAATGGCATATACTGACATTCTCTTGGCTCCTGACCCACCTCAATTTTTTTAAAAAGGAATTTACATGTAAATTTTTTAAAATTTTCACTTGTTTTATATAAAATTTTGAAAATTAGTATTTTCAAAATTTAAAAACTTTAAGTTGGTCCCTCGTAAAAAATTTCTGGCTATAAACACTAACTAATTCCATATTAAAATCAATATTCAGTTAAGTAGAAAAAAATTATAGAAACACTCTTAATTTCAAAAGAAATAACAAAAAGGTGTCGCATTTCAGTTTAGCTCATTACTTGGAGTGAAATATATGACAAAAATATGCGCGTGCGTAGTAGCCCGACATGCATCATGTCGGCCCATCTTTCCTGAGTGCATTCATAAGATTGCATTAATTGGCCAATTAATACGAATGCTTTAGCTTTCGTGTCGAAGAAAAAATGTGCACAAAACTCATTTTGCATTAGCTAATTATGCAATAATAGCAAGAAAAAGAAACAATTTATTAAACTTGCCCCAAAAACTGTGCCTGGTTCTTATATCCGAAACGCACGTCAAAAGCAAGTCATGAGCAGCGGACTCAAGCCTTTCGAGTTCATAGACTTTCTGATGTTGCTTTGTTCTGAATTGCTACATCACCACCAAGCAGGGATGCGGCCATTTATGGACACACGCATCATCGTCATCGTCCGACTCCTCTGAGCATCATCGTCATCATTTCCCACAAATCGCCGCCTTCATCAGCCCGCTGTCCCCTTCAAAAACAGCCATGCCCACTGTCCGATATGCTTTTCTGTTAAGCATCATCCGTCATGACGTCTATCTCAAGTACAAGATGTCTGCCCTGGCTGTCAACGGGGAGCGCATGTTTGGCACTCGCAGTTCTTTTACGTAGTTGTGAACTACTGCTGTCCATGCTGCTTTCATCTACATACATACAGGGACACGAGGCCTTTCGAGAACTGCTTGGGAACAACGAAACAGAGGGCGGATTGTGGATTCGACGCCTCGCCATCGATCGGGCTTGGGGAGATGGAGAAGTCAGGTATGCCTCCTCAGAAAACAGAGGATTGGAGATATACGGTAATTAAATAAATCAATAATGGCGAAGCTGCCGGCCTTATTAGATCTTCCAGTGACATTAATTTCTCACCAATTCAAATAGTTGCACTTGTGGTAGATCAGAGTTTATTTTGCGTGATCCCATTAGATTTTTTTCGCAACAGTAACATAATGTTACTGTTTCAAAGATTTGTATACAACACATTCATGAAACACTTGCAACAGCGTTCCATGAACCCATGAATCGGAAATTTTGTTATTGTCGTCAAACAGCATTTTATTTAACAAGTGATCTGAATAAAAATATTAGTATGTTAATGAATAATAACTCTAAAAATATAATGAAAAGGAAAGTGAAACAAGTTAAATCAAAGTAAAATTAAGGAGTTTGAATCGAAAAATTATCGGAGTGTATCTAAGTACATATTTTGGATACGGGCATGACAACACGGATAAGTAGATCTTATTTAAGTATCCATGTGACTTAGGTTCCAACAAAATGCAAAATCTAGTATCTGTAGATGCTGAGATTCTCACAAGTACTCACAAGTAGACTTTCAATTTGTTAAGGACCTAAAAAATGGTTTGTCAAAGCAAACGCCATAAAGAAAAAAGTGAAGCTCCTATCTGCATCTCCTTAAACAAAATAAAAGGCTCAACAACCACTTGCATTGTGTCTTTTACCTAATATGGTCTTTCAAATGTTAATAAAATAAAAGAAGACTATCTAATTAAAATTAAAAAAAAAAGAAACAATCTGAAGATAAAAGAAAATAAAAGGTTTTTCACCTTAACCCTCGATCTTGGAGGTTTCGAACCTTAGTTATTGAGGGGCCAGATAAGTCAAGAACAACAATATCCTCGAGGTGAAGGGCGTTGGCATTATAGTGAGGTGAACTTCTGCGAAGTTTCTGGGTGGCTCACTTTCCTCATCAATTCAAACCAAAAACTTGTGAACGGGTACGAATAGAACTTTTTCCAAAACATTTAGAGAACATTATGAAAGGCGCCACCAAACAACAGGTGACAAAAGAGAAAGGTAAAAATGCCAAAAAGTAAATAGCAAAGAAAGCAGGAGCAAGAAACCTGAGAAACAAAAATCAGACCATGAACAAAAACACATGAAGAGGAAGAGGGCAGTATCAGAGTCAAATGGTGGCTGGCATGGCAGTTGCCCACGCAAAATTAGGTTAATATATATGTTAATTTTTTTTATATATTTTATTGTTTTACGTGTTCTAAGAAATTAAAGATATTGAATGGGTGACCCTACCAAAAAAATTCTGGCTCCTTTATTTAGTAAAAGAGTGACTAAAAATACTTTCAGCTCCTTCTTCCTCATGGAAGCGCCGATTCTCTTTAGCATTGAGCATCTTTTAGTAAAATGTTGTTCGGAATTTTTGAATGACATATTTCATTGGCACTTCAAAAGTACTGTGCAAAGGAAACCACTCAGAAAATTCTCATACTTTCACCTCACTGTCTTCCGTTGGGTTTTTTCTCTACCACCTACTCCCACTTAATTATTAAATTGGATTGACCTCAATTTAGTCAATAAAGTTAAGCGCCCAGAAGATTTTCATGGGTTCATTTCACGAAGGTCATGGGTATTTCTTCTACCATACTTAAAAAAAAGTAATTTTTTGTAGACTTTTCCTTTACTCTTACATTAGTGACGAATCCATTCAGTTTATTATTTGGACCCTTTGGATTTCAGTCGTGTAAAATGTACAATGTAAGAAATAGGGATCAGATCGGGTTCTAATCAGATATGTTATTTAATCATATATGTTTGTCAAAATATTCATATATGAGTCTGGAAGCCAATTTTACAATCTGAATCTAATTTTTACTTTCTTATTTGAATTTCAATCTGAATTTTGAATGATATCTGGTTGATTTTTAAAATGTAAGAGCATTGGATATATGATACTTGTTTAAAGCTAAATTACATCTGAAATCAAATTGGAGTTTGATCATATGTCATTTGTTAAATCCTAATCTGACTCAATTTCTTAATTGGATACTAATTTCTTTTCATATCCGATTTTGTTGGAATGGTTCGATCGAATAACGGATCTCAATCAGACATTTTTATATGCCTACTAAGAACTTAGATACTTCAAGTATTTAGAAGAAACCAAACCTTTTGCACTCCAAGGACATCCAATGGCCTCTTTGCACGGTTTTGAACGGTTTTTTTTTTCATTTTTGTGTTTGCATAAAATATGCATTTGCTACGACACTTGCTTAGCTACTGCTTTTAGTAAGGAATGCACATTTTTCAATGGTTTTTTAAGGACATAAAATAAAAAATATATATCCAGTAAATAAAGTTATATTAACGTTCTCAATTTTTTTTATATTGATCAACAGTGCAGCTCACAATCTCCACAAACTTATAAAATAATGTTTCATGTTTCTTCATCTTCTAAAGTAAGGGTGAGGGTGGGCATCATCAGGCCTGGCCCGATATCTCGGGTCTCCTGATAAGAAAAAATAATTTTTAAATTATAAAATAAATTGTTTATAATATAAATTTTATTTTTATAATAAAATATTTATTATTAAATTAAAAAACAAAAAGATAAAATTTGTAACAAGCTGGATCGGGTCCGGCTGAGCCTACCCAGGCCGCACCATCCGGCCTGGCCCTGTGGCCCAGGCCTATTCTAAAGTACTACCGTTTCTTGAGAGGGCTACTTTTTAGGCACTCAGACGTTATCACATCGTCAAATATTCCATCCAATTTTATTTAAGCATTTAAGTTAATTTTTGAGATCAAATTTACTAGAAAAAAATGTTCTATTTTATTTAAGCATTTCACATTTGTTAGTTTTTTAAACTAAATATATTTAAAGAATTAAATTAAATAGCTAACTCTCTTTTAATTTCATATTAAAAAATCCAAGCCTTGTCATGCAGAACAAGTACAACAGGCGGTAAGATGTACACTTTTTGCCGATACGTAAAGGAAAACACTGGAATGATCAGCCGCGTAGCATTACTTCAATGTCAACAATTTCTTTTAATACTTGTCACGATTACTTGAGTAGGTGAGAATGAGATTTCGGCCCCTTTACATACTTATCTAAAAATGTCGTAATTCCAATCACCTAATTCTTAAAATTATTGTTTATCACCTAATTCTTAAAATTACCAATCAAATTCCACTACAAAATTATCGTCAGCTGCAATTGGATCGGGTCTAGAGTAGTTATTCATATACGTGAACAAATCACCGTGGAGTAGGACGCAGCCGTCGATGGACACACGCATAGTCATCATCGTCCTAAGCCGGGCGTCACCATTCCCCTTAAATTCTCCTTGTTTTGCCATCTTCATCAGCTCGCTATCGCCTCCAAATGTAGCAGTGGGCAACTTCCTATATTTGTCCGGTTCGTCGTACCCATAACTACTTCTGTGCGTTTTAATTCTAAGTAAAGCTGAAAACTGGAATTTGGCATCACCTGTCGTCATCTCTATCAAAACAACTCTGCCCGGTCGGCTGTCTTTAACTTCATCACTTGGAATGCTTTTATAAGCAAGTTCCGAGTCATTGCTGTCCATGTTTCTATCTTCCTCACCTTTAGGGCTTTCATCTTCCCATTCGTCTACTTCCGAGCAAATGTTGTCCAGGCTGCTTTTTTCTACATGCAAGTACACGATGCCTCTGTCGAACTGCTTGGGAAGAAGGAATGAGATGGACTGTGGATATGACGACCCACCATCGATCACCCTCCTCCCAGAGATGGAGAACTCTTCTAGATTTTCAAAGTGTGCTTCCTGGAAACAGAGGATGGAGATATCGTGGTTAGGGAGTAATCATAAACATATCGATAAAGGTGAAACTGAATGCCTTATTAGATAGATAGGATGCCATTAGCGAATGCCAGGACCTCCATAAGCTTGACATGCGCGTACCATCTTTTAGAAAACCATGCCCTTTCAACTCCGTCTCCAGGAATTTTAACAAAATTGCGGAAAATTTTGTCACCAATTCAACTAGCTTCACTTACACTGGATAAGGAAAAACAACACTGGTTTAGGGAGTCTTTCTCAACCCCACGAGCATCCATTAGCTTTTAAAAACATCTTTGAATCGAAGCTCGGGCTTTACAATCCCAATCAGATCAAATTGGAATTCTCAGAAACACGCTCTACATGACTAAAAGGTCTACTCAATTGAAGTTGTGGTAAAAGGACCAATTTGTGCATTATGATTGAGTGGAAACTCTTTCAAGAAAAGAGAATATCTTTTGGACCAAAAAACATAACAAAGGTTTTCCAAGATGTTTACCTGAAGTCTTTCGAAGAATGAGTCGTGAAGGCTTCTACATCCTCCAAGGTGCAATCGCCGTAACAATATCATCTGGTTAATGCCAGGAACGTCCTCAAGCTTTCCGCAGCCCCTTGCTTCGAGTTCGGTGAGGGAAGGTAGGAACCAAGGCAAGAGCTTGAGCCCATGGCAATGAGAAACTGAGAGGACCTCAAGCTTCTCTAGCGACACAATGGAATGTGGCAGCTCTTCAATGGTTGTCCAACTCAAATCTAGTTCTTCAAGATTGAGAAAAGAACAAATGCATTCAAGTATTTCTGTCAACGAGGAACACCGCTGTAGATACAGCCACTTAAGTTGCTTCAAGTGTCTCATGGATTCAGGCAGGGCTGAAATCTGGTAGCAACCAGTAAGGTCAAGCTCTTCGAGTGAGGTCAATTGCCAAATTTCTTGTGGTAATGTCTTTAGTGACCAACATTCCCTCAAATTCAAGTGAGCCAAGCTCTCAAGAAGCCCAATAGATGGATCAAGTTCACTCATCTTAGTGCAATTTGTAAAATCCAACGTCTCAAGATGTGGCATGCTCGTAAAATCTGGACAGATGGTGAGGTTAGAACAGCCCTCGAATTCTAAGACTTCTAACTTGCCAAGCAACACCGGCTCCAATGACTTTGGATCCTCCATTTGTGATGGCAAAGTTGTAATTTCTATACAAAAACTTAGGTCAAGCTCTTCGAGTGAGGTCAATTGCCAAATTTCTTGTGGTACGGCCTTTAGTGACCCACATTTCTTCAAAGACAAGTGAGTCAAGCTCTCAAGAAGCCCAATAGATGGATCAAGTTCACTCATCTTAGTGCAATTTGTAAAATCCAACGTCTCAAGATGTGGCATGCTCGTAAAATCTGGACAGCTGGTGAGGTTAGAACAATTAATGAAATATAAGACTCTTAGTTTGCCAAGCAAAACCGGCTTCAATGACTTGGGATCCTCCATTTGTGATGGCAAAGTTGTAATTTCAGTACAATGACTTAGGTCAAGCCTTATGAGTGAGGTCAATTGCCAAATTTCTCGAGGTAATGTCTTTAGCGATTCGCAGCCGGACAAATTCAAGTGAGTCAAGCTCTCAAGAAGCCCAATAGATGGATCAAGTTCACTCATCTTGGTGCAACTTCTAAAATCCAATATCTCCAGATGTGGCATGCTTGTAAAATCTGGACAGCCTGTGAGGTTAGAACAGTCACCGAAATTTACGACTTTTAGTTTGCCAAGCAACACCGGCTCCAATGACTTCGGATCCTCCATTTGTGATGGCAAAGTTGTAATTTCTGTACAAGAACTTAGGTCAAGCTCTTCGAGTGATGTCAATTGCCAAATTTCTTGTGGTACGGCCTTTAGTGACCCACATTTCCTCAAAGGCAAGTGAGTCAACCTCTCAAGAAGCCCAATGGATGGATGAAGTTCACTCATCTTCTCGCAACTGCTAAAATCAAATTTCTCTATATATGGCATGCTCGTAAAATCTGGACAGATGGTGAGGTTATGACAGCTCTTGAAATTTAAGACTCTTAGTTTGCCAAGCAACACCGGCTTCAATGACTTCGGATCCTCCATTTGTGATGGCAAAGCTGTAATTTCTGTACAAGAACTTAGGTCAAGCTCTTCGAGTGAGGTCAATTGCCAAATCTCTGGAGGTAATGTCTTTAGTGACCCACATCCCAACAAAGAGAAGTGAGTCAAGCTCTTGAGATGCCCAATAGATGGATCAAGTTCACTCATCGGCACGCAATAACTGAGATCCAATTTCTTTAGATGCGGCATTCTCTCAAAATCTAGACAGTTGGTGAGGTTCCAACAACAGGCGAGATTTAAGACTTTCATTTTTCCAAAGACCTAAAAACACAAAGAAAAAACCTTTTTGTCAAGGAAATGCCACGAAAGAAAATGAAATTCACCTGCCTATTTGCATCAGATTAAAGTCGACAAATTGTTAACTGCATGCACAGTGTGCGTCTCTTTGCATCATAATATCGCAAGGGATTTGCGTCAATCATGTAAACATCATTTTCCAGAAAAGCTGAAAAAGTGCGTATACCTAACAGCTTCCCATTTACCTTGGTCGATTCCAATCCTTGTGGATTCCAAAGTTGAGTTATCCGGCTGCATGATAAGTCAAGAACAACAATATTCTCAAGATGAAGGCCACCAGGCAATGAATCCAAGTCTTCTTCAATACACCATTGCAACCATCTGAGCTTCGTAGGAAAATGTTCAAATTCACCTTTCAACTCTACATTTTTCCCCAACCGGAGCATTCTAAGTTCAGACATTGCGACAAAAGGCTCTGCTTCAACATACGTAGGTGCCCAATATGTACCCGAGTAGAGCTGAATTGCTTCAATTTTTTCCATTCCCTGCAATTCAAATGTAATAGGCAATTAAAGGAAATGGATTCGTTGAGAGAGATGAATTTTTGTGTCTCAGAATCAGAGACATGACTTCCACAAATAGACTAGATTATGGAAACTCCAGTTTTCAGACCAAGGCACATCCACATTTTACTAACTAGTTTTCTTGTATCGGCAGGCAAAAGGAAGATTCTTACCTTCTTGGTTTCCAATACATCTAGTGTCTCATCATCCTTCCACAATCTGCTCCTGTTATCTTGGGCGATTTTTCTTCCCATGTCCCGTATAAGGTCATGCATTTCAAACTTTCCAGTGGCATCATTTATATTGATGAGAGACTTGTGCCTCAAGACTTGGATTGTTGTCTTTGGAAAGAACTTACAATCTTCCCACATGAGCAAAGCGAACTCTATCTTATTTTCTTGAAGAAAAAAACACGCTATGTCTAAAAATACTTTCTTTTCCTTTTCATCAAGTGCATCAAAACTTATCTTCAAGCTTACATGAATATCTTCGTTTTGATCTTCCTGTAACTTTTGAAGCCCCTCTTTCCATTCTTCAACTGTTTCCATATCAAAGAAATGTGATCCGAATATTGTCAGGGCTAATGGCAGCCCACCACCAGCAGATGCAACTTCCTCGGATAACTCCGCAAATTTGGGAGCAGGATCCTTTTTCCCGAATGCATGCCAACTGAAAAGCTCAAGTGATTGGGTAGTGTCTAGTACCTTAGGTTCATACAGCTTCACGCTTTTTGCCCCCAATGCACGCTTATCTCTAGTGGTAATGATGATTCTTGACCCTGAGCAAAACCAATCTATGCTGCCGGCCAGCGCATCCACTTGAGATTTCTTATCAACGTCATCGAGAACCAACAGAACCTTCTTACTGCGAATTCGATTTCTAATTATTTCAATTCCTTTGTCGACGCTGCTTATTTTAACATTTTCATCACTGAAAAAATCACGAAGTAGTTTTTCTTGGAGGGACTCAAGGCCAGTGGATTGTTTTGCAGCTTCTCTAACGTTTGGAATGAAACTAGAAGCATTAAAACGAGTGTAGATTTGGTTGTAGACTGCCTTTGCAAGTGTTGTCTTGCCGATGCCACCCATTCCATGGATCACAACCATTCTCACATTATTATCCTCCACATCTAACATTTCCTCCACATGTGCAATGCGAGAATCCAATCCTACTGGATATCTAGCTACATGGAGAGAAGTCTTGCTCACTTCATTTAGGATCCTCTTCACAATGAGCGCAATGATCTTTGCCTCGTTTCTACGAGAAAACCAAAAGAATAAAAACTCAAACTTACGTATAAACTCCTGATAAACAATACCATATAAATCTTAATTAGGACAAGAATTGAATTACATGATTTCTAAAGCAATTCGTACTTTAGTATTTAAAGGCATCACAATTGCACAGTTGGCTAGAAAAGGTTAACTAAATGGTCACATTGAATTATTTAATTGTAATTCAGATCTCAAAACTGAGCGCTTCGACCCGATCAAATGACATAGATGTATTCAAAACAACATATTGTCATAATCCGTTTTCATTGCTTGACCAAAAAAACATGCCTTTTGGGCGTAGAATAGTTGATGGTTTTTTGGCACAGTTGACTAGAGAAAGTAAAGGAAAGGGGATACATTTTTGTCACATTCAACAATATAATTTAAACTCAGATCCCCAAATTTGAGAACTTTGACCCGATCAAATGACATAGATGTATTCAAAATAATATAAATTAAGTGACATTAACTCAAAGCTAAAGCCATCTCTCTCTCTCTCTCTCTCTATCTATCTATATATATATATATATATATATATATAGAAAGAGAAACAGAGAGAATGAGAGTGACTTGTGTCTATGGCCATTTTTACTTTTTATATTAAAAATTAGAAAAAATGCATCACTATCCATATCCTGCAGGATGTGTAATGACTAAAATGTCTTTGATAAAGTAAAAAACAGAACATTTTTCAGAGAATAAAGGGAGAATTTTAAAGATATTAAAAGTCTAAAATGTAAGGACGATACATATATCTATCGTTTTTTGTTTAGGCCCAACTACTTAACTCCTGAACTAAAGATTTAAGCAATTAGGTATGGCGTTTTTTTCGCCTGATCAAGAGAAACCTATGGTGTAAAAGAGAAGGTTGAGTTTTACATTTTGCAAACTTTAGTGGTACATAAAGAGAAACGAAGCTGCTTACCCTTCGGTGTCGGCTAATGTATAACCGGAGACTCGCCCTGCTTCCGTCAGAGCACCACTCCATTTGCTCACCTCCACCTTGTCCATACTGCTGTTCTCGCGGTACCTTGTAAATGCAGGTTCGAAAAGGCCAGTGGTTTGATCACGAACATCTCTTGGCTCCACATCAAAGAACACCGGCAAAATGAGCCTTTTGCATTCCACGATCTTGGCTATTTCTTTTAAACACCACCTTGAATCGGCATAGCCTTTGGAGAAGATGGGCACAAAGATTTTGGATTTTTGGATGCACTTAAACAGCTCCTCCACCATCTCCCCCTTTTCCAAGTTCTCGCTGTCGATGAAAGCGGTGATGCCCTTAAGTTTTAAAAAAGCATGGAGATGGCTGGTGAAGCCGTTGCGAGTGTCTGGTCCCCTAAAACTCAGAAATACGTCATACTCAAACCCATCTTTCCTCACCGGTGATGAGGATGATGAAGGCCGTGAAGAAGCCGCAGCTTCATCGCCCTCATAATCAAGCCTCTCGGAATATCGTGGTGACCGTGGCCTTTTCATAGGACCCTGCCAACGATCGATGCAGCAAAAATGTGAAAAAGTTCCACCCGTTCGTTTAAGAACTCTCTCTGATCACTCCCCCTCGACGCCTAAAAATGGTGTGACGGAAGAAAGTGCTCTCTCTCAGACCTCCATGGTATAATCAACACAATGTTTTGATCTTCACGGCGATGCTCGTTGAATCATCAGCTGGTGGGTGAAGACAAAGGGAGAAGGAGAATTTCTAGCTGGGCGAATTGGTAGCAAATAAATTTGCCTGAACGTGAGCTGGTGTAGACACATGGAAACTTCCGTTTACTTTCCTGGAAGGCGGACGCGACCGACACCGCTCACTTTCTTTTGAATTACAAGTTTTTTGTAAAATAATTTGTAAATAGCTAGGACGCCCTTCCCTAAATTAGAAGTTTTTTGTAAAATGATTTGTACATAACTAAAAGTCCAGTTTCCAGGCTGAGATCTGATAACGATCCATCTTTGTTATTATATATAAACATCAGATCCATCTATGCTCTCATTTGTTGTGAAAATCTGTGCTTCTTCATGTAAAGGCGTAGAGTGAAAACAAAGTTATTACTTTTTAAATAATTATCGAATAATAGTCTGGGCTTATTGTGGTAAATTTTAGTTTTTTGATACTTTTTGAAAAGTAATACGTACCAATATTGCTTTTCAAACTACAAATTTTGATATCACCTCATTTGCATCAGCTATATTAAAAGAGAAAGATTCAATATATTTCATATAAGACGGAGCTGCCAAGAAAACTCTCTCCCTCTCAAACACCTAAAAATGGTGTACCAAAAGTATTGAAGGAGCCCTCTTTTCCCACTCTCCCTATATGCGTCACATTGGTATTGGTGTTTGATTTTCGTGCATCAATACCATTAATGATTAAAACATCTTTAATTCACGTTAAAAAAGAAATTTTTTATAAAGACAAAATTGAAAATTAAAAAATAAAAAAGATTATAAATGATAATTTTTTAGTAAATTACCAAAAACGCCCTTCTTTCTTTTTCCTTCATCTTCTCCAACTCGGATGTTAGTATTTTAGACCACATTTAGCACTTTGCTATTTATTTGGCCAGCCAGCACATGCTGGCTTTGCCTTCTTCCTCCAAGTCACACTATGGACCACCTGCTTGTTTTGTCTAAGCTTTATTTGGACTCTATCAAATTAGTTCAAAGAGTGCTGTCTAAAGGAAAGCAACCACAGGAGTTCATTTCATTGAGGCCGAAGTTGACGTAATGCTTATCTTTCTACCATATCTAAGGGCCTTGTTATTTTCTGTACTCCACAATGTTGTTGCATTTTGAAAAACCTCCCTATTTCGTTCAAGTACTTAAGGAAAACCTCCCTTTATTTGAACAACTTCTCTTAAATGTGGAGTAGTGATTTGTTATTTGTCCAAAATCTAAGTGTAACTTCTGTAAAAGTACCCCTCTGTATAGAACATGAATGTGCATCTTTTACATTAGAAAAATGATGGTAAGGCGACTTTGGCCTTAAATAATAGTCTCTGGATGCCATGTGAAATATATCACAATAAAAGATTGGCCATTGTGAACACCATAATCAATTATGAGATATATTAAAATGTATGCACCGATATAAATTTGTTTTCCAGTCAGTCGTCGTTATCATTTGATTTTTTAAGGGCGTAGTGGACGAGATAAAAGCAGCACGCACCATTTCTATGAACAATATTTTCTCCACGCCTTATATCGACAAAGAAGTACTATGAAGTGGTTGTGGAAATAATTTATAAAAAACACTCGAATATAGTAGAAAGATAAAACATTATAGAGAGGTGAACTTCTGGGTGGTTCACTTTCCACGTCACTTTTGACTAAAGTTAGTCAAAGGATGCAAAGAGAACTTTTACCAAAACATGTTTTAGTAAAATGTTCTTCAGAATTTTTGAAAGATGTATTTCGTTGGCACTTCCAAAGCACTGTGCAAAGGAAACCTCCCAGAAACTTCTCATAATTTCACCTCACTGTCTTCCATTGTTTTTTTTTTTTTTTCTACCGCCTACTCCCACTTGTTAAATTGGAATCCCATCCTACTCCCAGAAGATTTTCATGGGTTCATTTCAGTTTTCACCAGGGTCACGCGTATGCCATTATTCCTTTCTAACGTACTTAAAAAAGTAATTTTTTGTAGACTTTCCCTTTACTCTTACATTGGTGACGAATCCATTCAGTTTATTATTTGGACCCTTTCGATTTCAGTCGTGTAAAATGTACAATGAATGAAATAAGGATCAGATCGGGTGTTCTAATCAGATATGTTTTTCAAAATATTCATATATGAGTATATATGAAATCCAATTTTACCGTCTGAATCTAATTTTTACCATTTTTATTTTAATCTGAATCTGAATTCCAAATGATATCAGGTAGATTTTTAAAATGTAAGAGCATTGAATATATGAGACTTGTTTAAAGCTAAATCCCACATGAAATCAAATTGGATTTGATCCTATGTCATTTGTTAAATCTTAATCTGACTTGATTTCTTTCTTAATTGGATACTAATTTCTTTTCATATCCCATTTTGTTGGAATGGTTCGATCGAATATCGGATCTCAATCATACATTTTTATATCCCTACTAAGAACTTAGATACATTCGGACGGATCTAAATCATACATTTTTATATGCCTACTAAGAACTTAGATACATCAAGTATTTAGAAGAAACCAAACATTTTGCACTGGAAGGACATCCCATGGTCTCTTTGGACGGTTTTGAACGGTTTTTTTTTTTTTTTCATTTTTGTGTTTGCATAAAATATGCATTTGCCACGTAAAAAAAAGCACATTTTCAATGGTTTTTTAATTACACAAAATAAAATATATATATCCAGCAACAAAGTTATACTAATGTTTTCAATTTTTTTATATTGGTCAACGGTGCAGCCCAAGCACCCACAATCTCCACAAACTTATAATGTTTTATGTTTCTCCATATTCTAAAGTAGGGTGGGCATTGGGCCGGGCCGGCCCAGTAAGACTTGGCTCGGGTAGACCCCTTGGGCCTATAGCCTGGGCTCGTGGCTGGCCCAATGCCCTTTAGATTTTTTGGAAGACTTAGGCAAAAAAGTGCCTTCCGCACAAAACCCGAACACCTTTCAGAAAAACGCTCTTTAAATGTCTTTACAATGTTTTGTACTCTTTCATTAGTTTTAGTCAAAAGTGCTGTGGAAAATTTGTTTGAGGAAAAGGACAATGAAAAGGAAACCACCAGGAAACTTGGCCGAAGCTCACTTCATGATTATCCTTATAATATATTTAAATGTTTTTTAGCTTCGGCCAAGTTTCCTGGTGGTTTCCTTTTCATTATATATATATATATCTTAAAGTCCGTAGAAGTGTGCAGGTGTCCTAAATTGATAAACTGGATACTTGTACCTGATCGATTTTATTTCAAATATGCTTTAGATTTTTTTCTTTTTTTACAATAAAAGTGGGAAAGCTATGTCACAACCACTTAAACTTATAAATGAAAAGCAGTTAGTGAAAGTGATGTTGTCTTATTGGAGCTTCCTTGTTGTCGAAGGTAAGTGTCTTCTATTTGGTCAAGAGGATGGTGGAATATATGCTCCATGACCAAGAACGAATGGAAAAGGCGAGAAACGTCAAATACAAAGTGCAGTGTTTTTTTATTAGTTTGAAAATATAAAGCATGTCACAAAAATTTAACCATGATAGAACGTAAATTTATAAATTGAAAATAATTATTATTGTCAATAGAGTAACGAAAACTGTTTCAAATTCAATATTGTCAATCTTTCGTATTAAAAAAAGATAACCAATATGCAAGTTGAAACAGAGCACAAAGACTACCCCCAACACACCATATAAAATTGAGCCTTTATTTCCTCTAATTTTCTTCTTTAAATTCTAATCCGGTGTGACATAGGACCATCCCTATCCTTTTATTTCTGCTTTCCTTGTACAAAAGCAATTTGAAGAGACTGTATGTTTTGAAATCTATGGATCTAATTTCGATATGATGTGGCATGTTTTTGCTATGTGGGCGAATTGCCTGCGTAGTCCCAAGAAATCTTAACTATTACTTTATACAAGCATCTCAATAAACTTGAAGAAGGTGTCCACTTAGTCTTTTTTTGCTTGGATGGCTAAGAATGCATCATACGCATCTCAATGAACTTCAAAAATGTGTCGACTTTATTTAAGTTTCCTTTTAGGCTTTTTCTACTACTGGCTACTTTATTGAATTGGAATCTCATTCTGTTTCATTTTGGCCTTATTTAGACTCCTCTCAATTTAGTCAATAGTTTGGTTGTAGGAGTAGAAACAAGGAGCCAGTTCTCTAGCTAGGCCACTAAACTTTAGTTAATTCGGCCCTTATTGGAAGATTAGACAGAGATTTGATTGGATACGGCTCTTATGTACAGCGTGATATGTTTGGATGGATTAGTGGCGGCGTTGGTAGGCTGAGAGAGTGAGAGTTCTAATGAATAAATGTCATCTGCCTGTGGAAGTCGTAACAATGTCAATTTTATTTCTTCTCCTTCTTCTCCCATTAACCACTTCATAGAAGAGCATAAAAACATCTGACATTGCGTTGTGGCAGATCCTAATTCACCATGCAGGACTATGGAATCGATACCAAAATCATGGGATGTTCACCTATTTACTCTCTTGTTGAATTTCTTAACCAAGGCCGATAGTGGCCTTACCCGATGAAAAACCAACTTAGATCATTTTTGTTTCGCTTATACGTATTTATTTATTTATTTTTCAACACATCTCACCCTGCATGAACAATAACGTTCAGGTTCTATGCGAACCAAAATGCAACTATTCATTAGCTTGCATGGGAGTGGAAAAGGGAAAAAACATATGACCAGCTGGCATAAAGTTTTCTCACTTATTTTATTTTTCTCTTATTTTTAGTTTTTTATATTTTTTTAAAATTATCTTCTGTTTTTTCAAGCTCACCACTATACCTGAGAAAAACTTCATTTCAAGCTCACCACATAATATACCGAGAAACCCCCGAAAAACCTCACCTTGAAGAAATTTGTTGTAGGTATAAACCTTGCCCGTTTCTTCTTTCGGAAATGCAAATTAACCAACATAGGGGCTGAAGTGAATGAGTAGTAGTAACACTTAGCTTTTAGCTTTTACAGTTCATGGTGAACCAAAATTCAGGCGGAGTAAAACCACAGGATGATATAGTTCACCATAAATTGAAGAGATGTGAGGAGGGTAACCACGTGTGTCATTGGTATGATATTCATCAGTAATACTGTGGAGGTAACCATCCAGTAGGAGGCGGCTAGAGATGGAGACACGCATCCTCATCATATCAACGAACTCGCCAAGTTCCACATATGGGACCTCAGTCTCATTGAAGAAATCACATCTTCTCCATGCCTTCGCCTCAATTGAAATTTGAAATGGTGCCTGGGCGCCATCGCTCATAAGGTCTATGTGAACAAAAGTGCTGCTGTCAAGGCCGCATTCATCTTCTTCATTATCACCGCTGTCAAGGCCGCATTCATCTTCTTCAACATCGATGCCCCATTCATCTTCTTCAACATCGACGTTGTCAAGGCCGCTTTCTTCTAGTTTCAAGACTAACAAGCAGCCAGACTCGAAGCACTTAGGAGGGAAGAAACAGATATATTGTGCATCTGACGAATCTCCAGTACTCAAGCTTCCAGAGATGGAGAAGCGAGTCAAGCGTTGCAAGTTTGCCTCCTAAAAAAAACAGAGTCAAAAGATATTCATAGTAGCAATGCAGGTTAAGAACTGACATCGTGAAGAGCCTCGTCTTAGCTGGTAAGGAACCGGTTATAAATGGAAGGGCTCCAAGAGCTAATCGAACAAAAAGGTAGAGTAAAGAGACCATCATGCGCTATTGTTGATGCTTGTGTAAATATATATTTAAAGGCTAAATTGTAATTAGAAAGAAAAAATCAGAGTGATGATATTTAATTTAGAAAGAAAAAAACAGAGTGATGATCTTAATTTCCCCACGGGACAGCATTTTGTGTTCGTGTTCTTCATTCACATGTGGTTTGAACTGATTGTCACTTCCCACTAATTCGTGACATTCCCAAGTCGCTCCCCCCAATTTTGAAGGAAGGGGTAGCTAATGGGGCATGGTATGAAGGGAATTTATTCTTGTTAAAATGATGTTTAATTACCTGAACTCTTTTCCATAGTGAGTCGGAAAGACTTCTACATCCTCCAAGCTCTAGCTCGTCTAACCATTTCAACTGCTCAATGCCAGGAACGTCCACAAGCTTTGGACAGCCGCCTAAATGCAATCTCTGCAATTTCTTTGCATTTGAGACGTCAGCTATCATTTCCAATTCAGAACAACCTTCTGCCCTGAGTTTAGTCAAAGGAGGGAATTGAGGGAGAGAATAGTGTTGTCTCTCTGAAGATTCTTCGCCACCATGGTTCTTCAACAACATTGATCCAATACATGCAGAAGATGGCAAATATTTCAGCCGTTTGCATCTAAAAAGCTCCAAGACCTCAAGTTTCTCTAGTGACATAATGGAGTCCGGAAGCTCTTCAATGGCTGTCCAACTCAAGTCAAGCTTCTTCAAGCTCCTTAGGTTGCCAAGCAAGTTGGATAAAGATGCAAGAGATTCACAGCACGAAGCATCTAGTTCTTCAAGATTGGGCAATGAACATATCCAGTCGGGTATTTCTTTGAACGTGGGAGGACAACGTAGAACCTTCAGTTGCTTCAAGTGTCTCATGGATTCAGGCAAAGTTGTTATGCTAGTGTCCAAAAGGGAAAGCTCCTCTAATGACTTAAAATCCCCCAACTGTGACGCCAAAGTTGTCACTCCACTCTTATCCAAGTAAAGCCTTTTCAGTGAAGTCAATTGCCAAACTTCTTTAGGTAGCTGCTTTAGTGACGCACAGCCGAACAAACACAAAGAAGTTAAGCTCTTGAGAAGCCCAATAGACGGATGAAGTTCACTCATCTTCGAACAATCCCAAAATGACAAGAACTGTAAATGTGGCGTGCTAGTAAAATCTGGGCAAATAGTGAAGTTCACACATTCGTCGAGATTTAGGCGTTCCAAGACAAGCAATGATTGATTTAATGACTTCGAACCCCCCACTTGTGGTGGCAAAGCTGTAATCTGGCTGCACGGCCCGAGTTCAAGCTCTTTAAGTGAGACTAGTTGCCAAATTTCTGGAGGAATTTTGATTAGTGATTTGCAGCCTAATAAAATCAAGACATTCAAGCTCTTGAGGTACCCAATAGATGGATGAAGTTCAGTAATCTTCTCACTTTTCGACAAATTCAATATCTGCAGAGATAGCATGCTCGTAAAGTCCGGACATATGGTGAGGTTCACACAGTCACGGAGGTTTAGGACTTTCAATTTGTGAAAGACCTAAAACAAAAAGATTGTTTTGTTAATACAAATTAGTTCCATAAAAGAAAAAAAAGTGAATAAGAGAAAAAAAGTGAAGCTTTATTCACCTGCCAAGCTGCATCAACTTAAGTGAAAAATTCAATAGCCACATTCACGTTGGAGGGTCCATTACCATCATATATATATATATATATATATATATATATATATATACATTAATATCGTGCATGGTTCTTCAATATATATATATATTGAAGAACCATGCACGATACTAATGTATGTCTACCTTAATCATACTTTTCCATATTTTTCTATTTAAAGAACAACTAGTAAGTCTTTTAAAATGCTTAAAAAAGGTAAAATATATTCTAACACCTCTGTGTGGCTGATACAAAGGCGTAAACATTGAATGATATTCATAACATTCTACGTAACCCAATTCTACTAATTAAAGAAAGTGAGGTAAAGAAACAAGGCTGAAAAACGAATATGTCTTAAGGCTTCTAATTTACCTTGGTACTTGCAGATCTTTGGGGGTTCCAAAGTTGTGATAAGGAGCTACCAGATAAGTCAAGAATAACAATATTCTCAAGATGCATGGTACTTGGCAAGAAATCCAAGTTTGTGGGACTCCATTGTAACCATTTGACCATCCGTGGAAAATGTTCATATCCACCTTCTAGTGTCATATAACCCAACCGGAGCATTCTAAGTTGAGCCATTCCAGTAAAAGCCTCTACATCCACAGAGTTCGAATCACTCTCAGAAATTGGTCTTTTGACATACACCCTACGGTCATATTTAAGATGCGCGTAATTTTGAGTAATTTCATCTCCTAGAATTGTGATTGCTTCAGTTCTTGTTCCCTGCAATTCAAATATGATTGACAATAAATTAAAGGCATGACTTTCTTTTTGTAAATAAAAGAAATATGAGGTCGGTCTTCCCCACATTTACCAAGCAGAAGTACAGTTTCTAGTTGCTTTTTTTTTTTTTTTTCAGACCAATGCTCGTCAACATCTTACTAAGAACTACTTTCTTGTATGGGGTAAGCACAGGGTAGTCTAATGAAATCACCAACATCTAAAATTACTCATTAAAATGAATGAGAACAAATTAAGATAATAATAATAATCATAATAGTGATATCTTCCTACCATTTTGTTTTGCAACACATCTAGTTTCTCCTCTTGTTTCCATAGCCTGCTCCAGGTTCCTGGATTTGAACGGCTCTCATCTTCTACAATTCTTCTTCCCATGTCCCGAACATGGTCATGCATATCAAATTCATGCCCTTCATCAATTAAGCTCACTAAAGACTTGCGTATTAGGACTTTAATTGTTATTTCTGGGAAGAACCTACAACTTTCCCACATGAGAGTAGCAAGCCGTTTGCCTCTCCTAATAAAGAAACATGCTATGTCCAAAAAGACTTGCTTTTCATACACCTCAAGTGCGTCAAAACTTATCTTCAGCCTTTCATGGATTTTTTTGTGTTGAACTTCCTTCAATTTTCTCAACGTAATTCCCCATTCTTTATCTTCTAGATCGCGAAAATGAGACCCGAATATTTTAAGCACTAATGGCAGCCCAGCAGCAGCAGATGCAACCTCTTTCGATAGCTCTGCAAATTTGGTTTCTGGCTCCTCTTTCCCAAATGCATGCCAACTGAAAAGTTGAAGTGATTGGGTAGCATCAAACTGCTGAAGCTTATACACATTATTTTGGTTCACTCCTGCTGCTCTCAACACCTCCTCATCTCTAGTAGTAATAATGATTCTTGACCCTGGGCAAAACCAATCCAGGCCACCAACCAACACTTTTACTTGTGATTCACAATCAACATCATCAAGAACTAGCAGGACCTTCTTACTCCAAATCCGTTGTTTAATCATGCTGATTCCTTGGTCAGTGCTGCTTATATTCACATCCTCCTCTTTGAAAACATTACAAAGCAGCTTTTTTTGGAGGGAAACGAGACCACAGGATTGTGCTGCTTTTTCTCTGATGTTAGAAATGAAGCTGCATGCATCAAAATGAGAAGAGATTTGGTTATAGACGGCCGTAGCAAGAGTTGTCTTGCCCATTCCACCCATGGCGTAGATCCCGACCATTCTTGCATGATCCTGGTCTTCAATTTCCAGCACATTTTTCACATCCTCAGTGCGAGAATCAAGTGCT
Organism: Nymphaea colorata; assembly: GCF_008831285.2. NCBI lineage: Eukaryota > Viridiplantae > Streptophyta > Magnoliopsida > Nymphaeales > Nymphaeaceae > Nymphaea > Nymphaea colorata. The sequence goes on from NC_045139.1 coordinate 2,660,763, forward strand.
ACTGGATGTTCAGCAACGAAGAGCGGTGTCATATTTACTTCATTCCGGATCCTCTTCAAGATTAGTTGGATGAGCTTAGCCTCATGTCTGCAGATGGCAAAAGAAATAAGGTAAATGCATGCAATTAACGAAATATATGATTTCTAAATCAATTCATAACATTGCATAATGCGTCGTCACAAAATCACAGTTCTTTAGAGAAAATAAGTGAAAGGAATCCATATTTGTCACATTTTTTATTCATACATTCTCATTCACATGGCTCAGTTTGAGCAGTCCTGAATATTGATTTACCCTTCAAGTGATGTAGATGTATTCAAAATGACATAGACAAGTGATTATATATACACAGATAGTGCATTTTTGTTAGGCTCAACCAGCTACTTACCCTTCAGTGTCGGCCAATGAATAACCTAAAACTCCCCCTGCTTCTGTCAAAGCATCACTCCATTTGCTCACCTCCACCCTATCCATAGTTCTATTCCTACGGTACCTTGAAAATGCAGCCGCAAAAGGGCCAGTTTGTTTGCGGACATCAGTTGGCTGCACATCAAAGAACACTGGTACAATGAGCCTCTTGCATTCCACAATCTTTGTTATTTCCTTTAAACACCACTTCGAATCTGCATAACCTTTAGAGAAGATGGGCACAAAGATTTTTGATTTCTCTATGTACCCAAATAGCTTCTCCAGCTTCTGCCCCTTCTCCAACTTCTCGTTGTCGATGAAAGTGGTGATGCCCTTATCTTTTAATGCTTGATAAAGATGGCCGGTGAAGCCCCTGCGAGTGTCTGGTCCTCTAAAACTCAAAAACACATGATATTGGAATCCATCTTCCCTGGCCGGTGGTGGTGCCGATGATGAAGAAGGGCCAGCTTCATCATCCTCATAATCAGACTTCTCATAATATCGTCCAGACCTTGATCTTTTCATAACTCCTAAATAGAATCCACAAATGCCAAAGATCGATGCAGAAAAAGTGTGAGGGTGGTGTAGCGAGAGTGTTCAGAAAGCCATTTCCAGGGATAAGCTTCAGCGCTTTGGGATCACTCAGCCACCAAAGGATGTGGGAGGTCAGCTCGAGCTCGGCTCGAGCTCGAGTCGAGCTCGAGTCGAGCTTTACAATGGTAGCTCGAACTTGACTCGATCAATTGTGTTTGAGCTCGAGATTGACTCGACCGACTCCTTTAACTCGATTACATGCTTGTTCTAGATGCTTCTGCTGTGGAAGGGGGAAGAAGATGGCAGTAGCAGATTCTGTTGTGGAAAGGGGAAGAAAGCCCTCTCTTGCTTGAGCAGAATTTGTGGAAGGCGGAAGAAGACCCTCTCTCGCTTGAGCAGTTTGTGGAAGGGGAAAGAAGACGGCAGAAGAGGGAAGAAGACGGCAATAGCAGATCTGCTGTGGAAGGGGGAAGAAGACCCTCTCTCGCTTGAGCAGAGTTCGTTGGGTTTTTGATACCCTCTCTCGCTTGAGGGAGAGAGGGTTTCAGAAACCTTGTTTTCTCTGATTTAGAGAGGGAGATAGAGAGAGAGAGAGAGAGAGAAGAGTACCATTGTCGGTTGCCATCAGCTGGATGTCGGTGCTAATCGAAGGAGGACGGGGCCGAGGTCAGCAACGGTGGCCGGAGCAAAGGATCGGGCAGTGGAGAAGACGGGAGGAGGCTCTGCTCTGCGGGTCTCCCCCTCGGCCCTCAAGCTGCAGATAACGATGGCGGAGGAGGCTCCGCTCTGCGGGTAAGATGTACACTTTTGCAGTTACGTAAAAGGAAAACACTGGAATGGTCAGCCGCGTAGCATTACGCCAATGTCAATCAGCTCTTTTAATACCGCACAGAACTACGAAGGTTGATTGTCAAAAAAAAAAAGAAGGAATTATTTGTCACGATTAATTGATAAGGTGAGATTTTGGCCCCTTTACATAATTATCTAAAAATGTCATAAATCCAAAGGTAAAGCCTTTTTTCTTGTTCTTTTCTAATTTTCTTTTCCTTAATTGTTCCTTTCTTTTAATATCTACGTTGGCACTTGGCAGAATGTTTTTGTAAAATGGCGGATTTCGGTTGCAATAATTTTCTCATTACACTTTCTTTTAAGGATTTATTTTTATGAAATTGGGAACCTGCTTTACGAATGGCGCCCATATGAATGTCAAACTGACCACTCAACTTTTACCATTTTATCAGTCCAATCAAGCCTGCCATGTCCCGTGGGGATTTTGTTTGAGTCGAATGACACCAAGTTACTAAAAAGTTCATGCAGACATAGTTTCAAAAATCGGCTGCCATTAAATGATAATTGTTTTATGATAAGAATTTTCTAACATTCATTACCTTGACAACATCTTAATTATTACTTTATATAAGCATCTCAACAAACTTCAAGAAGGTGTCCACTCAGTCTTCTTTTAGCTTGGATGGCTAAGAATGCGTAATATGCATCTCAATGAACTTCAAAAATGTGTCGACTCCGTCTTTTTTAGATTGAACAACAAAAAATTGCATAATAAGCATCTAAATCAACTTAAAAAATGTACCCACTGAGTCTTTTTGAGCTTGAATAACAAACAACGCATCTAAATCAACTTCAAAAATGTACCCAACTTTGGTGGGTTGTTTGATAGCCTCAAATTTAAGATTCAAGGTGATTTGAGATCATTGAGAACCTCATATCTGTGGATTAAGGTCAGATTCCCTTCCATCTGTTCTCAAATATGAGGTATCTTACGTCTGATAAAATCCGGTGCTTGTTTATATTCCAGGTCCCACATCTAATAGGAATGTTTTTCTTCTTCTCTCTTTAGTTTCAAGTACTGTCAAATGAGTGTTTCATAGCCAACAAAAGAATACAAAAAAGCAACGGGTTACTCTCACTAACGCCTCTATAACTCATAAGAACATTAAAAAATTCGCCATAAATAACACTAGGATCGAATAGTCACAATTCATTGTCAATGTTATCCATCTTCCATCGAACGTAGACCTCTTTAAGGTGTCCTCCAAGAACACCAGTTAATCAGGCCGTAGGCATAGCAGAGCCAGAAAACTCTAGTTGATGGGTAGTATATATAAAATTTAAAATTTTCAAGGAACACCAATGGGCAAATGAGATAAATTTTCTTTATAATATCGATATGAAAATAATAATTTTGTGGACCTGTGTGGACAATTGCCCACACGACGCCCGCACCTACATTTGAACTCACTCATGTATTGAACCTGCCCCTTTGAATTCATGAAACATCATGACAAGTGTTCTCAAATTTTTAAATTTGCAAAAAGAGAACTTTCAAAGACAATTTTTCCCGTGAAAAAATGAGAAATGCCACACAAGCGATCATTTGTTTTCGTTTAATGGCATGCATTCAACATAACATACACCACACAAGCGATCATTTGTTTTCGTTTCTTTAAACCAAAACATGTTTAAGCCTACAGAGGCCAATGGTTTCTTTTCTTTTTTTTTTTTTTGGCAATCGATTCGGAAGCTGATGCCGACTAAATCAACTCCAAATAGACGGAACTTGCTCTCGTCCTAGCATCCTCTCCCTCTTTCCAAAACGCTTCTGCTCAAACATAAAGCCCATCGCCGGCACTCTCACCTTCACAAAGAAACAGAATGGCTGAACCGGTAGCCCAATGGTACTAAAGCTGGCGGCGGCGGGGTCGGTGGTGGCGAAGGGGTCACTTCGCTGTCTACTCTTCAAGTAAAGCAGCTCCTCCCGAAGCATTGGTAGGGTGCTCGGCCGGTGCTTGAAGGGTACCAAGCACTTCAACAAATGGGAGGTCGGAAGATCGTTAAGGGTGCTTTCAATTCGAAGGCGCTATTAGCCCAAGGTAAAAATCCCGAACACGTTTTCTCCCTCATTGTTTGCAGGGTCTAACTCATTTCCTTTGCCATCTTTGTTTGCACGAAACTAGTTCTCGATGACAGTTTTTGAATCTTGGAAATTTGAACCTCCTCCCTTTTGAGTGTCATTTTGCGGTTTCATTTGTCAAACGTATGTTATGATCAGGAGATTGGTTGAAAGTGCTATTGTCGCTCTGTTTTAATTTTCTTTTTTGCTGGTTTAATTTTTTACTGCAATTCCTGTTTCTTGTTATTTGGTGATGAATCAGTTGCTTTTATTTGAGTTTATAAGAACTTACAGGATAGAGAACAACTGTTCGTATATCAAATGTTATCAATGAAGATAGTTAATACAGTGGGGCCTTACTCTTACAGGGCTTGTTAAGGTAAAAAAGCTACTGCTGATCTGATGAGCTTCTTTTTCCAAGGAAATTGGACAAGAAGTTTTGTTGCGTTATTCTCCATAAGCCGCCACATTTTGAAACATGAAAAACTGAGAGTTTGTATATCATCCTCTCTAACCGTACGCAAGGGCCTGTGCTTTGTATGTCAGACTTCAGCAGCTCAATGCGAAGAATGTGATCCACAAGCTTTTGGAAGCCACTTGGATCCACTTCGCATCCTTTGACTTTTCCAGTTCTGGGCTTTAGTTTATGTTGCCTTGCTCTTAAGATTGCCAATCAAATTCCACAATAACAAAATTATCGTCAGCTTCAATCCGACCGGTATATAACCAATCAACGTGGCGTAGAAAATACCTATATGCGAATAAATCACCGTGGAGTAAGACGCAGCCGTCGATGGACTTAGGGCTGCACACGAGCCGAGTCGAGCTCGGCTGGCTCGAGCTCAACTCGACTGGTGTTTAGTGAGCTCGAGCTTGACTCGAACTCAGACGAGCTTCACAACTTCAGCTCGAGCTCCACTCGAGCGATTGCCTTCGAGCTCGACTCGAGGCCGGCTCGTTTATCCTCGCTAATGCGTGTTTGCCAAGTTCGCCCTGCGTCTTTTTCCCTGTTATCCTGCCATGGGGAGGAGGAAAGGCGTGGGTGAGAAGGAGTCTCTGCATACCTGCCATGAGCACCCCATTAACGCATGGGGATGAGGAAAAGGCTTTACAAGAAAAGAGATAGAAACCTCAACGAGGATGAGGATGATGAAAGGCGTTGCAAGAAAAGAGAAAAAAATGGTGGAAAAATGGAAAGAGAAAAACAGAGAGGGAAAATGAACAAGAGAAACGAGAGGGAGAATGAAAAAAGTGTTTGAAAAAAAGAGAGGGAAAATGAAAAGAAAAAAACAAAGAGGAAAAATGAACCAGCTAAAAACGAGAGGGAGAATGAGAAAAGTGTTTGATAGATTGAAAGTGTAACAACGAGGGTAAAGAAATTGTCATTTAAAGCCAAGTGGATCATAAATAAGTTATATCTCCATCCGTAAGATTCACTTTAATATATTGCAGGCAAGGTTTTTACTGTTGAGGGTTGTAAAAATATGTATACTTAGAAGTTGTTTGACAACAACAATACACTGCCATTGTTTCATAAATCTATCAAAAAAAAAATATGGCAGATTTATGAAACACATTTTGTTATAATGTTTTTTGAATCTGCCTCATTTTCTGAGGCACATTCATGGGACACTAATATATGTTGCTATTGCTAAACGATCTCTTATGGACCGTTGGACATTAGAAACACTATATAAGTGTTCCATGAATCTACTAAGTAGATTTGTGAGACTTTTGAACAAGTGTTCCATGATTATTTATGGCAGATTCATGAAACATTCACATGGTGTTCCTAAAGCCAAACACTGATTATATCAAGAAAGAAACAGAGATATCACTTTCCCTGGTGGACTGCATCCATCTCCATGTTTTCGATCCCTTGAGTTTTGAAATTTTGAGTTGCTTGATAAATTTCAAAAGTTGCCTCTACCAAGTGAGTGGAAATCAGTCAATGTTACCTGAATGTCGGGAACATTCACAAGCCTTTTGCAGCCGCTTAGACGCAACTCCCGCAATCCCTTTAGCCTTGAGACGTCCGGGATGATTTCCAATTGTTTGCAACCGGAGAGGTCAAGCGCTTTGAGTGATGTCAACTGAGAGACTGATTCAGGCAGTTCCATCAATGATTTGCAGTCCCTCAAAGACAAGCGAGCCAATGACTTAGAATTTCCCAGTTGTGACGGCAGAGTAGTAATTTTAGCACAACCACCGAGGTCAAGCTTTTCAAGCGAGGTCAACTGCCAACTTTCTAGAGGCAGTTCTTTTAGCGATTTGCAGTAACACAAATTCAAGTCAATCAAGCTCTTGAGAATCCCAATAGATGGATGAAGTTCACTCAACTTCCCGCAAAAAGAAAAATTCAATTTCTGTAGATGCGGCGTGCTCGTAAAATCTGGACAGACGGTGAGGTTATGACAGCTCTCGAAGTTTAAGACTCTTAGTTTGCCAAGCAACACCGGCTCCAATGACTTCGGATCCTCCATTTGTGATGGCAAAGCTGTAATTTCAGTACAACAACTTAGGTCAAGCTCTTCGAGTGAGGTCAATTGCCAAATCTCTTGTGGTAATGTCTTTAGCGACCTACAATGCCTCAAAGACAAGCGAGGCAAGCTCCCAAGAAGCCCAATAGATGGATCAAGTTCACTCATCTTCTGGCATTTATCCAAATTCAATTTCTCTAGATATGGCATGCTCGTAAAATCTGGAGAGATGGCGAGGTTAGAACAGCCCTCGAAATTTAGGACTCTTAACTTGCCAAGCAACGCCGGCTTCAATGACTTCGGATCCTCCATTTGTGATGGCAAAGTTGTAATTTCAGTGCAATAGCTTAGGTCAAGCTCTTCGAGTGAGGTCAATTGCCAAATTTCTCGAGGTAATGTCTTTAGCGATTCGCAGCCGGACAAATTCAAGTGAGTCAAGCTCTCAAGAAGCCCAATAGATGGATCAAGTTCACTCATCTTAGTGCAACTTCTAAAATCCAATATCTCCAGATGTGGCACGCTCGTAAAATCTAGACAGATGGTGAGGTTAGAACAGTAACTGAAACTTAAGACTTTTAGTTTGCCGAGCAACACCCGCTCCAATGACTTCGGATCCTCCATTTGTGATGGCAAAGTTGTAATTTCTGTGCAAGAACTTAGGTCAAGCTCTTCGAGTGAGGTCAATTGCCAAATCTCTCGAGGTAATGTCTTTAGTGACCCACATCCCAACAAAGAGAAGTGAGTCAAGCTCTTGAGATGCCCAATAGATGGATCAAGTTCACTCATCTGTTCGCAACAACTGAGATCCAATTTCTTTAGATGCGGCATTCTCTCAAAATCTGGACAGCCGGTGAGGTTCTCACAGCCGGCGAGACTTAAGACTTTCATTTTCCCAAAGACCTAAAAACACAAACGAAAAACCTTTTTGTCAAGGAAATGCCATGAAAGAAAATGAAATTCACCTTCCTATTTGCATCAGATTAAAGTCGACAAACTGTTAACTAGGGATGTCAACGGATCCGATTCGGATCGGATACATCTTCAACCATATCCGTTTTTTCGGATATTCATATATTCGGATTCAGATTCGGATTCGAATTCAGACAAAGCAAAGTCATATCCGAATCCGAAATCCGATTTTACAATCCAAATCCGATTTTTATATTTATATCCGAATCCAAATTTTGAACCGAATTTTGCCATTTTTCAAGCATTAGATAGAGGATATTTGTCTAAAACTGAATCCGATCCGAATCCGTATCCGATATTTATGTATATCCGAATCCGATCAGATGTCATTTATTAAATCCTAATCCGATCCGATTTTTCTTAATCGGATATTAAATTTTTATTCATATCCATTTTTTTCGGATCGAATCGGTTGGATATCCGATTCAAATAGGATATATTGACGTCCCTACTGTTAACTGCATGCACATGTGCGTCTCTTTGCATCATAATATCGCAAGGGGTTTGCGTCAATCATGTGAACATCATTTTCCTGAAAAGCTGAAAAAGTGCGTATAACTAAAAGCTTCCATTTACCTTGGTCGATTCCAATCCTTGTGGATTCCAAAGTTGAGTTATCAGGCTGCCTGATAAGTCAAGAACAACAATATTCTCAAGATGAAGGCCACCAGGCAATGAATCCAAGTCTTCTTTGATACACCATTGCAACCATCTGAGCTTCTTAGGAAAATGCTCAAATTCACCTTTCAACTGTACATTTTTCCCCAACCGGAGCATTCTAAGTTCAGACATTGCGACAAAAGGCTCTGCTTCAACATACGTAGGTGCCCAATATGTACCCGAGTAGAGCTGAACTGCTTCAATTTTTTCCTTTCCCTGCAATTCAAAAGTAATAGACAATTAAAGGAAATGGATTCATTGAGAGAGATCAATTTTTGCGTCTCAGAATCAAAGACATGACTTCAACAAACAGACTAGTTTATGGAAACTCTGGTTTTCAGACCAAGGCACACCCACATTTTACTTGCTGAAGATTCTTACCTTCTTGGTTTTCAATACTTCCAGTGTCTCATCATCCTTCCACAATCTGCTCCTGCTATCTTGGACGATTTTTCTTCCCATGTCCCGTATAAGGTCATGCATATCAAACTCTCCAGTGTCATCATTTATATTGATGAGACACTTGTGCCTTAGGACTTTGATTGTTGTCTTTGGAAAGAACTTACAATCTTCCCACATGAGCAAAGGGAACTCTATGTTTTCTTCTTCAAGAAAAAAGCAAGCTATGTCTAAAAATACTTTCTTTTCCTTTTCATCAAGCGCATCAAAACTTATCTTCAATCTTACATGAATATCTTTGTTCTGATCTTCCTCTAACTTTTGAAGTTTCTCTCTCCATTCTTCACCGGTTTCCAGATCAAAGAAAAGCGATCCAAATATCGTCAGGGCTAATGGCAGCCCAGCACCAGCAGATGCAACTTCCTCGGATAACTCCGCAAATTTGGGTTCAGGATCCTTTTTCCCAAATGCATGCCAACTGAAAAGCTCAAGTGATTGGGCACCATCTAGCTCCTTAGGTTCATACAGCTTCACGCTTTGTGCCCCCAGTGCATGCTTATCTCTGGTAGTAACGATGATTCTTGACCCTGAACAAAACCAATCTAGGTTGACGGCTAGCGCATCGAGTTGCGTTTCATGATCAATGTCATCAACAACCAGCAAAACCTTCAAACTGCCAATTCGTTTTCTAAGTATTTCAATTCCTTGGTCAATGCTGCTTACTTCAACATTTTCATCACCGCACAAATCACGAAGTAGATTTTCTTGGAGGGAAACAAGGCCAGTGGATTGTTTTGCAGCTTCTCTAACGTTTGAAATGAAACTAGAAGCATCAAAACGAGTGTAGATTTGGTTGTAGACTGCCTTTGCAAGTGTTGTCTTGCCGATGCCACCCATTCCATGGATCCCAACCATTCTCACATTATTATCATCTACATCTAACATTTCCTCCACATCTGCAATGCGTGAATCGAGTCCTACTGGATGTTTAGCTACAAGGAGAGAAGTCTTGTTCACTTCATTGAGAATCCTCTTCACAATGAGCCGAATGAGCTTTGCCTCTTTTCTACAAGAAAGCCAAATGAATAAAAACTCAAACTTACGTATAAACTCCTTGTAATCAATAGCATATAAATCTTACTTAGGACAAGATATGAAATACAAAATTTTTGAAGCAATTCATACCTTTCTAAATAAGGCCATCACAGTTGGCTAGAGAAAGTAAACGAAAGGGGAGCCACATTGAACTATTTAATTGTAATTCAGATCTCAAAATCTGGGCGCTTTGACCCGACCAAATGACCCAGATGTATTCAGAACAACATATAATGATCATCTGTTTTCATTGCTTGACCAAAAAACATGTGTTTTCGATGCAGAACAGTTGATTGTTTTTCTGCAAAGTTGACTAGAGGAAGTAAAAGAAAGCGGATACATTTTTGTTGCATTAAACTATATAATTTTAATTCAGATCTCAAAATTTGAGCGCTTTGACCCGATCAAATGATATGGATGTATTCAAAATGACATAAATTAAGTGCCATTAACTTGAAAGCTAAAGCCTACTAAATCAATATATATCTATATATATATATATATATATATATAGAGAGAGAGAGAGAGAGAGAATGAGAGCGAACTTGTGTGTGCCCAATTTTATTTTTTATATTAAAAATTAGTTACGTGGATATCCTACACAGTAATTGTAATGTGTAAAATGCCCTTGATAAAGCAAAGAACAAAACATTTTTGAGAGGATAGAAGGAGAACTTTTAAAGATGTTAAAAGTCTACAAATGTATTATATATCTATCGTTTTATTTTTAGGCTCAACTAGCTTAACTCCAGAACTAAACGGCGATTTAAGAAGATTGAGTTTTACATTTTTCAAACTTTAGTGGTACATAAAGAGAAACTGGACAGTAGAAACGAAGCTGCTTACCCTTCAGTGTCGGCTAATGTATAACCTGAGAGTTCCCCTGCTTTTCTCAAAGCATCACTCCATTGGCTCACCTCTTCCTTGTCTGTTTTCCTATTTTCATGGTGCCTTGTAAATGCAGACGCAAAAGGGCCAGTTTGATGGCGAACGTCCGTGGGATTCACATCAAAGAACACAGGTATGATGAGCCTTTTACACTCCACGATCTTTGTTATTTCTTGTAAACACCACTTTGAATCAGCATAGCCTTTGGAGAAAATGGGCACAAAGATTTTGGATTTCTGGATGCAGTCAAACAGATGCTCCACCTTCTGCCCCTTCTCCAAGTTATCGCTGTCGATGAAAGCGGTGATGCCCTTAAGTTTTAAAAAAGCATGGAGGTGGTCGGTGAAGCCCTTGCGAGTGTCTGGTCCTCTAAAACTCAGAAACACATCATACTTGAATCCAATGTCTTCTCTTACCAAAGGAGGGGGTGATGACGGAGGTGGAGAAGCCTCTGCTTCGCCTTCTTCAGAATTAATGGATCCCTCAGCATTTCCTCTAGACCTTCTCGATCGACGAAACCAGAGCGATGAGGCGATGGTTATGACGGCGATCAAAGCATAGGGTAAGAATCTCCGCATAAGTTTCAGATCCATTCCTCAAGGCCAGTTCTCTCGCTCGCTCGCTCTCTCAATGCCTAAAAGTGGTGTTGCTCACAGCCTGCGTGCAGAAGGAGGTGATGAGGTATATATTTACAAGAAGCGAAGTTTTTTGCTTTACGAGGTGACGATTCTTGAGATTTCTTGGAAGACGGAGGCGAAAGAAAGTGCCTTGCCCGCTTTAACACATAAGATGTGATTCCTTGACGTGCAAAAGAAAACAATATTCTAGTTTCTGCAGCTCTCGTTACCGATAAAATCTAAGTTTTACCCTTTACACACGGTACTATTTTTAAAGAGGTAAATTTGGTGCGAAGCTCTCAGTTGACGCTCATATATTTTTTTTCCTGTTTTCCAGTCACTTTTTACAAGATTAACAGCATCAGTGCGTTACTTTTATGTCCAAAGATCCACCAAACGACAAGAGCATATGTTCTTCTTCGTAGTGAAAATTTGCGCTTCTTCATGTAAAAGCGTTGAGTGAAAACAAAGTTCTTGCTTTTTAGATTATCGAATAATAGTCTTGGTCTATTATGGTAAACTTTAGTTCTTGATACTTTTTGAAAAGTAATGCGTACCAATATTGCTTTACAAACTTCAAATTTTGATATCACCTAATGCGCATAAGCTATATTAAAACAGAAAGATTCAGTATATTTCATATACCAAGAAAACTCTCTCCCTCTCAACACCTAAAACCAAAGTTATTGTTAGTTACTTAATTATATAAGAAAGAACGAAAGGAGTCAATGGATTGACAAAGAACTGTGCCTGGTTCTTCCCTCAAAAAATGCAAGCCAAGTAAATAGCCGATGCAAATGAGTAATTTGGTTTGCTGACGATCAACTGAAATCTAGTAGAGAGGACAGTAGCTGTGCCTTCATAATAATGTAAAGGTCCACCCAAATTCACCCTGATATTAGCAAAGGAAGTCATATCACATGGATCAAAAGCTATATCACCACATGCCCCTTAAATTGTATCTTATTTCACTTTTTGCATCTCAAGTCAAGTCGATTGGTGTCATTTATGGGTCGGAAAAAATAAAAAAAAAATTCAAGTTATGAACTTCTTTTTGGTGCGTTTGGGCCCAATGATATATTCCACACTGTAAAGGGATCTGCGTCCAGCCAAATATAAATCTCACTTACCTCACGTGTTAGAAACTCTGGAAATTAATGGAAAGCTCATGACAGATAAAATAGAATAAATAAAAGTTTGAAATTGGCATGGCATATACCTAAAGTGTTTGCGTGAGTTTTCCTTGATCCCTCTAGGTGTTTGCTGGCCCCATAGTTGAGATATAACTCCAAGACAAGTCAAGAACAACCATGTTCTCAAGATGAAGTGCCAATGACTCCAAGTATATATATATATATATATATATATTAGAAGTCCGTAGAAGTTTGCAGGTGTCATGAATTGATAAATTGTATACTTTACGTGATTGATTTTATTTCAAATATGCTTTTAGATTTTTTTTTCTTTTTCGACAATAAAAGTGGGAAACCTATGTCACAACCACTTGAACTTTTAAGGTTAATGTCTACAAGATACTTTCTTTTAAAAGCAAATAAATTTTAAGAGACTAGTGTGGGCAACTGCCCACACCAGTCACCAGGTAGCTCCATCACTGGTCATCTGTAAGGATGTCAGCATGAACAACGATGCCGTCAAGGCTGGCTTCACAGTCACAACAAACTTCCTTGCTGTTTAGTTTTTTTTTTTTTTTCTTTTAGTATAATATGGTAAGAATACTATAAAATTTTATAAAGTTTTAAGAATGTAAAATAAGTTGGAAATTAATTAGACAAACATAAAAAAAAAAAATTGACTAGATTTGAAACAATAAAACAGAGATTATTGTCTTTCCAAATAAGTTGGAAATTTTTCTTCCCATGTCCCGTATAAGGTCATGCATTTCAAACTCTCCAGAGTCATCATTTATATTGATGAGAGACTTGTGCCTTAGGACTTTTGACTGTTGTCTTTGGAAAGAACTTACAATCTTCCCACATGAGCAAAGGGAACTCTATATTATTTTCTTGAAGAAAAAAACACGCTATGTGTAACAATACTTTCTTTTCCTTTTCAAAACTTATCTTCAATCTTACATGAATATCTTTGTTCTTATCTTCAAGTCCTACTGGATACTTAGCTACAAGGAGAGAAGTCTTGTTCACTTCATTGAGAATCCTCTTCACAATGAGCCGAACGAGCTTTGCCTCGTTTCTACGAGAAAACCAAAAGAATACAAACTCAAACTTACATATAAACTCCTTATAATCACTAGCATATAAATCTTAATTAGGACAAGAAATGAAATACATGATTTTTAAAGCAATTCATACCTTTCTAAATAATGGCATCACAGTTGCACAATTGGATAGGGGATACATATTTGCTACATTGAACTATATAATTGTAATTCAGATCTCAAAAGGTGAGCGCTTTTACCCGATCAAATGACACAGATGCATTCAAACCAACATAAAGTGATCATCTGCTTTCATTGCTTGACCAAAAAAAAACATGCGTTTTGGGTGTATGACAGTTGATGGTTTTTCTGCACAATTGACTAGGGAAAGTAAATGAAAGGGGATACATTTTTGTCACAATCAACTATAAAATTTTAATTCAGATCCACAACATTTGAGCACTTTGACCCGATAAAATGACATAGATGTATTCAAAATTACGTAAATTAAGTGTCATTAACTCGAAAGCTACAGCCTTATATATATATATATATATATAAGAGAGAGAGAGAGAGAGAGAACGTGTGTGTGGACATTTTTATTTTTTATATTAAAAATTAAAAAGTCTTCCCGAGCCAAATTTGGTTAGGAGATGTTGACGATCTTATATATTTTTTCTTTTTTCAATCAGTTTTTAGAAGATTAACTGCATCAGTGCTTAAATTTTATGTCTAATGATTCACCAAACCAACAAAGTTATTGCTTTTTAAATGATCAAACTGGGTTTGCTGTGGTATACTTTTAGTTTTTGTACTTTTTTGAAAAGTAATGCGTACCAATATTGCTTTTCAAACTACAAATTTTGATGTCCCATAATTTGCATAAGCTATATTAAAAGAAAAAGATTCAGTATATGTCATGTAAGACTGAGCACCAATAAAACTCTTTCTCTCCCAACACCTAAAAATGGTGTACCAAAAGAGTTTAAAGGAACGCTCTTTTCCCATTCTGATTATATGCTTCACATTGGTGTTTGATTTTCGTGCATCAATACAGTTAATTATTAAAATATCTTTAATTCACATTAAAAAAAATTATAACGGGAAAATTGAAAATAACCATAATAAAACGTAAATTTATAAATTGAAAATAATGTTAGTACAACGGTTGTGACAGGGTTAGTAAGCAGTCTCCATTTCAAATTCTGGTAGTGTCAATTTTTTGTGCTAAAAAAAAGACAACCAATGACAGAAGAGCTAACTTAGAACCGACATATATGCGATATGTTTTTTGTTTTTGCATTCGTTTGGACCAAAATCCAAATCATTTGTAATTGGATCTAGAAAGATCCAAATATTATATGCATAGGTCTTGATCCAAGGTCCAATCCTTTGTTTTTATTTAAAGCAAGGGACTTGCAAGCCAATTGGCTTCATTTTGCCGGTGGAAGTTGTGAAATCAGGCTTCACTTTCTTCCTTTGTTAAATAAAATATCATGATAGAACTTTAAAAGGTTCACACAAGTTGGGGTAGATAGTTGCCCACACCAGCTCAAATGCAGGTCTCGGGCGTGCACAAGGCATTGTTAAATAAAATAGATTTTTCTTTCTAATTCTTTTAAATAGACCATATTTTCATGGTGTTTTATATATGTTCAAACAAATTATATCTTACATGGTGTTTTATATATTTTCATGGCGTTTTATATATGTTCAAACAAAATTGAAAATAAAAAATAAAAAAAGATTATAAATGATAATTTTTTAATAAATTACCAAAAATACCCTTCTTTCTTTTTCTTTCCTCTCCTCACGTCAGGTCCAGATCGCGACTGTATTCATCCAACACCGATATCAGTATTTTGGACTACATTTAGCACTTGGATATTTATTTGTTGTCTTCCTCCAAGTCACACTATGGACCACCTGCTTGTATTTTGTCTAAGCTTTATTTGGACTCTTATCAAATTAGTTCAAAGAGTGCTGTCTAAAGGAAAGCAACCCGAAGCACCTTCAGGAGTTCATTTCATTGAGAGGTTAATCAAGATGGAACTATGATAAGAGGATAACATGGAACAACTTCCCTTAAATGTGGATTAGTGATTTGTTATTTGTCCAAAAACTAAGTGTAACTTCTGTAAAAGTATCCCATTGTATAGAACATGAATGTGCATCTTTTACATTAAAAAAAATGATGGTAAAGCGACTTTGGCCCTAAATAATAGTCTTTGGATGCCATGTGAAATATATCACAATAAAAGATTGGCCATTGTGAGCACCAAAAAAAATCCAATGGCGAGTGGGTAAAGGGGATATGAAATTGTGGCAAGTGGAGTGGGCAGGGGTTTGCCTATATCCTCTACTGTATGCGGAATGGCGATAATGATTGATAAAAAAAAGTTCATACTGGTTGTGGGATTCAACACAACACCAGTTTTAACACAACACCAGTTTTAACAGAAATGTTCATCACTTTTTTTTGTCATTGTTTTTCTCTTAACCACCCATCATGATAGATTCGACAGTTCTTATTAGATGGCTAGTTAACTCTTAAAAGCTGAAATCACCATTCATAGACTACTTTTTAAACACTCCTACGTTATCACATTGTCAAATATTCCATCCTATTTTATTTAAGCATTTAAGTTAATTTTTGAAATCAAATTTACTAGAAAAAAATGTTCTACTATTTTATTAAGCATTTCACCTTTGTTAATTTTTGAAACTAAATATATTAAAAAATTAAATTACATAGCTAACTCTCTTTTAATATCTGATTAAAAAATCCAAGGCTTGTCCCGCAGAACAAGTACAACAGGCGGTAAGATGTACACTTTTTGCCGATACATAAAAGAAAACACTGGCATGATGAGCCGCGTAGCATTACTTGAATGTCAATAACTTCTTTTAATACGGCGCACAACTGCAAAGGTTGATCGTGAAAAAGAAAAAAAAAAATTATTTGTCACGATTAATTGATTAGGCGAGAATGAGATTTCGGCCCCTTTACATACTTATCTAAAAATGTCATAATTCCAAAGCGAAAACATTTTTTCTTGTACTTTTCTAGTTTTCTTTTTCATAATTGTTCCTTTCTTTTAATGTCTACGTTGGCACTAAATTCCTTCACTTAATAGCAAAACCAAACATCAAGTAAGGAGCATTTGATAGTTCAGATAGTGAAACCCTGAGTGTGTTAGTTATATCAGACGTTTTCACCCAATTTCAAGTATGAAACGATGTACGTGGTAAAAGGAAACCCTGACCTTTGTTCACCTTGTGTTCCATTGCCCTTGAGATGACGAGAAGTTAAGGCTATGTTTGATAGAGTTGGGGACATGAGGAGGCTATGGTCAGAGTCCTCTCTCCTCTTCCAACAACAAACCCATCGTTTCCAGGAGGTATTTTTATAAACACAAAATTGAAAATGAAAAAAATTTTATAAAGGATATTTTTTTAATAAATTACGAAAAATTTATAAGCTTTTGATTGTTAATACCATTCCCTCTTAAATTAAATTGTATCTTGTTTCACTTTCTGCACCTCAAGTCAATTGGTGTCATTTATGGGTCAGAAGAAAAATTAAAAAATTGAAGTTCAATTTATATTTACATAATAAAAATTTACAAGGAAAGTAAAAAACCATAAAAAAGAAGCCTACCGTGGTCAGTTTATGTAGTTTTTATATTATTTACTCCCATGTACATAATGAGCCTTCTCCAAATTTGGTACGTAATGTTCTGTACATAATGTAGAAATCACTGCCCACTAAATTGTGTGGTTCACAAATCCACCCCTGAAATTCTCAAATTCAAGATGAATTCGTCCTTCTATTACTTTAACAATGTCAGATCTATAGAAACTCAATATAGTTATGTTATCAGCAGGTAGATGGGTCTTCGCTATTTGAAAATGACTTGAATACACTTCATTCAAGCGGCCCATGCATTTCTCTCTTTTTAATTAACTTCCTTCTGAAAAGTTGGCCAATCAATTGAAAAATGATTTAGAATGAGTAAGAAAAAATCAATTAGGGATTATTTCATTAATACATATAAAAAGAAACATTTCATAAATATTGTTTATCACCTAATTCTTAAAAGTACAAATCAAATGCCACAACAAAATTATCGTCAGCTTCAATTGGATCAAACAGGTATTTGCTCATCTTCAAATTCCTATATGTCAACAAATCACCGTGGAGTAGGATGCAGCCGTCGATGGACACATGCATAATCATCATCGTCCTCTGCTGGGCGTCACCATTTCCGTTAAATTCTCCTTGTCTTGCCATCTTCATTAGCCCGCTATCCCGTTCAAATGTAGCCGTGGCAAACTTCCCAGATTCGTACATTTCACTAATTTCGTGCGATTTAATTCTAAGTAAAGCTGAAAACTGGAATTTGGCATCACCTGTCGTTATCTCTATCAAAACAAGTCTGCCCGGTCGGCTGTCTTTAACTTCATCACTTGGAATGCTTTTATAAGCAAGTTCCGAGTCATTGCTGTCCATGTTTCTATCTTCCTCACCTTTAGGGCTTTCATCTTCCCATTCGTCTACTTCCGAGCAAATGTTGTCCAGGCTGTTTTTTTTCTGTTGGGTCGGGTCCAGCCTCAAGACCTGACCCGTTCCGTTACTTAAGTGACGGGCGGGAGAAAGGGAGGGCACTCGATGGTGCCACTCCCTCTCACGACTCTCTCGTTTCTCTCTCTCACGACTCTCTCTTTTGGGGAAAAAAGAGAAGGGGAAGGTTTTTGTGGCTGCTCATAGAGGTGAAGGAGGAGAGCAAGGCAAGGAGGAGAAGAAGGAGAAATCGCAGAAGGCGCGTGGGTCGATCAACACGCCAAGAAGAAAGAGGAAAGACAAAGAAGAAAGAGAAAATGAAGGGAGTCTTCATTAGGTGATTTCTTTCTTGAATATTTGGGGTTCTTTCTTTCATTCGCATAAGAGAGTGTTATTGTTCTCTTGAGTTCACTGTTTTTCTTAAAACAGTAGGGATATTGTTGCTCGTGTATTTGGCTCTCTTTCTTCATATATAGAAAGTCATTCTTGCCCGTGGTTTTTTACTTCATTATTAGGAGTTTTTACGTAAATTGGTCTCCTATTTTTCTGCATTTCTAGCATATATATTTTGATATATATTGCTGCAATAGTAGTGTTGGAAACTCATTCTTATGCACGCTGCCCTGTAATTCCGATTTTCAGTAGTTTTATATTGGTTTGGCCTCTTTTATTGTCGTTGGAGCATTCTTTTGGGGGATACGACTATAATAAAGTGGTATCAGAGCCAGGTTGGTTGTGTACATTCTTATTAAAGGATGGAGTCAACCCCCACTAGGATGGTCTCTTTAAATGGGAACAATTGGACCATATGAAAAGCCAAAATGGAGAATTTACTGTATTGTAAAAACCTGTATGCACCAATTGAGAACCAGAAGCCAGCGAATATGACAGATGAAAAATGGAAGTTATTGGATAAGAAAATCATTGGCACAATCAGACAATGGTTAGATGACTATGTTTTTCATTTGGTATCCGCAGAGACGAGCGCAAAGTCGATAAATCAGAAGTTGCAAGATCTTTACGAGAGGAAAACAGCTGGGAACAAGGCTTTCTTGATTAGGCAATTGGTAAATCTGAAACTTAGAGAGGGAAAACCAGTGTCAGAGCATTTGAATAAAG
This sequence comes from Nymphaea colorata, assembly GCF_008831285.2. Classification (NCBI taxonomy): domain Eukaryota; kingdom Viridiplantae; phylum Streptophyta; class Magnoliopsida; order Nymphaeales; family Nymphaeaceae; genus Nymphaea; species Nymphaea colorata. The sequence goes on from NC_045139.1 coordinate 2,679,583, forward strand.
TGCAGAGCATAATTAATCAGTTGTCAGCTATGAAAATTATATTAGATGATGAGTTACAGACACTCTTATTGCTCAGTTCTCTTCCCGATAATTGGGAGACTTTAGTTTTTTTTTTTTTTGAGCAACTCCACTCCAGATGGTATGCTTACGATGAAGCATGTAACCAGCAACATTCTAAATGAAGAAACAAGTTGAAAGTCTCTTGGTGCTACCAGTTCACAAGTATTAGTGATGGGAGACAGGGGCAAACAGAAGAACCGTAACAAATGGCATGACATGTCAAACTCTAGGTCTAAATCAAGACCCAAGATGACAGGTAAATGCTTTCATTGTGGTATTCCAGGGCACAAGAAGATTGATTGTAGAAAATGGAAAGAATAAAAAGAGTAGAAAAAAAGAGTCAAGAGAATGCGAAGCCAAAAGAGTACACTGCAGTTGCTTCGAATGATGAGGTAGTGTTATTTTTATCTGAAAAAAATGATTGTCTTATAGTTCAGAATGGTGATCCTACATGGATTTTAGATATAGGGGCATCATATCATGCCACACTATGTAGAGAGTTATTCTTATCCTATAAAGCAGGTGATTTTGGAGTAGTTCACATGGGCAATAGTGACACTTCGAAGATTGTTGGGATAGGAGATGTTTGCATTAAGACGAGCACAGGATGCAAATTGACTTTGAGAGATGTGAGACATGTTCCAGACCTGAGAATGAATTTGATTTCTGCAGAAAGACTAAGTGAAGATAGATATTGTACTTCGTTCAGTCATACAGGTTGGAAACTTACCAAGGGGGCACTAGTGTTGGCTAGAGGTGACAGATTTGACTCTTTGTATGGAATGAAGTCTCGAATCAGTAGTGTGGATGTCAATGCAGTTACTGGTGGTACTTCGTCAGATTTGTGGCACAAGAGGTTAGGTCACATGAGTCAAAGAGGAATCGACTTGCTCACCAAGAAGAATTTGTTACCAAAGACAGATGGTGCACAGATATCTCCATGTGATCATTGTTTGGTTGGTAAGTTGCATCGAGTTTCTTTTCAGAAAAAGCGCTCTTCAAAAACTAAACATATATTAGATTTAGTTTATTCAGATGTATGTGGACCTATAAATGTGACATCTAAAAGTGGAGCATCCTGTTTTGTTACATTTATTGATGATGCATCTAGGAAGGTGTGAACCATTACAATGAAAAGCAAAAGTGAAGTAAGTAGTATATTCATGACTTTTCATGCAGCGGTTGAGCGCGAGACTGGTAAGAAGACGAAGAGACTGCATACAGATAATGGTGGTGAGCACACAGCATCTTCTTTACGTGATTATTGTCTAAAACATGGTATTAAACATGAAAAGACAGTTCCCTATACTCCATAGCATAATGGAGTTGCAGAAAGGAAGAATATAAATATAATTGAGAAAGTTAGAAGTTTGTTATCTAGTTCTAAGTTGCCAAAATATTTTTGGGCAGAGGCAATCAGAGGCAATGCGTACTGCAGTTTATTTAATAAACAGATCTCCTTCAGTGCCTCTAGATGGAGATATTCCACAGAGAGTTTGGTCAGATGAAGAGGTTAAGTATGATCACCTCAGAGTTTTTGGTTGCAAAGCATTTATGCATGTACCTAAAGAACATAGGACCAAACTAGATGATAAAGCTATTCCTCTAATATTTCTTGGTTATGCTGATAATGAATTTGGTTACAAGTTATGAGATCCAAAGAATGACAAAATTTACAGGAGTCGTGATGTTGTCTTCAGAGAGGATCAGACGATTGAGGATGTCATGGGTGACACGAAGTCAGGTGTGAATGCTAGTGGTGTTCATGAGCCAACCTATGCAGAACCTGAAGAACTTTCATCTGAGCATGGTAAAATTGATGAAGATGTAGAGGAAGAAGAAAAAGAGGCAGATGAGTAGTATACAGATGGCAGTGCTATAGAGACTCAAACTGATCATGAGCATGAGTTGGAGGGGGAGCTTCCTCCTCATTCAGAACCAATTGAGGAGCAATTGGGATTGGGAAGAGGTAAAAGAATATGTATACCATCTACTAGATATTATACTGATGAATATATTATGTTTACAGATAGTGGAGAGCCAGAATGCTATGCAGAGGTGCTAGATGATGTGCATAAAGATGAATGGATTAAAGCTATGCAGGAAGAGATTAATTCTTTGTATAAGAATCACACTTTTGATTTGGTAGAGCTACCAAAAGAAAAGAAAGTGTTGCAGAACAAGTGAGTCTACAAGCTTAAAAATGAATGTCAAGGCAAGTTGAGATACAAAACTCGGTTAGTGGTGAAAGGTTTCAAGCAGGAAAGAGGTATTGATTTTGATGAAATTTTTTCTCCTGTTGTTAAAATGTCATCTATCAGGGTAATACTTGGTTTGGTGGCTTGTCTAGACTTGGAGTTGGAGCAGTTAGATGTAAAAACTGTTTTTCTTCATGGAGATCTAGAGGAAGAAATCTACATGACACAGCCAGAAGGTTTTGTGGTTGCCAGGAAGAAACACATGGTTTGTAAGTTAAACAAGAGCTTGTATGAACTTAAACAAGCACCTAGACAGTGGTACAAGAAATTTGATTCATTTATGATAAATCAAAGGTATCGCAGGTCAGCCGTAGATCATTGTGTCTACATCAGAGAGTTTTCATCAGGTAGCTTCATTATCTTATTATTATATGTAGATGACATGCTTATTGTTGGACATGATTATCAATTGATTAGCCAATTGAACAAGGATATGGGCAAGTTCTTTGATATGAAAGACTTGGGGCCAACACAACAATTGTTAGGCATGAGGATTGTTCGTGATAGGAAGACCAAGAAGTTGTGGTTATCACAAGAAAAATACATTGAGATGGTGTTTAGCAAGTTCAACATGAAAGATGCCAAAACTGTAAGTACACCTTTAGCAGCACATTTTAAATTGGGAAATGAGCAATGTCCATCCTCAGCAGATGAGAAAGAAAGAATGGAGAATGTACCCTATGCCTCGGCAGTAGGAAGTCTTATGTATGCTATGGTTTGCACACGCCCAGACTTGGCTTATGCAGTTGGTGTAGTTAGCAGGTTCTTATCAAATCCAGGCAAGGAGCATTGGGTAGCAGTGAAGTGGATCCTAAGGTATCTGAAAAATACTTCCAATTACTATTTATGTTTTGGTGAATCTAATCCAGAGATACAATGATTTGTTGATGTAGACATGGCAGGTGACTTGAACTCTAGGAAGTCTCTTTCTGGTTATGTTTTTACTTTTGCAAGGGGAGCTGTATCATGGCAGTCTAGATTGCAGAAGTGTGTTGTTCTTTCAACTACAGAGGCAGAATATATTGCAGCAACTGAAGCTTGTAAAGAGTTGTTGTGGATGAAGAGTTTTCTTCATGATATAAGCCTTAGTCAGAAGACATATGTGTTGCATTGTGATAGCCAAAGCGCTATACATTTGGCGAAGAATTCAGCGTTCAACTCAAGGACAAAGCACATTGATGTCAGATATCATTAGATTCGTGATGTGCTTGAGTAGAAACTGATTCAATTAGAGAAGATACAGACAGAGAAGAATCCTGCAAATATGATGACGAAGTCTCTACCTAAGGAGAAACATGATATAGAGACTTAGTTGGGATGACTGCCTTTAAGGCAGTGTATTAATTTTGTTCATTTTGCAGGTATGATCCCTCTCTTGAGGCTGGAGGGGGAGTTTGTTGGGTCGGGTCCAGCCTCAAGACCCGACGCGGCCTGCCACTTAAGTGACGGGCGGGAGAAAGCGAGGGCACTCAATGGTGCCCCTCCCTCTCACGACTCTCTCGTTTCTCTCTCTCACGACTCTCTCTTTTGGGGAAAAAAGAGAAGGGAAAGTTTTTTGTGGCTGCTCATAGAGGAGAAGGAGAAGAGGAAGGCAAGGAGGAGAAGAAGGAGAAATCGCAGCAATGCGCATGGGTCGATCAGCATGCCAAGAAGAAAGAGGAAAGACAAAGAAGAAAGAGAAAATGAAGGGAGTCTTCATTAGGTGATTTCTTTCTTGAATATTTGGGGCTCTTTCTTTCATTCGCATAAGAGAGTGTTATTATTCTCTTGAGTTCACTGTTTTTCTTAAAACAGTAGGGATATTGTTGCTCGTGTATTTGGCTCCCTTTCTTGATATATAGAAAGTCTCTCTTGCCCGTGGTTTTTTATCCCATTATTGGGGGTTTTTCCACGTAAATTGGTCTCCTATTTTTCTGCATTTCTAGCATATATATTTTGATATATATTGCTGCAATAGTGGTGTTGGAAACTCATTCTTATGCACGCTGCCCTGTAATTCCGATTTTCAGCAGTTTTATATTGGTTTGGCCTCTTTTATTGTTGTTGGAGCATTCTTTTGGGGAATACGACTATAACATTTTCTACATGCAAGTAGACGATGCCTCCGTCGAACTACTTGGGAAGAAGGAATGAGATGGACTGTGGATATGATGACCCACCAGCGATCACCCTCCTCCCAGAGATGGAGAACTCTTCTAGATTTTCAAAGTGTGCTTCCTGGAAACAGAGGATGGAGATATCGTGGTTAGGGAGTAATCATAAACATATCGATAAAGGTGAAACTGGATGCCTTATTAGATAGATAGGATGCCATTAGCGAATGCCAGGACATCCATAAGCTTGACATGTGTGTACCATCGTCAAAAGCTAGAAGTTGGATGAATTAGTTGGTTGACCCAACTCCGTCTCAAGGAATTTTAACAAAATTGCGGAAAATTTTGTCACCAATTCAACTAGCTTCACTTACACTGGATAAGAAAAAACACTGGTTTAGGGAGTTTTTCTCAACCCCACGAGCATCCATTAGGTTTTAAAAACATCTTTGAATTGAAGCTCGGGCTTTACAATCCCAATCAGATCAATTGGAATTCTCAGAAACACGCTCTACATGACTAAAAGGTCTACTCAATTGAAGTTGTGGAAAAAGGACCAATTTGTGCATTATGATTGAGTGGAAACTCTTTCAAGAAAAGAGAATATCTTTGACCTTGTTTGCTGCAAGGTTCGGGTTTAGAACTTGTGACCTCCCACTAATTTGGTAACCTTCAGAGTTACCCCTATCAATGGATGAAAAAACATAACAAAGGTTTTCCAAGATGTTTACCTGAAGTCTTTCGAAGAATGAGTCGTGAAGGCTTCTACATCCTCCAAGGTCCAATACCTGTAACAATATCATCTGGTTAATGCCAGGAACGTCCTCAAGCTTTCCGCAACCCCTTGCTCCGAGTGTGTTGAGGGAAGGTGGCAACCAAGGCAAGAACTTGAGCCGCTCATGGATTTGGTTAATGCTAGGTGTTTCTTTCAACGAGGAACACGGCCGTAAACACAGCATTTCCAGTTGCTTCAAGCAGCTCATGGATTTGGGCAGAGCTGAAATCTGGTAGCAACCATTAAGGTTAAGCGTTATGAGTGAGGTCAATTGAGAAACCTCTTGAGGCAGTTCCTTTAGTGACTCACAACCTTCCAAATACAAGTGAGTCAACCTCTTGAGAAGCCCAATAGATGGATCAAGTTCACTCATCTTAGTGCAATTTCTAAAATCCAACATCTCAAGATGTGGCATGCTCGTAAAATTTGGACAGCTGGTGAGGTTAGAACAGCCCACCAATTTTAAGACTCTTAACTTGCCAAGCAACACCGGCTTCAATGACTTCGGATCCTTCATTTGTGATGGCAAAGTTGTAATTTCAGTACAACCACTTAGGTCAAGCTCTTCGAGTGAGGTCAATTGCCAAATCTCTTGAGGTAATGTCTTTAGTGATTCACAGCGCCACAAATTCAAGTGAGTCAAGCTCTCAAGAAGCCCAATCGATGGATCAAGTTCACTCATCTTAGTGCAACTTCCAAAATTCAATTTTTGTAGATGTGGCATTCTCTCAAAATCTCGACAGATGGTGAGGTTATAACAGCGCTGGAAATTTAAGACTTTTAACTTGCCAAGCAACACCGGCTTCAATGACTTCGGATCCTCCATTTGTGATGGTGAGGGAGAGAGAGTACTGAATTTAATGTATTAATGTACCTATTTTATTACATGATGATACATATCATCATAAGTAGGATTCGGTTAATGGGCACCAACATGGTTGAAAGTGATAAATAGCGACTGGTGGTTTGCTTAGGCAGTCTCGATGGGCTCGTCAATGAGAGAGTAGACACAGTCTATGGACTCATACTGCACGACACCAACGTCATATTCATAGTCGTACATGCACTGGCAGACCCTCGCTATGTTGAGAGTCACGTTCATGAAGGAACGAGAGGAGGCGGTCTATTGTTGCTGTTGTTGAGCCAAGAGCAGCTCTCTGTTTAGCCTTCTCCATGCATCTCTTAGCAAGTCCCTTATGTGTTCCCATGCTTGCACCTCCACTACCATTGTCTCGTTTTGTTAACGATAAGATTAAATGACAGCCGTTTTAGAGATATTTAAGGAAAGAATCTTTCCAGGATGAATCAAAATTAATAATAAAGGAAAAAAAAATCTTTCCACAAAAATGAGATTTAGTTTTCCATGTTTATCTTTGTCAAAATTATAGTGTTAACGATAAGGTTGAAAGGCAACTGTTCTAGAAAAATTCAAGGAAAGAATCTCAGTAAAATCAATCAAAATTAATGACAAAGGAAAAAAAAATCTGTCCACAAAAATCAGATTTAATTTTTCATGTTTATCGTTGCCAAGATTATAGGAACTTCAACTATTTATGTTCATTCTATGCATTATGTAAGCAAGGCTCATGGTGGCCTTCCATGGTGAAAAACTATGCACGTTTAATGAAAATAATCTTTTCATTGTTGGTTTTTATTTGTTTTGCTTCTTCTTTATTTTTTAACTTGGTATCAAAGCAGCAGAATACTTGATGAAGAACAATGAAGCCCATAGGTGGCCTGCAAACGACCAAATATATCATTGCCTTCTTCACCAAAGCGAAGACTCGATTCTGTTAAGAAAATTTTGAGGAACCAAACTTGGGTTTTTTGAATCGCTGCCAAAGCACGATTTACCTTCACAAAAAACTTCATGAAGCAAATTTGGGCTCGCCGAATCACTGCCAAAGAGATAGCATATACAAAGTTCTGCAGGAAACTTGGACTTTTAGATTCATCGTTCAGTTTGAGAGATGATGTTAACGATAAGGTTGAATGACAACCGTTCTAGAGAGATTCAAGGAAAGAATCCCAACAAGATCAATCAAAATTAACGATAAAGGAAAAAAAAAATCTTTCCACAAAAAAAAGATTTAGTTTCTTATGTTCATTGTTGCCAAGATTATAAGAACTTCAACTATTTAAGATTGTTCTATGCATTGTGTAACCAAGGCTCATAGTGGCCTTCCATGGTGAAAAACCATGCACATTACTGAAAAGACATTAAACCCATTTGTCAACCCACCATTTGAGACAACTGTTGGGAAATTGAATTTATTGAATGTCACAGAGTTGCTATTCACAAGCCATCATTTGTAACAATGCGTCTTGTTGATCCATAATCTTGGATGATGAGTAGATCAATGATTATCGAAGAGTTAAGAAATAAAAACTGTACTTTGGAAACCAAATGTCTCTTCATACAAAAACACAACAAGTACATGCTGATTTCTTATAAACCTCAATTATCCAAATCATGAAAGACTATTCTCTAGGAAATAAGAAAGAGAAACAGATAACTACCTTGTAAAAGATTTGTCCATTAGGTTTATTGATGATAAAAAGACTGTAGATAGCAGCCATGAACTTAACTTGAAAAGGAATGAAAAGTCAATCAACTTTTCAAGTCAACAACGTATGAATTTCCATGCATGCCAAGAAACAAATAAAGAAGAAATGTCAAAGCACATAGTAGAAGCAAATCTAGCCACTCAAATGTAAGAATTTCCATGCATGCCAATAAACAAATATTAAGAAATGTCAAAGCACATAGTAAAAGCAAGTCTAGCCACTCAATTTTTTCCATATCCATCATTATGGAGATGGCATGTTGAAAGCTCTGTGGATATTCAAAACATTCAACTATGTGCTATCTTTGCATGTCACTCTTATGATATGCAGAGAACAAAAGAAAGAACGGTAGTTCAATTAGAAGAAACAAAATATGTAGCTTTTAGCCATCATCAAGAGAACGTGATAATAAAAGGATAAAGAAGAGAAACATCGACGTAGAATACAAACACCAAATGGTTTAACTTAGGATTCAAAACCTTGAGAATTCAAAAGTCATGATTAGTTATTGATTCGATTACCTTCTAGAAGTTAAGACGTCTTCAATTACGACTTGAGACCAAAGACCAACCGTCTGTGCAACTTCTCATTTGATCCAAAAAGTAGCAAGTTGCACCATAAATCTTTACATAAGCCAACTATCTTCTTAACTAAATGTCAATATATTTACAAACTGAAAGGATTAAGAATTTCTGTCATTTCAATGCCATGATGGATGAACAAAACATTCACCATTCTAGAAATGATGAGCTACCTCTAGAGTCTAGCCAAATCAGTAGATCGGTTCGTTCTATTTTTTTAACCACCCTCATATCACATTAACAAAGTGTCAAGTAATGTTGACATTGGCCTGGATCAGGCTCTAGCCAGCCTACAAGCCTATGCCATGGCCGAACCCCAGGCCTGATCATCAAGATCCAAAGCCAAGTCCAGCTTGACTCAATCCAATTTTAATGAAGAAAATAAAATATTCATGTTTAATATAGAATACAGTATTTGTAAATAAAAATGAATAAAAAATATAAATATAATTTCATATTATATATGTGTTATCATGGTCTAAGCTCAGCCAACCATAATCTACCGTCAAGAAGTTCAATTCATATACTTATTTTTAATATAATATGGTATTCGTGGATCGTGCGCATTTGTTCTTTCATGCCTCTAAATTTACAGTTGAAACTCTTATCTGCTAAAATCCACTTTGTTTGCATTGTTAAGTTTCAGTATCCTTTCGATTTACAAATATGGTCATTTAAATATCTTCAGTTCTCTAAATTTTCAATGCATTCTGCATTATGACTTGTAATTGAAGGCTAGCAATCAAATAAATCAATACGAACCACTACAGTTGTTATTCACTTTTCTGCTAACTTAGAATCTAGAGTTTGTTCAAATGGAGACGCTGCAATATCCAGCTGTTGCAAAGCAAACAGTAAAGCCCAGTACCAGTAAGCATTCTCACGGCATTCTGCAATAAAAAATGTAATCATGATGTAATAGGAAATGGTGATTTTCATGTGCACTAACCCCATGAGAGTATTCAAACCATTGAGTTTGCCCAGAGGCAATACTGGGAGTTTGATGAACAACAACTTGTCTGGCTTTCAATCTTATTGCGATGACAAACTCTAGTTTGAGTAGATGCATTCATATAGCGATGCAAGGGGTTCGGATTCAGGTTAGATCCGGCCTTTACAAATTAATTTTTAATTCCTGCAATAAAATCTATCTTATCAGCTTTCTAACTTAGGTCTCAGTTTTGAAGCTAGATCAGGATGTGACGGACATAGGATCTGACATTTAGGGCCAGACCTTTATTGGATCTCAGTCAGATGTTGGACCCAAATTAAGCTTCCATTACTATTTGGTTTTTGGACAACATCATCTTGGCCAATGAGATGGTGAACTCGAAAGGTTTTTGGATCAAAGAGGGCTGTCTTCTCAAGCTTAACCTTTATAAGGCATATGAGAGAGTCTCTTGGAAGTTTCTTCATAATAGCATGCATCTCTTGGGTTTTCATCCACGATGGTCGGTTTGGTACAAGGTGATTATGAATGGCAAACTGTGAGACCGGTTTGGAGCTAATAGGGTGGGGGCCTCCAACAAGGGAACCCAATGTCCCTTCACTTGTTCCTTTTAGTTATAGAAATGTTTAATCATAAAATTCAGTTAGATGTGAACATCATTCTTATTCAAGTCCCGAATGTTCGTAATCAAACAAGTAGTCGTGGCTGTTATGTAGGTTGATGAGAATATTGAGACATTCGAGAGGACGGACTGCAGATGCCAAGTGCAGCATGAGTTGGCTAGGCTGAACTTCAACATGGTGCAGACAATCCACAAAAGACAGCTCAGGGTGCTCTCGAATGTCTCAATATTCTCATCAACCTCCACCCTGCGAACCCTTCTCTGAAATGAAATCTGCAGGGCACCAGGTAACTGGTCCATGCAGCTTATCCTTGGTCCAAGATTCTCTTAAGAGAAAGCCGTATATAGAGCTGCATCTGAGTGTCTCACCTCCTATATGTAAGGGGAACACATGGTTGACCATGTTTTTGTATCACAGTATGTCTGTCTAAGTGATCTGAGCTCAACCGTCTCTGTCTCATATGTCCCACTCCTCATGAACATTGCACCCACAAGGTGAAAAAAGGACAAGCCCGGTCGGTTCTCAAATGAAAGTAGTGGTACCCATCAAACAGCACATCATGTTGATGTTCGTAATGGTGACCGTTGATAATCGAAATTGACGGTAAAGATTATACATCTTAAAATATGATCTCCATTTCATGGCTTACACAAGTTATCGTTCTCATCTTAAAATACTTTATGACCATGTTGTATTTTGAATTATACAATTTTTTTGGTCTAGCAAGCTTGGCATGTTCATTTCTGATTATCTTCGAATCACTCGATTTATCTTAATATGGTCTTAGGTGCCATATATCTTGAAAATGAGAAGACGTTCAAGCCATACTTAAACGAGGGTTTAGACGTCGTTGGGCCCCTAGCTGGTAAGGGACTGGTCCTGCGTTCGAATAGCATAGTTTCCAACCCTTTTGCCCACGGCGTCCTGTGACTTTGAGGGCAGAAGAAGTAACCTCCGAATTTTACGCTGCCGAGTGGCAAAACTTGGATGTGGTCTCCTTGATCAGCGTCGGAAGGAGAAAAAAAAAATGTTTTGTTCATATATTTTCATTACCATTTGCTCAGATTTGAACGTATATTGATTTTCACTTTTTTTTTTTTTTTGAATTTTTTTCGTATGGATTTTATGTCAACTGTCAAAAGAAAAAAATGAAGTGTATGAAACTTTATTTTTCCAGCATGGTGTAAATATATATACACACACATAGTTCAGAAGGAAGAGCGGCACAGCTGCAATGAACAAGGAGTGACACTGATAAAAGATGCATATATATATATATATATATATATATATATATATATAGATACACATTGAAGCGGCATGGATCCATAACGGGACCTTTGACCAATCTTTGGATCCAAAATCAGCTCTAAGACAGGGAGTAATTAAGTAGAGAATTAGGAGCACACGTAAGGATGTAAAACGGTTTTAATTCACGTCATTTGAGGGTTGTGTAGCGGAATCAGATTCCGGCACAACTGAAAAAGCCGGAAGTCCCATATCCATGTCCTAACCATTTATTTCATCCTTGACCGCGTGTGACTCACGAAGCTATTCTCCGTCATTCCTTTATAAATTTGAACACGGAAATAATGTTTAGTGCGTTCTATTTATGACCGGGAGTAATTAAGTAGAGAATTAGGAGCGCACGTAAGGATGTAAACACGTTAGACGAAGGCTCAAGACTTCAACTAGAATTAATGGTGGTGGATGACTAGATCCTCCGCCCGCCAACTTTGAGCTCTAGCGGTTCTGAGAAAAGGTGGAGCTCAGCTTACACTCTGGTCAGTTCTGCTGAATTCAACGTGTGGGATCGACTAAGATCCATATGAACGGGAGACTGTAAAGTCCAAAGGTGAGAATTTATAATTGAAGTGGAAATTTAGAGACTGGAAGAGAAGACATGGTGCCCAGAAAGCAATAATGATGACACCTAGTCCAAGGCAGAACAAACGGTTGGAACAACTAAGCTTAGTCGAGACGATGAATCCCAGAGATTTTTGAATGCATGTGCTCGATTAGCATCATCCAGGACGCGATTTTGGAACTGCACTCTCTGCATCGGAGTTGTTTCAGGCATACGAGCACCATTCAATGCCTCGAACGATATTTATTACAACATTAAAAGTAACATTACAAATGGTCTCCAACCCAACTCCAAATGCGTGCCAAAATCTTCCCAATATTGAGAGTCATGTGCTCGTCCAAGCCCAAGTCCCTCCGCCACCTGCAAATATATGCATACCTCCTTAAATACGAACCAAATATATCTTATGAAACTTACGTTTTTGTATAAATGTAGGTGGAAAATCAAGTATTATATTACTAAATACAAATTATGCTAGGAGAAGAATGAAAGCATATTCTTCGCTGTCTTTGGTGGATTGTCTGCACCATGTTGAAGTCCAACTCATGCTGCACTTGCAATTTTCCATTCGTCCTCTCGAATTTCTCAACAAGCCCTCCAACCTCGTGCCTGTCAACCCTCCTCTGGAAGGAAAGATGCAGGGCACCCTCTTCTGCATGTCGATCCATCCTCTGGTCCAGTCCATGATGCAGCTCTGAAGAAAAGCTATATAGAGCTGCATCGGAGGTTAGAGAATTCTCTACTTAATTACTCCCGATCATAAATAGAATGCACTAAACATTTCCGTGTTCAAATTTATAAAGGAATGACGGAGAATAGCTTCCTGAGTCACACGCAGTCAAGGATGAAATAAATGGTTAGGACATGGATATGGGACTTTCGGCTTTTTCAGTTAGTACCGGAATCTGATTCCGCTGCACAACCCTCAAATGACGTGAATTAAAACCGTTTTACATCCTTATTGATACAGAGCATTAGTGACAGCTTATAGTACAACAATAATTTCGCTATATCCATCAAACCAACTCTGGCAGCCCGAATTACAAGCAAGATCTATTTTTTCTGCTTTACTTTTGTGTTGGCACAATTCAGTTGCTTTTGCAAGGATAGTTCCATTGATGAATAGACATTGTTTCTCGAACGTGACAATGGAAATGAGATTTGAACATCTAATCCCTTAAGGGTGAGCTGCCTTGCCATCTGTTGCATTAAGGTCATTGAAGTTTCCAATTTGTACTTGATAAACTTATTTTGCAGCCCAACGACATAAAAGAAAAATACTCAAAATTAGGGAGCTTGATGTGGGGATCGAATGAACGGAAGTTCCTATGTATAAGTTGCTTATTGTGTAAAATAATTCCCTCTATTATTCATCTGTTGAGTCCTCATATGTAATGTTATGCAGAACTAGAAGATTCGATGTGGGACCAACATAGTAAAAAATTTTGAGTATGGGGGGAGGTCCTGGAAACTTGATTTTTGTCAACCGGATCACGTGGACTCACGTAAGATGTCTTCCATAACTGGATAATTTTGCAGAAATAAGTGGAGAATTGATTAATTTATCTATCGCATTGAGTTGGAGCAGTACTGAAATTATTAATTTTTATTAAATTTTAAATTGGTAAATTATAGATAGAAGAATAAACAAAATGGAAATATATAGCGAGGTTTGCTTTGTCTCAACAAGCATAAAACATATATATATATATATATATATATATATATATATATGTGTGTGTTTTTGGGGCTTCATAGTGCAATAGTTTGGGGTGGAGGTTGGTAGGTAGTTAGTCTCCATTTCAAACATCAGGACTTATATATATATATATATATATATAGCGTATCATATTTGATGAGATTGGTGCAAAAGTTTGGGGTGGATGTTGGTAGGTAGCTAATTTTGAACATCAGGACTTCAACTTCTTGTACTGCAAAATGAGAGTTACTGATGTGCAAATTGAAATGTAGTAAAAATTGCCCTCTGAAGCCCCAAAAATATGTTGTATACTCTAAGAAGATAACGGGTCGGATGAGGAGTTCGGCTCTTTGCTAATGGTGGATCTCCCCCATTCACTTGAAATATATATAAAGATCTTTAAGAATACTCACTCCTCTTGTTGGTAAACTTGAATTTGGGAAAAAAAGGTAAGACAAATTACAAATATAAACAACATAAAATACACATACATATAAACATATAATGGAATGTCAGACGTTGATGAGAATTATCTAGTATGATAATTCCAATGAAATCATAGGGTAGCATTTACGTTGAAAATATCAAAGCTACTTTGTTTTTTAAGGTTCCAATGTGCCCTTAAAATGAGAGAAAACATAATTGAATGAGTTTTCTAAACTCGTTTGTCTCTTTTCAAGGGTATTTTAAATTATTAAAAAAACTTGGCTTTTATATTTTTTTCAAAATATATATATATGAATAAATGAACGACGATGACTCTAGTTAAATAGAGTCACTCAAATATCTAATTAAGGTCATTCATCTAAAACAGATGAATGGTCTAGAGAAAATCAAAAAGAAAAAAATATAAATTAATATCATCACCTTTTTATCTTTATTTTTCTCTTAACCATTAATCTTATACCAAATGGTAGTGTTAATTTAAAAACTAGAGTCACCATTCAATAAATAAATATATAAAATAAATAAATTATATATATATATACTTACTTGGCTTCGTAACACTGGGATGTCCAATTGGATGACCCAATTTTTATAATTAAGAGAGAGAAAAAAAGGTGTTGGTCCTCTCCTTTGAGAACGGGAGAGACCAGTGCCACCCCCACTGAGGTATTAGGCAAACGTTTGCTGGTGAGGGAGGAGGGGGGGAGCCCGATGCTTACTTTTTTTTTTTTTGTCACTAGGCTTGACATATGTGTAACCATTGTGTTTTTACAAGTTGTAAAAGTTCATCAAATTAATGATTGCCGGCCAAAACCAAAGATAATACCAATGGTAGAGCTAGAAAATTTTAGTTGAGGGGCACTAATCTATCTATCGCTTAGGATAATGAGTGATTGCAAGCAACTGACTCAAGTCTGGTGTGGGCACTACATGCGGCTGAACCTATGTCCATCTTAATCATAATGCAAGTTTTTAGGGGCTGGTGTGGGAAGTGGCCCACTCCAATCACATGATAGCTCCGCTATTGAATTCCATGCTTGAAATTATTATTTTATCTTTTTACATTGATGAAAGGTACGATTTCGGAAGGGAGAGTGTCAGATCTTAAATCAATTGTTCTCAAATCATTTTAGATCGGGAGCAATCAAATGGCCCTTTAGTTTGTTTTAGGTAAAACTGTTTTATTTGGATTGCATGGAAAAAAAAGACAATATATCAATACAATTCACTCGATGTTGTTGGTCAAGTCAGCTTTGAAACCAAATTGATCATCACCAACATTAGGAGAACCAAAATTGATGTTTGGATTTAAAGCAATAGCAAAGGTAGACTTCAATATCATAAATACTAAGAAAAGTTAGCTTACAATGAAACTTAAAAAAATCTGAATGCATTTCCAAGCTAAACTAAGAGAAGATTTGCATTGAATTAAAATTTTATCTTGATATAAAAACTAATATGTGTATATAGATCTTATCCGGATCCAATGAGTCCGATTGGTCCATTAAAACCAGGGATCGAAGAAACCATAAACCAGATCTAGCTTTACATGCATTCACTAGGGAAAAAACACTGGTTTGGGAAGTCATTCTCAACCCCTCGAGCATCCATGAACTTTTACAAACATCTTTGAATCGAAGCTCAGCTTTACAATCCCAGTCAGATCAATTGGAATCCTCAGAAACACGCTCTACATGACTAAAAGGTCTGCTCAATTGAAGTTATGGAAAAAGGAACAATTTGTGCATTTTGATTGAGTTGAAACTCTTCCAAGAAAAGAGAATATCATGTAACTTTGACCTTGTTTGCTGCAAGGCTTGGGATGAGCCTTCAAGGCTTCTACATCCTGCTGCTTAATGCCAGGAACGTCCTCAACCTTTCCGCAGCTTCTTGCTTCCGGTGTGGTGAGGGAAGGTGGGAACCAAGGCAAGAAATTGAGCCGACAGCAATGAGAACAAAAAACGTGTCCTATTAGAAAAAGACGCGTATAATATGTCAAAACAGAATAAGCCATATTAAACGTGAAAAAAAAACACATCTTTTTAAAAAAAACGCCAAAAAATAAAAAACATGAAAAAAACATATTATACGTTTTTTTTTGCGTTTTTTTCATATTTTTTATGATTTTTTATTTTTTATAATTTTAAGATTTATTAAATGTTTTAAGTTTTTTTAAATTTTGTCAAGATTTTCTAGTTTTATTCCCGACATATACAAGTTTGCCATTTTATACTCAAAAATTTCTTGTCGTCGTACACGTTTTTTATGACAATGGAACTTTAAATGATGATGCATCATGTTCTTTTGTAGGATAGGATTAATTGTTCGATATACCATACTCTAGTTGATCACGTGTATGCTTCTTACCCTAGTGTAGAAGTAACCCTAAAACCTGGAAACAAGGGGAAAGGGGAGCCTCGGGTTCTCGTTCTAAATTAGAATATCAAATTGCTACTTATTATTTATTCTTGTGCATGAAGCAAAAGAATTAGTTCATTTATGACATCTATATGTTAATCGTTTTCATAGAAATAAAATCAGTTTGAGCTGTGATCACACATACCAATTTTTGCATTAATTTAAAATTTTTAAAAATAAAAAACAAGCAATTTGACATTAAAAAACGTGAAAATGATGCAATGCAAACTGAAGAAAAAATGAAAAAATGTGTTTTTTTCATTTTTTTTTCAAAAAATGGTGTTTTTTTCTATGTTCCAAACGGCTTAATTATTTATCACGTCTTTTTTTGTTTTTTACAAGTGTTGTGTGTCCGTGATAGCTACACAATGAAGCCTGCGAGCTTTTCAATGGCTGAGTAACGCAAATAAAGGCGCCTCAAGCCCTTCAAGTCTGCAAGGGAGTTGGGGGAAGATGCAACAGATTTACAGCATGAAACGTCTAGTACTTAAGAAAAGAGCAATCCAAGATAAAGACAGTTCAGTTGCTTCAACCATGCCATACATTCAAGCAGAGTTGAAATGGCAGCTTGACTAAGTCAAGTGAGTTAAGCTCTTAAGATGGCAAACAGATGTATGAACTCAGCACCGTGCAACAAGTAAAATCCAATGTCTTTAAAGGTGTATTCGATTATCCTGGATTTGAAATCCATGGATCTAATGTAGATATGGTGTGGCATGTTTTTGTTGATGTGGCAAAAGTAGGGGTGAAGGCAGGTGTATGCTATGTGGGCAATTGCCCGCATAGTCCCAAGAAATCTTTTTATTTTCATATTGATGTTTCAAGGCAATTTTTCTCACTCACATAATGGTGCTTCTTACAAATTTAAAATTTTATACCTAGTACCCCTTAATAGTAATTTTCTAGCTTTGTCCCTAGGCAAAAGATTCATGATAAAATATATTGCTTATCAAACTAAGGATTATAAGTCAGATCTACCTAAGATCTTTATTTTACTTTTTTGCATTGATAAAAGTTCAAAGTTAAATGAGGATCTCAAATCCAAGGGCCCCTAAATATGGCGTGCCATGAAAATATAGACACATGGTTCTGTTACAACAATGGCTAAAACACTATATATCTAACTCCTTTTTGTGGCTGATATGATGCATATACATGAGCATGAGATTGATAATTAATCGACAAAGCCCCATCTTGCCAATAAAGATAGAACAAAAAAAAAAGCAGTGGCGGAGCTAAATTGTTGCTGGCGTGGGCACTTGTCCACACCAGCCCAAAAAAACATTACCCTATGCCTCACTCTGTCCAGACTTTACGAACAAGCGACATTTAAGGAAATTAGAGTTTAATGACGGCAAGCAAATTGTCGAACTTCATCCACCTATTGGGCATCTCAAGAGCTTGGCGCACTTGTCTTTATTTAGACAACTGTGAATCACTAAGGAATTTCCCTGGATCTATCGGTCAGATGAAGCAACTGAATCGCGCACTCTAAAATGCTCACTCAATGAAAGAAATACCTGATTGCATATGTTCATTGTTCAATCTTGAAGAACTAAAAGCTAGAGGCTGTAAATGTCTTGCATCTTTGCCCAGCCTTCTTGGCAACATGACGAGCTTGCGGATGCTTGATCTGAACTTGACAGCCCTTAAAGAGTTGCCAAACTCCGTTGTGTCACTAAAGAAGCTGGAGGTCCTATCAGTTCTTTGTTGGAAAAGGCTCAAATTCTTACAGGCTTCTGCTTCTGTTGGCTCACTGATGTTGTTGAAGAGCCATGGCATGTCATCAATAAGTGGTGACGAAAGACCTTCGGAGAGACGATGCTACTCTCTCCCTCTGTTCCTTCCTTCCCTCACCAAACTCAATGCAAATGATTGTCATCAACTGTAAATGATAGCAGATGTCTCAAATGCAAGGGGATTACAGGGATGGGATCTACGTGACTGCAAAAGACTTTGACGTTCCTGGCAATCGAGAAATTGAAACTGTTGGAAAGCTTAGTGCTTGTAGGATGTGGAAGCATTCACGAATCATTCGAAGAAAGACTTCAGGTAAACAACTTCTTTCAAGAAAAAATATGCCATCTCTTTACCTATTATATGAGCACCACTCACTTGGTAGGACGAACTAATGGTGAACGTTACCAAACTATCAATACATCACAGGTTCAAGGACCCATCTTTTCCCAAGCAAGGCCAAAGTTAGGAGATGCCCTGTCTGCTGGGAAGAGTTTCCACTTTTAACTGAATGTCTTTTTCTTCAACTTAGTTAACTAGAGTTTAATGTCATGCAGACATGTTGACTACAGTTGACTCACTCTGATATCTAATCGCTCTGTTTTTCAGGGAGCAAACTTTCGACGTCTACGTGAATTCTCTTTTTTTTTTTCTCAATCAATTTGAGTGGGCCGTCTTGTATTTGTTTAAAGATGAAAGCAGCATAGACAACAGTGGCTTGGAACTAGATAGAAGCATGAAAGTGACCAAGACAAAGACCTGGTCAGCATTGGTGACGAAGACAGAAACCCCTATGGCCTTGGCTCGCAACCAGATGAAGGTATTGCAAGTAACGAAGATACCTTTGAAAGTAAACAAGTTGGAGACCTGGACAGCGATGGTGACGAATGGTGACGAAGACAGATGTGTCTAGGGGTGAACAACAAGTCGAGCTACTCAAGCTCGACTCGTTAAAGATAGGCTTGTGAACGAGTTTGAGCTCAAACATTTGCTTAATGAGTCGAGTTTGAGTTCATGAGTTGACTCGTTCAAATAATCAAGTTGAGTTCGAGCTCAACATGTAACGTTGAATATCAATTCTATTCAAATGAGTTTGTAAGACCCTTAATCGAGTCAAGTTCGAGCTCAACAAATAATGATAAATATCAATTTTATTCAAACGAGTTTGTCGAGCCTTAATCGAGTCTAGCTCAAGTTCAACACGTAACTGCCGAGTCAAGCTTGAGCTGCTTTTGTCGAGCTCAAGGTTTCATTAGTCCACCTGAGCTCGAACTAACTGAACTTGGGCTTGACCCGACTAGTGTTTACTGGGTGGTGACATCCGCAACTCATTTGACTATTTTCCTACTGATTCTGAACATCCTGTCGTTGAGGTGAGGTTTGATTGATAATTAAGAGCAAACCTGCATGACATAAAGCCTGCCTGAATGCCACTTATGTATTCACTTCAGCCCTCGATTCCTTAAGTTGGTTTGCATTTGGGAAAGAAGAACGAGGCACAGTTTTTGCCAAATTTGTTAAATTATCTGTCACCATTCCGATGCTAGCTAATGAGAAATAATAGCATTCTCATTTGTAGAGTAGTGTTGGCGAGAAAATTAGGTATTGTAGAAGGGATTGGTTTTGGTAACTCATTGTTTCCTTATCTTCTCCCGGCGGCTACCAAAACTAGACCACCTAAAACATCACCAAGCAAAGAAGGTCTTTAAATTAGTTTTAATGACTCGTCATTTTGCTTTTGGAAGCATATAGATAATTAATAAGGTTGGTTTCCTATGGAAAAAAAAAAAATCTCTTGACTGAAATCCAAGAGGTCCAAATTAAAGCTTAAATAAAACTGAATGGATTCGTCAATAATGTACGAGTAAAGGAAAAGTCTGCAAAAGATTACTTTTTTAAGTATTGTAGACAGGAATAATGACACGAAGTATGACCTTAGAGAAATGAAAACATGAAAGTCTTCTGGGCGCTTAACTTTATTGACTAAATTGAGACCGGTACAAATAAAGCTTAAATAAAGAAGGATGGGATTGAAATTTAGTAATAAAGTGTGAGTAGGTGGTAGAAAAAACCCATGGCAGACAGTGAGGTGACTTATGAGAAGTTTCTGGGTGGTTTCCTTTGCACAGCACTTTTGATTACAAATTAAGTATCTTTCAAAAATTTTGAAGGGTATTTATATATATATATATATATATATATATATATATATATATAACTAGGTCCTACATTTTTTATTTTTTCTCTTTTTGTATTTATTTTTTCTTTATATATATATATAAAACTGAACGGTGACATTCAGTTTTTTTTTTAACCATTTAAAAACATCAAATCTGAATGGCCCAAAATGTCGCCGGCCAGCCCACCCAACGAAGGCCACGTCATCGCCGCCGGGCGGAGGAGTAGCCGCTGATCTCCTCCTTTTGGTCTCTCACTCTAATCTCTCTCACATTCTGAAGGCAGGAGTTGGTGGTGCTCCTGTGCTCCTGCCTTCATAAGGACCTGTTTGATGCACAAGAAGAATTTAATATGGTAAATTTATCATAGTAAATTTTTTTGAAAAAAGATGACAGGGTAGAATTTAACGTGGTAAAATTAACCCTGTTTGATGTACATGATAGAAAATTTGAGAATTTTTTTTTAAGACTGTTAGTAGTAGTTGTATTTATTTTCCTTCTCCTCCTCAATTTCCTCTTTGTTTATATAACCCATGCAGACAAGCATGGTCTATTTTTTTACAATAAGTTCCAATTATTCTGTTTTTCTACTAGAACACTAGAAATTGATGTCTTGAGATAATTCTGTGGAAGGGTGTAATCAAACAAGATGTTTTTATTAGCCTATGAACCTTACGACATAACTATTTAGTGACAGCTATATCATTTTTAGGGGTTCCTAGCAACAGTCCAACATTGGAAAACCGAATGTATATGTGAACTGATATGGACAACAAATAATCAACCAACTTAATGAATTAAGCAACACTTTAGTTGAAAAAAGTAACTTTCAACTTCGAGCGATTTAATTCAGTTCAACAAGCAGTAACTTGCAAAACCATTCACATAATATAACACTCACAAATATAGGAAGATCATTATGCCAATTTGGCAGGGGAATTAAATGGATATGGGAAGACAAACCTTTTTCTTCAATAGATATAACCCTTCTCTTGGCCAGCCACTCCTCCCCGTCCAATTTCACATCTCAACAGCCTCTCACATCGAGGAACTCAAGTTCCCTGCAAGCTGTGACTATCATCCAAAGTAGAGCGGCGGCGGTGGTGCACGGCGAGAGATGGGGCGAGCGGTGGAAGAGGAAGGCAGAGAATCGAAGGGTGAGTCTTCGAAGCCCTAATTTGAAGAACCACGGCGATGGCTGGAGGCGGAGCGGTGGCCGTGCACGGCGAGCGATCAAGCATGCGGTAGAAGAGGAAGGAGAGAGCAATAGAGGAAAGGAAGGAGAGAGCAGTAGGGCATCAGAGAAAGGGAGGGAAGAAAGGGAGGGAATAAGAGGGAGAAAGGGAAAAAGCCTACCGGCGGTGGAGCGGAGAGGCGGTGACGGTGCGACCTCCTTCCACTCTGGTGCAATGTGAGAAGGCTCGAGGGAGGAGGAGCTGTGGTGCGATGTGAGCTGCCGAAGGAGGTCGTGCGCTGAGGAAGGAGGTCGAGCGCCCGAAACAACGAGCGGGTGAAATTTCACCCACTCAAAAGTCCGAGCTCCGAACTCGGACTTTGGAGCGGGTGGAATTCTACGGCTCCCTTTTGGGTTAAACGGGTGGAATTCCACCCCGTTTGATGGGATTTCAATCAGGCGGGTGAAATTTCACCCGCCCGTACCAATTTCCCTTCCCCCAATGGATTTCAACCGCCCATCAAACGGGCCCTAACAGTCTCCATCCATGAATGCCCCTGCGGCCCTGCCGACATCGGCGCGACAGACGCCGTCCCACCGTCGGCTCTGCTTGGGTGGCCGAGCAGTGTCCGTCATGCCCGACGACGGCAGGGGGAGCTGCTGGAGCTCCCCCATGCCTTTACCCATCGTGGGCAGGCCCACGACATGTAGAGGAAAGGGGAGCCGGCAGCTCCCCCTGTTGTCGGCGGTGGCACTAGCACCCTTCGGCAGCACCGATGCGGTCCGGCTGGCCCCTGCCGGTGGCTTTCTTGAGAGACATACAAGAGAAAGAGACTCACTCATATTTTAGGTCAAGATGATTTTTTCTATTTTCTTTTTCATATTTCTTGGAAAATTGTCTAAATAGATTTTTGCAAGTCTCAACTATGGGCCACCTACGTCTCCATACATATAAGCCTCTAAAAGCAGGGAGATCCTTCAGACCTTTTCGAACTATGAGTTAACTCTTGCTCACCCCCAAATAAAAATAAAAATAGTTGTAATTCTACCATAAAAATTCTTTGTCATCAACGTTTATTAAAAGAAATGAATTTCGTATACAACAGGCACTGCGAATACAGAAGGCGCGAACAATGTTAGGCCAATAACGTTGTATTACTTTTTCTACAAAATCATTAGTGTGGTCATGGAATAAATGATTCCATCTGTCCTTCAACGAGTAGTCTTTGAAAACTCAGTGTAGAAGACTTAAAAATCGTATGAAAATGAAAATTCAGCAAACTTGAGCCTTGTTGAAGTTGGACTTGAGAGAAGCTTCAGGGGCCTTTCCTTGAAAGAGTCCAAATAGAATATATCTTTCACAAATTCAAAAAAGCATTTTACAAAACGACAACCGATTTGGAAGAGAACGGCAAAGCAAGCATGTATCTGCTGGGTGAACATCGAAGCTAGCGCTGAAGCTGATCCATGCTTGCCTGGTCAGAGGAGGACCCATGCCCTTGAGATCTCTCACAAGGGAAGAGTACTTTTAACACTTTTGCTACAAGATTTTTGGGCGTAAAGATTGAAAGAGGCTCAAAGAGTTCTTACAAGAAGAGAAGAAGGCGGAGTTTTTTTCACATTTTTGCTCCATCTGTCTTTGATTGTGGAGTCTATTTCACAACTCATGGAAAAATCATGGCTTACACGATATGCACAGGAGTCTTGTTCTGAGGATGGTGAAACTGAGGCTTCTTCACCTCAGTCGTCGTCCCCACCTTCCGTGAAAGAAGTTGGGTTCCAGTATGACGTGTTTCTGAGCTTTAGGGGACCAGACACGCGCAAGACCTTCACCGGCCACCTGCATCAAGCACTGAAAGATAATGGCATCATCACTTTCATCGACAATGAGAACTTGGAGAAAGGGCAGAAGGTGGATGAGCTATTTGGGTATATTCAGACATCCAAAATATTCGTGCCCATCTTCTCCAAAGGCTATGCTGATTCAGACTGGTGTTTGAAAGAAATAACCGAGATCGTGAAGTGCGAGAGGCTCATCATTCCGGTGTTCTTTCATGTCGAGCCAAGAGATGTCCGTCATCAAACTGGGCCTTTTGAATCTGCATTTAAAGGGTACCATGCAAGTCAAGAAATGGACACTGAACAAGTGAACAAATGGAGTGATGCATTGAAAAAAGCAGGGAAAGTATCAGGGTATACTTTGGCTGAAACTGCAGGGTAAGCAGCTTAGTTCCTACTTTGTTCTCTCCTTTTGTACTGCTAAAATTCGCTAGTGAAAAGCTCATCACGTAGTTTCCAAGTTTTCCACTTTTCGTGTGGGTGAATAGGCTAAAAAATACGTCTCACACCTAATAGTCTAAATCATCATCTTATTTGGGTGTGTGTATATATATACAAAAAAAAAAAGAAGAAGAAGAAAAGAAAACCAATACCATGGCTAACAAATGTGCCCCTTTCATTCATTTTCTCTAACCCACTCCACTATTGATGTGATGCCCCTGTTTGCAAAGATATTAGTTGATCTAGAAAATCATATTTTTCTTTTCATAAATTACCGTTTCTGTAATGGAAAATTGAAAAAGTTATTATAGGAAATCATTAATTTGAGTTGCATCCTTTTGGACTTCTGGTAGTGACGAGGCAGAGCTCATCCGGCGCATAGTGAAGAGACTCTTGACTGAAGTAAACAAGACCCGTTTGTTTGTAACTAAGCATCCAGTTGGACTCGATTCTCGCGTTGCAGATGTGATGGAAGTGCTAGATATTGAACCCCATGGTGATGCAAGAATAGTCGGGATCTATGCAATGGGTGGCATGGGCAAGACTACTCTTGCTAAGGCTGTTTATAACCAAATTTCTTCCCATTTTGAGGCATGTAGTTTCCTTTCTAATATTAGAGAAGCAGCAAAGCAATCCTCAGGACTCGTTTCCCTCCAAAAACAGTTGCTTCGTAATATTTTCCAAGATAAACATGTGGACATAAGCTGCAGCGACGAAGGAATTGGCAAAATTAAAGAACGAATTCGGGCTAAGAAGGTTCTGCTAGTTCTTGATGATGTTGATGATCAATCACAACTCGATGAGTTGATCGGCAACCTTAATTGGTTTTGCTCAGGGTCAAGAATCATCATTACTACCAGGGATAAGGGGGCTTTGAGAGAACATAGAGTGAATTTGTATGAGCTTAAGGAGCTGGATGCTGCCCAATCACTGCAGCTTTTTAGTTGGCATGCATTTGGGAAAGAGAAGCCAGATGCCAAATTTGCAGAATTATCAAAGGAAGTTGCATCTATTGCTTCTGGGCTGCCATTAGCCCTTAAGGTATTTGGGCCACTTTTCCTTGGTTTCAAAACGGATGAAGAATGGGGAACTATGTTGACAAGGTTGAAGGCCGCTCAACATAAAGGTATTTATGAGAAGCTAAAGATAAGTTATGATGTGCTTGAAGAAGAAGAAAAAAAGGTATTTTTGGACATAGCATGCTTCTTTACTGGGGAAGGAAGAGAGCATGCTACCCTCATGTGGGAAGCTTGTGATCTCTTCCCAGAGACAACAATCGAAGTCTTAATGGGCAAGTGTTTGGTCAGTATAAATGACTTCAGAGGAGAGTTTGAAATGCATGACCATATACGAGACATGGGAAGAAAAATTGTGAAAGATGAGAGCCCTTCAAATCCTGGAATGCGGAGCAGGTTGTGGAAAGATGATGAAGCATTAGATGTACTGGAAAACAACACAGTAAGAGTTTATCTCTTCAATTATTATTATTGTTGTTATCGTTATTATTATTATTATTATTATTATCTTAATTTGCTGTTATTTCATTTTATTTAGCTATTTTAGATGCTGGCGATTCCATATTAGATTTCCTTAACATGCATGTCCTACCAAAAAACTGTATGGGGTTTGGTGTGGAAAAAAGAGTTGCCAAAAGCTTGTCTGTTTGGAAAATGTGTTGTCTTGTTCTCAAATTTCTCATATTTATAAAAGAAATTTGTCTCCTTTAACTGTCAATTAAATTTGAATTGCAGGGAACAAGAAATGTCGAAGCCATCAAGCTTCAAAAATGTGCATCAGGGTCTCTGAACACAAAGTCTTTTGCAACAATGTCTCAACTTAGAATGCTCCAATTGGATACAGTGAAATTGGAAGGTAAATATGAACATCTTCCTAGGACGATAAGGTGGTTGAAATGGAGCCCAGAAGGCTTGGATTCATTACCTGCTTCCCTTCAGCTTGACAATCTCGTTGTTCTTGACTTATCATGGAGCTCTATAACTCGAGTTTGGAACCAGCCAACAAATGCAAGGATCAAGGTAAGAAAAAAGCCCTCAGTTATATGTCCATTTTTATGCTTTGTTCTTTTCTTAGTTTGCAACTTTCCATTTATTAAATAGATGGGGTTGTGTGGATCAAGATTATCGATATAATGGCCGTTAAAATTATGAAAGGAGAAAGCGAAAACTTGACAGACTCACTTGTCTACCGTGAGTTGTGAAGCATTGATTTAAATAAAAAATATTGTCAGCAATATAAGATAAATCTTACAGCTTGCAAAGTAACAACACTTAATAAAAATAACATTTACATGCATAGCAGGATACCACAATGTCTCCTCAGAGTAATTTCCACACTTATCTTTAACACCTGCTCAGTTAGCATTATGACACGAATCAGTTGCCTTATGAATGGCTGCATATAGGCATCATGTCCACCACAGAAGGAGCTAATCGATCATAAATAGTTTTTTTTTTAGTTCAGTCAAATGTTTGGAAAAACTTATTAATTATTCTTTTGTTCGCCATGTGAACAGGGCTTCATTTTCATTTGTTCTTATCACATTTCTCCTGACAAAACCATTTTTGTTCTTCAGGTATTTGACAAACTGAAAGCCTTAGATCTCACTGGTTGCAAGAACCTTACCACTTGTCCAGATTTTACGAGCATGACACATCTAGAGATATTGAAATTTGTTTTTTGTGGAAAGATGAGGGAACTTCATTCATCTGTTGGGCATCTCAAGAGCTTGACTCATTTGGATTTGCGATATTGTGTATCACTAAAGCAACTGCCTCAAGAAGTTTGGCAGTTGACCTCACTCGAAAGCCTTGACTTCAGTTTTTGCTCTCTAACTTTGCCGTCAAAGTTGGGGGATTCTAAGTCATTGCTGCTTGATAAATTGAAAGTCTTAAAGATGGGAGGTCGTAATATGGTTGTCAAGTGTCCAGATTTTACGATCATGCCACATTTAGAGATATTGCGTTTTGAACATTCTGACATAACTGAACTTCATCCATCTATTGGGCTTCTCGAGTGCTTGACTCACTTGAATTTGAGTCTCTGCACATCACTGAAGAAATTGCCTGAAGAAGTTTGGCAGTTGACCTCGCTCGAAATACTTGACCTCAGTCATTGCAACAAAATTTCAACTTTGCCATCGGTAATGGGAGATTTGAAGTCACTAAGGGTGTTCTTCCTGGCCGGCACAGGCATAAGAACTTTGCCTGAATGCATTTGTTCATTGCTCATTCTTGAAGAGCTAGATGCTTCAAATTGCGAAAGTCTCACTTCATTACCCAAGTCGCTTGGCAAACTGAGGAGCTTGAGGAAGCTTGATCTGAGTAGGACAGCCATTGAAGAGATGCCAGACTCCTTTTTGTCGTTAGAGAAGCTTCAGGTCTTATCAGTTGATCATTGCAATAAGCTCAAATTCATACCTGCCTCTGCTTCTATTTGTATTGGGTCTTCAGAGAGACAACACTACTCTCTCCCTCAGTTCCCGCCATCCCTTACTAAACTTATAGCGAGTGGTTGCAGTGAATTGGAAATGATAGCAGATCTCTCAAACGCAAAGCAATTAATGGAGTTGAATCTAAGTAGCTGCCACAAGCTTGTGGATGTTCCTGGCGTTGAGCAGTTGACATGGTTAAAGCACTTGAAGGTTGGAGGATGTAGAAGCCTTACCAACTCCTTGAGGAAAAGACTTCAGGTAAACATCATCTTTGAAAACTGTTGTTGGTTTTTTGCCCATTAGCTGAGCTCCACTTACTCGCTTGGTAGTATGTTAAGTTCAAACAACCTGACTTTGCTGCAAAAAATGTCAAGGTTATAAGATACACTATTTCCTAGTGAAGAATGTCCACTCTAAAGGAGTGCAAAGAGAATTCCTTCCTCCCCAAAACTTTCGTTGAGTTGAGTTTCTACATTCTAGTCATTATGCAGGAACATGGTGCATGTTTCTAGGAATATCAACGGATCTAAGTTGGATTGAAAAGCAGATCTCTACCACTACTGCATAACTATAGTCAAAATTAGGCTCCAATTGAAAGATTCCTGCTGAAATTGATGGATACTTATGGGCTCAAGTCGCTGCCCACCAAATAGGGCAGACTGTTGCATCATTGTTCATGTATTTGTGCTTACTCACTAGAATATCTCCTTACTCTATTTTTCAGAAGGCAAACTTTCAACATTTGAGCGAATTCTCCATCTCTGGGAGCAGGAGCGATGGCGAGCCGTCTTCACCATCCTTCTCGTTCCTTCTTCCCAACCATTTCTACGAAGGTCTCTTATTGTTGAACGTCGGCAAAGACTGCAAGGGCAACAATGGCTTGGAACTGCATAACAGCACTGAAAGCGAGGGAGACGCGCTCCCCCCACACCGCCTGGGTAGAATCTTTATTCAGATGGATGACACCCAATTTGTCTTTTCAACCTTAATTAAAGAGAAAGCATTTGGGTTGTTTCCCAAGGCTACATTTGAAAGGGATAGCGAGCTGATGATGGGGTTAAGAGAAGGAAGATTTATGAGAAACGGTGAAGCTCAGATGAGGACGATGATGAAGATGCATGTGTCCATCAATGGCCGCGTCCTACTCGATGGTGGCGTGTTCACCACTGCTACTTCCACCATTACCACTAGGGGACATGAGTTGGATGATTTTCGTCAATTAGGTGATGATTCTATCATTCTGGTTGCATTTCAGATGGAAAAACGAACGGTTTATGCCAACATATTATACTGGCTTTTGCCGTTCTAATATAATTACCTAAAGAAAATGATCGTTTGCTTAATTACTTGTAAATGCAAGCAAGGAAAACAAGCAATGGCAAGGGAGGCACTACACCTATTACGTGAGCATGGTGGCCATTTGGGGTTGACAAAATGAGAAGACTGTTTGTTAATTTTCTAGTTTGCCTTTGTACAGAACGGTTCCTTGTTTGTCTTTGGTAGATATGACTGCGAAGACATCGGCTGTCCAGGGCCAAACATATAACCAGCTGCTCCAAACGGATCGAATGTTCCGGTCTTTAACTTGCTAAATTAATGACTGAAAATTTCTTGAACAAGAAAAGGAAAAACTCTTCACGGGAAAAAAAAAAAAGACAAACCTAGAGACCATAGGCGCAAAGTTGAAAAAAGGTGAAAAACATTTTTTTTTTTGAAAGGTTTAAAAAGCCGTTGAGAAAACAAAAATACTTCTTCCATATTTACCAGGGATGTCAAGATATCCATTTTGGATCTTTTATTTCACTTAATAGAAATCGGACATGAAAAAAAAAAAAAGTATCTGATTAAGAAATCAGATCAGATTTGGATTTAAGAAATAACATCCGATTGGATTCCGATTCGAATATGGTTGCACTCGATTCGTATTTAGATTTAAATAAATATTATACGTTGAATGCTCTTACATGTTGAAAATTGTTCAAATTTGGATTTTCATTCGGATATGAATGTATAAATCAGATTCAGATTGGATTAGGATTGTGAAATTAGATTCAGATTTGGATATGACTTTTTTTTGTTAGTATCTAAACTGAATATATGAATATCTGAAAAAATAGATACAGTTAAAGGCATGTCTGATTTGAATCTGATCCATAGATATGGCTGGGAATCCAACATCTCAAATGACGACTGATAT
This sequence comes from Nymphaea colorata, assembly GCF_008831285.2. Classification (NCBI taxonomy): domain Eukaryota; kingdom Viridiplantae; phylum Streptophyta; class Magnoliopsida; order Nymphaeales; family Nymphaeaceae; genus Nymphaea; species Nymphaea colorata. The sequence continues at coordinate 2,708,937 of NC_045139.1, forward strand.
CTTTTATGTTTCCCTCCTCCAAGGGTCCAAAGCCAGGTCAAGGTTTGAGTAGGAATAGTGTAATTTCAACTTAGATATCACAATTACTCAATTGAGCCATGAATATAACAATCAAGAGAACTCCAACTAACAACTGGACTCTCATAATCAGCCGAGGAGAACTGGGCCTCTGCTGCAATTCTACGTGTTAGACGGAGAGTTAGGTTTACTATGGCAAATCATTGCCCAAATTGCATGAATCATTCGCAAAAGAGTCCATTTTTTTCAACATAGCTCTGGGAATCAGGTGAGATCCTTAGTTTGGAAAGTATTGGTACATATTAGGCTTTTGGTTTGGAAATATCAAAACTTAAAAACTTAGGAATTACGATTGACCATTATTAGACAAGTTAAGATTTATGTATACATTTTTTCAAGTCAATCATCATTATCTTTCGTTTTTATAATGGAAGATATAAAAGCAGCACCATTTGATAAAGCTTGTATCGTTATGTGATGGCAGCAACTTAACACAAATAATATTTTCTTAAAACATAATAAAAGGTAAAAACCATTTCACAAGGACAGAAAAAAAGCCAACATGAAGAGCAGCACAACTTTAGTTGGGGCAAGCCCCTTCCTCCTTCCTTTGTCTTTGGGGGTTCAGAGCTGCTTTCTGGTTTGGGTGAATTTCCTTTTAACTTAAGTTTCATGAATATGCTTACCATTGCTACACTTATCTTCTTGCTCTGTTTTTCAGGAGGCAAGCTTTCAGCATCTGCACAAATTCTCCATGTCGGGAAGCCCGATCAACGACGAGCCATCATATCCACAGTCTCTCTCTTTCCTTCTTCTCATGCAGTTCAACGGAGGCCTCTTGTACTTGCATGTAGATAAAAGCTTTCTGGACACCATCCACTCAGATCATTGGCTAGCTGAGCTCATAGCGGAGGAAGACAAAAGCATTGAAGATGACGAAAATTACGACCATGACGGTGCTGAAAGTGGTGAAACTGAACAACATTTGCTCGAAACTAGATAAAAGCATTGCAAGTGAGTCAAGCGAGGAAAAGGGCAGCTTGGACAACATTGGTTCAGGTCCTCAGGAGTAGATAAAGGCATCGAAATGTGAGGAAGATAGAAACCCAGACAGCATTGGTGAGGAAGAAAGATTGGTCCTGAGTACTCTGCGAACTGGATAAAAGTATCGAAAGTGATGAAGGCAGAAACCTGGATGGAACCTGGACATCACGGCAGATGATGACCAATCTATCTTTAAAGCTTTAATTCGAATCAGAGACCTTGAATGGTTCCCCACGGCTACGTTTGGGTGTAGTAGCAAGCTGATGATGATCGCAAGAAAAGAAAGATTTTTGGGAACTGATTATGCTCAGAGGAGGACGATGATGATGATTCGTGTGTGCGTGATGGTTTCGCCCTACTTGGTGGTAAACTCTATATTACTAATAGTGGAACAGTTGAGGGCCCTTCTTCTCTTGATGTGAATTCTCTGGTCAGCATGAGTGAACATATACAGAGCAACCAACATGAAGTCCTTGAACTCGAAAAGCTAACTCCTGCCATGTTACCTATCCACTTTAGTTCTTGAGATAGTCTGCATTTGGGGAAGCACAGTTGTGACCTAATAAAAGATATATATATATATATTCTTTAAGTTTACTAGGTGAGACAATGAGGGAGTACGAGGTGTTATTCATTTAATTGCATGGATATTGTATGACATCTAAGTTTTTTTTTTTTTTTGTCATTTCAAATGAAATCAAACACATGTTGAAGAAATCCAAGACTTCCTTCACAGCATTTATCTTTTCATACTTGAGATTAATCGGGTGAGGATGGTTGATGGGAGGAATCCCACCTTTTTTTTACCAGCTCATTAGCAGAAGTGCACCCAGGAGAAACTTGAAAGAAAACTTATGGTGAGTCCCTTCGAATTTCCAGTGACAAAATGCCTGAGGAGCTAACGAAGATAGTTCAAGATTTTGTGAAGTCCACGGTAGGTAAAATTATGTCAAGTCGGCGTCAAGTTAGTGGTAAAACAAATTTACAGATTCACACAATACTGTATTTATTCTATCTGCTATGACTGACTGGTTTATAAGGAAGAAACCAGAATGCTTACTGGTTTCGAAGTATTGTATGCATGTCTCTTAATGTAAGTACTAGAAAAAGCCTATAGAGAAACACTCTTTAAGCAGTGTGAGCATCAACTCCACTCTAACCGTGTAGTGGATTCATAAGCGGCTTCTCTGGGTGAAAACTGTTGGGGTAAGGTCTGTGCTCTTTTCATCAAGAAAGAATCAAAGAATTACAGAACATTACTCAAGAAATGAACAAAGATCAAGACAACTCAACAAGGTCAACACGATCTCGGAAATTTTAAGTGAGCATAGAGGTATCTGCTTGAGCAGGTAATTAACGACCTAAAGTAGTTGTTGGGCTCGAACCAAGAAGCCAGCAAAATCACAGAACAGAACTTGACAAACCTTTCCCACCCCATCCTCAATGTTATCACCTTTTCCTTCCCACAAGTCCTCAGCTGATTCCAATCAGCCCTCTGAACCCAATAAAAGGATCCAATATATACACCATTTGCTAGGTCCAGACTCAGAGCCGTTGATGCAGGAGCAGGTGAAACTTTCTTATGGACTTCCTTCTATTTAGATCCGAACCAGCATTTAAGCCTAGACTTAAACCTAAACTTGGATCAGACAAACTGAATCCAATACTATTCTTCCCATAGGCACTTTTATGGAGCCAAGAGAATTGAAGAGTTGAGGATTACTCTTTTCCAACATAGGGAGAATGACATAGGAGCGCAAGTAGGAGAAATCTAGTTATGGACTTGGTTTTTATTTATTGCTTTCTTTTATTTGGATCCAGATCCAGGGACACCTTTTTAGTATATACATAGATGTGTTTATGTTTCATTTCTAAGCAGTCTTGAGTTGAATGAAACCCTAATATTTTTTGCATTCCACTTTTATATAGCTATTTCCCTTCAGTTTTGGCATTATTTTCGATTTTTCATCATTAGTTTAGTCATTTGATGTCTACCAACTTGGTATTGGAGTCATGTTCATCTTTCTCAAATTGATCACAGTGGTGCATAGTCCGAAGAAGAGTCCTAAGGGAAGGGAAAGAAGTATTCAAGATCTGATTGCTTCATCAGGAGATTTGAAAACGGATGAGAGTAAGGCTCATCCAAATGCCGGAAAACATGAACGTTGTGAAAGAAAAGCGGCAGATGATGGCCGATTTGTTGGAAGGAATCAATGTAACATTAAATGAGCATTATCAAACCCTCAAAGGCATGCTCGAGGAAGATGCGAATAGATTCTTATAATTGGAAAAGTACTATGAAAAAGCTTATAGAAGAAAATAATGAAGCCATGGTCGAACCTGCAGGTGGCTCAAAGGCTCCGTCAAGTTGAAGCTGGTTATATATGTCTTCGTGTATGTAATTTCATGCGCCAAAGTATGATAAAAAAACTTGTGATTAATAAAAAATAATTTTTTTAAGAGTAAAGATGAAAACGATAAGATTTGAAGATTCGATAAAGGTAAAATTTGTCAATTCGTATATGCATATCGTTATGACCAACATCTTCATTTTTTTGTCTCGCTTATAACTTTATCATTATCTCATAAATATTTTATTATCTCATAAACATTATCTCATACTTATGTTTGGCGTTATCTCACACATTTATCCATTCATTATTTCATTATCGTATATAAATCTTTTGTTATCTCATAAACATTATATCATACTTGTTTGTTATTTCATATATATATTTGTAATCTCATATACATGAGTATACAATGTTTGGACATAAAAATAAATATACATGTTGTTAGTTGTTAGTAGGGTCCACCCAAGCATAGCCGCCTAGGTGGCATACCTAACTTTGTCTTCCGTCAAACATTCATGATCAACCGACAATTCAAATAAAAAATGGCAAGTTCTTGGAAAATGCATGGAAAGCAAATATAGTGGATGAACAATTTTTGTCCTTTATATCTCATCATCTTTTTTATTGCATCATTGAACGGCAAGTCGTGGAAAATGCATGGAATCTAAAGATAGTGGCAGAAGAATTGTTGTTCTTTAAATCTTTTCGTATTTTTTTATTGCATTGGTGGAAATTAATGTGGGTTATGTCATTCTCCTTTTTCATATTCCACCTTTCAATTACTAATGTAGGTAACGTGGAAAATGAGGACAAGGGCATAGCCCACTTAATGCATTAATAATGAAAAAGGCAAAAAGGACAATTGTTATGCAGTCGGAGAAGTCGTTTTCCGACCTTGATGCTTGATTCGTAGTTATCTAACTTGTACTGTAGAGTGTAGACAAAGAAAAGAGGTTTGAATCATTGGTACCAAATCTATGAAACTATGTAAAATTATTAGATTGTGACAAAAATATTTACCATATCAAAGGTAAATATACAACATTTTTTTTGTGTACTTTTTTGGAGAAAAACTAAAAGACCCCGCCTTATCGAGTTTATGGCATGAACCTTAACGAGTTTAGAATTCAAAACATGCAAACTTTGTGCCCCAATACTGATAAATATGACGCCATCTTAGTGTAAATTTTACGTGTTAACAGCAAGGTTTTTTTTTTTTCTCGTCTTTCTTAAAGCTTTTGCAACTCTGAAACAATTTAATAATCCTTGTTTCATCAATCGCTTCTCTCTTCCATTACTGAAGTAAAACGAGAAAGGTTCTGGTTTAGTTATCAGATGGCGCTATGTTAAAATAATAACAGAAAAATCCTGGCTAATTTCCTGGATAAAGGCTTTAGTTCTTAGACAGTCAGAGCGCTATATATATCTCCAATATCCCTCTATGCGCATACAAAAGCAATCACCGCTGCCTGCTGTGAGGTTCTTCGACGGAACAACCATGGAGGGTTCTCAATTCGATGTTTTTCTCAGCTTTAGAGGTAAAGACACTCGGAAAGGATTCACCGACCACCTACACGAGGGCCTTAAGCTTCGCGGCATTTCCTCATTCATAGACAGTGAGAACTTGGAAAAGGGTGAGAAGATTGGAGAGCTGCTTGGATACATTGAAAAATCTAAAATTTGTATCCCCATCTTCTCCAATGGTTATGCTGATTCAAGGTGGTGTTTAAGAGAGCTCGCCAAAATAGTGGAGTGCAACAAAAAGGTGATTCCTGTGTTCCTTGACGTGGATCCGTCGGACGTTAAAAAACAGAGCGGTCCCTTTGCTTCGGCGTTCGAGAAACATGAATCAGAAGGGCAGCTAAAGCCTGAGGAGGTGAGAAAGTGGAGGGACGCGTTAACAGAAGTGGGGAATATCTCTGGTTTCACCCTGGAGGACACGGATGGGTATGTGTGACTCTTCTCCCACTCTTGCGGTGCCATGATCCCTCTCTTTTTGTCTCTTTTCCTTGATCATTTTTTGTTGACGATTCATCTGTCGTGAATATCTCTATCTTTTTCAGAAATTTTGTTGGTTAAAGAATTATGTTTCAGAAACTTTGTTGGTTACTTTCGAACTTTCCCTTTTTTCCTTGGATTTTTCACCGCCAGTAGCATTTAAGGACGAAATGTGCCTGACAGTTTAGGATGTCTACTATCAAGGATCACTTATGGTCCTGCCTATGAGATTATTTCAATACATCTCTGCACATAGGGAAACAAAAGAAGATATTATTTTCCATGGCTCCTGGAAGGCAAGTTTATGTAATACGAAAAGTGCATGTGTCCCTTCGTATTAACTCATCGTGAATGCTTATTCTAGCTAAACATGGCAATCAACAACATCATGTTCTATCCAATGCACGTATAAGACTTAATGACAAATTTAAAATTAATAATTCACAATTTTTAGCTTATAAAATCCTAATTATATGTGAACGAATTACCATTAGACATATGCTAGCATTCACGTCGGATCCCTTATAATCCTAAAGAAACATCATAAACTCATTTTTGTAGTATTGTGTTGCTCACAGTTTGTGATGCATGGAGCAGGCATGAAGCAAAGCTAAAGCTTGCAATCATTGAGAAAGTGTTAAGTAAACTAAACTGGAAGCCATTTTTAGTTGCAAAGCATCCAATTGGAATTGAGACTCGCGTTCAAGAAGTGAAGAAAATGTTAGAGAATGGTGACGATGATGTTCACGTTGTTGGAATCCAGGGTATGGGGGGTCTTGGAAAGACAACAATTGCCAAGGCTGTTTACAATGACTTGATCGATGTGTTTAGTGGTGCCCATTGTTTTATCTCAGATATCAGGGAAAAATCTGGAGAACCCAATGGATTGGTCACCTTAGAGAAGCAACTCTTTCGTGACATTTTCGGATGTGAAAATATTTCCTTAAGTAATGTTGCACATGGAATAAGCTTGATCAAGGAAAGAGCCAAACGTAAAAGAGTTTTGCTTGTCTTAGACGATGTTGATTCCATAGATCAAGTCGATGCATTGGCTGGTGAGAGCGATTGGTTTGGCTCAGGAAGTGTGATCATCATCACAACCAGAGATGAAAAGGTACTGCGAGCCTGCAATGTGAAACAACACAAAATTTACAAGCCAAAAGAACTAAATGAAGCTCAGTCTCTGGAACTTTTTGCACATCACGCATTTAGGGGTAAGCTCCCACAGGGAGAATATCTACAGTTATCAAGTGAAGTTGTTGCTGCAGCTGGTGGGTTACCGTTAACGCTTGAAGTGCTGGGATCACTTTTAACTTATGACATGGATGTACAAAAATGGAAAGATATGTTAAAGAAGCTGCAAAATATCCCCCCTACCAAAGTTCGACAGAGGTTGAAGTTAAGCTATGACAGTTTGGAGGAATTAGAGCAGCAAATATTTCTTGATATTTCGTGTTTCTTTATTGGTTGGGGCAGAGAGAACGCTATTTATATGTGGGAGGACTCTGGCTGGTTCCCACATCTAGCAATTGACGTGCTTGTGCAAAAGTCTCTCATTAAGATAGATGAGAAAAGTGGACAGTTTCAGATGCATGATCAAATACGAGACATGGGGAGAGCAATAGTTCAGGGAGGAAGCCCTCGAAAGCCTCAGAAGCAGAGCAGAGTATGGATTTATCAGGACTCCTTGGATTTGCTACACCGAAAGGTTGTCATCTCTCTCTCTCTCTGTGTCTCGTGTCTATGCACTTGTTGATATGCACATACCTTTATTTGTTCACATTGCAATCATTTTTGAATAACTTTGAGTTGCATTAATGATTCACTTGGCAAACATATCTACTTATTCCTCAGAAGAACATACCACAATGAAATCATCAATTACCTTTCTTACTGGGCCACTGGGCTTGTTGATCAGAATTTTACTGGACTCAATTGATTTGAAACTTTGAACAAATTTAGTGGCTAATTATTTGTTTATAATAGGAAACTCTAAGGAACTGCATGGGTTATGACTTCCCATGCAAACTGCTGGGAGAGAGAGGCTCCCGATACCATCCTTTCATTATGAAAGACTGAAAGAATTATAGAAGAAAATCAGAACAGCCGAAACTATGGCAACAAAATAATAAAACGCCAAAAAGCCTGAAGGACAGCAAGCTTATACAACAGAAAAATGGTCCCACTCATAGCTCGAGTAAAAAGGGACACCTAATATGAACAGCTTCGCTACATCCTCATCTGGATCAGTTTCTCTGTATCTACAGCAGAAACCTCTTCCTGTTAAATATGCAAATCTTCCTCTCCTGCCATTCGCAGCTGTCGGTTCTTTGTGCTGGTGCTTATTCCATTTTAGGATCCCCAGTCAGAATAACTCTGCCACTGAGCATTGGGAACCCTCTAAAGATCGAATCAAGGAGCTGGCCTTCCTCCCATCCAATGGCACCATTTGATCCTGCATATATACAGTTGCCCCCACCTGTTCTAGCAAGACAACCAATCCTCTACAATCTCATATCGGTCACACAAAAGGTTGAAATCACCCAGTCCGCGCCCCCCTCCCCCCTCCCTCAATGAAGGCCAACGAACAAACTGAATGCCCCAGGAAAACCACACCTCAATATCAGCTTTCCATTTGCTACCATTTAGCATAGCATACTAGATCTTTGACATCTTGCCAGAGACAGCAGCTTATGTCACGAGAAATTCTTTCCTCCTTATAATGAAACAGCTCATCTCTGTTCCTTCATATACGCCAGATTTCTATCGAGGAATAGGAGGCACCAGATCTTCCTAATCCATTTCTTCTTCTTCATCTTCTTCTTATACCACCACCTGTGTAATTCTTCAAGGGAATCCAAGGGCGTGATAGCATGGTCATACTTCCTCCCCAGAAAGTTCCGCTTCCACACCTTCCAATTTCCATGCATTTCTGCACCTCAAGAAAAGGTGGAGTATACCTGTTTCCTTTCTCTTACAAAATATATATCTGTTTGCTAGATCCACCCAAAATGTTTGCACCCTGTCCAGGGTCCCCACATACAGAGTCCGTTTGGCCATCGGAATGACATAAGTTTCCATATGAAGGTTAGTCCTTCATTGACTATGTCACTGGGTCGAATCCTCCAGTAAATCTCTATGCATTTGAAAGAATAAATGATATGCATTTTTATGGTCCCATACTAATCTATCTTCCACTTCTCTCAGCCGAGTACATCTTAAAATCTGTCTCATCCTGGGAGCATGAGCCCTTCTTAGCAGCCTGTGAGAATGCTTGTTAATAATATCTTTGACTGTGCCATTCCTGAAACCTATCAAGCCTTTGAACTGCATTGACTTTCCAAATACTTAAGTATTAGGAATAATTATTAGTGCAATCTGTAGTAGCCAGGAAACATACTGTGCAAACAAGACCACATCTTTCAGAAAAGCTCTAGGCAGGCTGATAGCTAAAAGAAAACAAAAGTGCCACGGAACAGGCCCCTGGTTTCTTAAAAATTTCAACAACTGATTGATATTTGATTAGAAGAAACTCTTACACCACCTATTAATTTTCTTTGTAGATATGGTAAGGTCCTTTCTAGAATTTGTAAACAACCATGATTTTGTTTTCCTTTTTGGTGGGTTGGCACTCAAAACATCATCCACATGGAGAAAGGTTTCAACAGATGATGTCAACCCTCCTAAGATATGATGAAAAGTTCATGAATATTTAGTTCAGCTGTCTTTTGGAGCTATCGTGCATTTATCTGAACATCTAAGGAGATTTTTTTTTTTTTTGTGTGTTTGAGTCAGAAGGAGGACAGGTTGCTGCTATTGTGGCTGCAAAATAAAAGCATGTCCAATTTTATCAAGAACAGTGATATGGAACAGGGAAGATATTTAGTAAATACATCAAATATCTCCATCCGTAATTATTCAAAAGAATAAACTATGCTGTAATAAACTTGATGAATTTATAAGTGAAGTCGACTTTACTTTAATTTGAGGGACAATAGGCGGGAGTTTTGTACATATTTTTGTTCCGTTGTTTATGCTCGTCTGGACCAACAGATTGTGGATGTCTCTAAGTTGACTAAAGGATGTCCTTAATTTAAATACCATAAACCGTGGCCAAAGAACCAACTAACGTTAGGGGCACTATTTGCTGAACTACTCACCAGAGCAATTAAATGGAATTTTCATTTCATCTTTGGTTTGCCTCACCTAAGGAGGACTATCAAGGCACAGGTATCTAAGGCATAGTAGTTTCTCTTCTTTGTTCAGGTACCAGGTACTCTTGATGTTGAAGGGATGGAGATCATGCCAAACGACAAAAAGTGGTACGGGAAATGTGTTAGTGCTCAATGCTTTGAAAGAATGTGCAACCTGAGATATCTCTATGTTCAGCATGTAAACTTTCGAGGAACGTTCAGTTGTTTTCCTACAGATTTGAAATGGGTATTCTTGGATAATTGCCACTTTGACTCACCACCATCTGATTCTGATTTTAATCTCGAGAAGGTTGTCATCCTTAACCTCCATAAAACAAACATGGCTCAAATTCTTATAAACCAACTGAGAGTAGCGGTTAGTACTATGTGCAAGTTTTTTTTTTTTAATTCTTTTGTCATATTATGCATGACTCATTTGTACTAAACCTGAATTGCAATCATAACATTTATTTGCAGGCCTTTGAAAAGTTGAAAACTCTCTCATTTCGTGGAGTAGAAATAAAGATGACTCCTAATTTCACGTGTCTCCCTTGCCTGGTGAACTTGACACTTGATGAATGCCCAGCATTAACTACGATTGACGAATCAATTGGGGAACTCAAGAGCTTGACTTACTTACGCGTAAGCACATGCGAGATTCTAGAAAAACTGCCAGACTCCATTTGCAGAATAAGTTCACTTAAAGTCCTTCGCTTGAAGTCCTGTTCCACACTTTCCTCTTTGCCGAAACGATTAGGGGATCTGGAGTCCCTTGTGGAGCTGAAGATTAAGGACGCAAGCATCACTACTATTCCTGAATCAATCGCCGGACTTACAAACCTTTGTAAGTTGTCGGTGACTCACTGTGAACAATTGAATGTGCTGCCTGATTCTATTTGTCTTTTAAGTTTGCTTGAATGCCTTAATGTTGCACATTGTTCTCGTTTGGCTTCTTTGCCAGAGCGATTAGGAGACTTGTCATCACTCGCGGAGCTTGAACTGAATCTAACAGGAATTGAGGTTCCTTATTCAGTAGGTCAACTTATAAACTTGAGGAAGCTTTCTGCGAGGTTTTGTTGGAGGGTATCAAGGTTACCTGATTCCATTTGTCAGTTAAGCTGTCTTGAAGTGCTGGATTTGGGCTTGTGCCAGAAACTTTCTTCTGTACCAGAACGGCTAGGGCACATGCAATCGTTAGAGACGCTTGACCTTTCATATTCAGGCATTCATACCATACCTAATTCAATTGGACAGCTCACCAACCTTCGCCGGCTGTCTTTGCAACAGTCAGACTGCTTGAGAGAACTACCTGATTCCATTTGCTGGTTAAGTTTATTGGAAGCGCTCTACCTTCAATGGTGTTTGAATTTTTCCTCTCTGCCAGAAAGATTGGGCGACATAGAGAAACTGAAGATTCTTATTCTTGACCAAACAAGAATACAGACGATACCCAACTCAGTTGGACGGCTTAAAAACCTTCGTGTGCTATCTTTGGAAGGTTGCAAGCTCCTAAAAGAAGTACCTGATTCCATTAGACAATTGAGCTCCTTACAACAACTCAACGTGTCTGGAACAACCTTAGAGGGTTTTGAGAAACACATTTCTCATCTTGCAGCCATTAATGAACTGACAGGTTCATCATTTGAATTGCTTGGCTTGAGCGATCAGTCTCGCAAAGCCATTAAGCATCTTCGCTTGGTTGATGCTACGATCGAAGAGCTGCCTGATTGTGTTGGAGGACTGGAAAGCCTGGAGAAGCTATTGCTAGAATGTGAAATGCTCAGAGCATTACCCAACTCGATTGAGCAGCATTTTAGAAAACTTACCAAATTGGAGATTAAAAGCAAGCATCTAAAAGCTCTACCTGACTGCATTGGGTTACTCAAACGGCTCCAGGGATTGAGTCTGGAATGTGAGAACCTCAAAACCTTACCGAGCTCAATTGGGTCATTGAAGGACATGCGGTCCTTGAAGTTGTATTGCATGAAGCTTGAAGTTCTACCTGATTCGATTGGAAGGTTGGGAAATATTGAATGTTCTTGGATTGAATCTCAAAATTTGAAAACCCTACCTAACTGGATCGAGTCACTAGGACGGGTTCAAGATCTGAGACTACACTGCGAGATCCTGGAGGCAATACCGGATTCCATTATAGGATTGAAAGAACTTCATTACTTGGAAGTCTCTTCAAGTTGTCTTAAAGTGCTACCCAACTCTATTGGGTCTTTGAAAAAGGTTCGGAAATTATTACTGAACTGCCCAAACCTCGAGAAGCTAGCCGATTCTATTGGAGAACTAGCTACTCTTTCGTCCTTGGAAGTATACTCGGATGGTCTTAAATATTTGCCCAACTCCATTGGCTTTCTGAGAAGGATTGAACGATTGATGCTAAAGTGTGAAAACCTTGAAGCTTTGCCTGTTTCCATGGAAACGCTGAAGAGTTTGACAGAATTAGAAATGTTTTGTAACAATTTCTCAGCTCTTCCTGATTTCATTGGACGATTGGAAAATCTGGTGAGCTTCTCGTTCCAGAGTAAGAACCTAAAACACTTGCGTGTAGCAACCGGGTCTTTCGCTAGACTGCAGGATCTATCATTAAGTGGTTGTCGGAAGTTGAAAGTCCTGGCAGACACCCCTATTCAGGAAACAGGTTTGGCTCACCTCCCATCGTTACAGTCACTTCATTTGCAAGACTGCAGTAGCCTTGAGTATCTTCCGCAGCTTCCCTCTTCTCTATGCGTACTTGATGCTTCGGGATGCACCAATTTGCGAAAAGTATCAGATGTTTCAGGCTTGAAATTTTTGAAGGCTTTGAGGTTGGGCGGCTGTAAGTGGATTGAATATGTGCCTGGCCTCGAAAATATTGTAATCCACTTGGAAGAGCTAGTATTGCCTGGTCCTTAGAATTTCAAGGGGTGTTGCCACCTTAGTCATGATTTCAAAAATAAAGCGTTCAAGGTATGGAATACATGTCCTTTTTGTTTATAATTATATGAAAAAAGTTGCACCATATTTATTTAAAAACAGATTTCTAACTTATAAACAAGAAAAGAAAGCTTTGCAAATGAGGAAAAGGCCGGCTGCTCGAGAATAGTGGAGGGCACATTTGAAATTGTAAAATAGGTTGGGTTGCAACTTGCAAACCTCATATCCTCGGGCTAGCCCCTTTATCAAATGGATTTTTTTTGTTTTTTCTTTGTGGGGAAAGGGAAGTGGTTTGTTATAAGATGCTCCATTGATGATCATATTCTTTGTTCCAGGAGATAGCTTTTGAAAATTTGAGAAGCTTCGGAATGTCAGGCTTCCTGCAGAGAGGCACAGCGACAGGACAGCAGCAGCTATACACTTTATGCTCCCAAGATTGCCATTTCGTAGGTTGGTCAGAGCACGTCTAAAATTGAGGCTACTAGAGGTTTTGTCACCCGTCTACACAGCCATCTTGGCTGATGACGTTATTGTCTTTGAGAAACAAACAGGCGGGTGCAGCGAGGTGGAATTCAACTTGAAAGAGGTGAGTATCTTGAACATAGGGGACGGAGAGGAGGAGCATTGCTATACATTGCAGGTGACGACAGATGTGTCCGAACTGCACGATGCTTGGGCAGTGCTCTACACGGATATACTGTAGGTGGACGGCGTTTGCGTTCGGAAAACCAGCGGTTCCTCAAGAAAAACTTACTACCCGACCACTCTGCGCGATCGTTTTGATGACCCTCCAAAATGGTATATCGCGGTCAATCGATTTGTGGTAATTTCATGCCGAAGCAAGAAATAACATTATTATCAGCATTATTGCTTGTATGTCACTTTCTTTTCTTATTCTATGTCATTTCCAAAGAAATTTCATCTCTACTGCTTATATATATATATATATATTGTAACCAGTTTGACTACGTAGATTTCCATGGCCTCACTATGTTTTTAGAATTTTATTTGGCTTCTTGTCCTGCTGAGTTGAGGATGAAAGTTTCAAATAGCTAGTTGGCTAGCTAGATATGGCTTATAAATTCCTTACAAAGTGAAAGAAATTGGTGGTCATCTTTAAAATAAGAAAAAGTTAGGCTGTCAGAATCCCTCGCCATGATACTGAAACAAGGCCACATGAATTTTAATTTTCAGTGATGGGTTTTTAGTCGTTTACACCTTTGCATGTGATTTTTAATTTTTGAAAATTAAAAAAGCTGGGATTCTTTTATCTCAGTTTGCAAAAGGATGAATTCCCACCACATCTTAACAACAATATTGCTTGTGTCTAGTTAGAATTTGTGGCAGCTAGTTAGAATTTGATACACCATTTGTGGGCAGTGCCGTGGAAATTTATTTGTATCGGTTCACTTCCAATTAGCAGAAAGGAACGTAGTTGACGCTTCCGTTCTAGTTGCCTTCTTGAACTATTTCTGCACTTCTTTATTAACTTGTACTCCATATTAATTATTTCCTTTGAATCTTAAAATACTTTTACCATGTTTTCAATATCGCCTGGTATGCACCATACCAACTGTAAATAGACCAAGTACTTTGCTGTTGAGGCTTTTTTGTTTTATTAAATATCTTAAAAAGTTTTATTAATCGATCTTATATAGAAAAAATAAGAAATAGCACGATATGAGCCGGTACAGGCCGATGGGTATTGGCTGAACCGCCCTATCAATCTGCAAACAGATAAAACGTAGAAACTCGTTTTCACAAAACTGGTATTTACTTCTTTTCTTCAATCAAATGGTTTAATATTTGTGGACTCTGCTGGGTTTTTCCAGGAAAACGCATCTGCTGGAGGTTGGCGTCCATCCGGCCTTTTTATTACTGACATGAGAAAAAACCAATATACACAGCAAAGGTAACAAGAGACACAGGGTTACTTAGCCTCAGCAAAAACTATGCAGAAGAGCAGAAGTGAGAAGCAAAAGAAACGCCTTCACACACACCAAATTCGTAGCTGGTAGGTCTGTACCGATCTTGATTTGGCTTGCATATCTTTTGATGCAGACTTGGTCAGCACATAGCAAGCTCCTGGCTTCAAGGGCGACAGTGAGAGATCCTTTCCACTTAGTCTGGTTAGAGATAATCAAATCAAACCTTTCTTTCCCACCAGTTCCCTAGAGCAGAGCTCCCAATATCAGATCAAGCATTTGTTTTTCATTACCCCAATCTTAACAAGAAACACCACCTTTCTGTGACCCCCTAGATTAATACCTGCAGCCATTTTGCAGCAGTTTCTGTTCTTCTCTGATACTATCTGCACACATTACTTCCTTGCTGCTGAATTCTTGGCCAAGCTCCTGCGCTAATACCAGTTTGCAGCCATACAAGACACTTCTGATAATCTTCCTCCTTGTTCAAGGTAACTGGGGATACATCTGAAGATTCTGAACACAACCTCCGAACCTCCCCCTCAAAACCCAATGCTGTGGCTTTATAATCCTCAAACATACACTTGTTCGAAGTTTCCAGACGTTTCATTTGACTGTACATGTGGATGTCATGACTGCTATGATGCAGGAAAGCAGAGTGAGAAGAGAGTGGGGAAAGAATGGATGAGGGAATTGAGCAGGAAAAATAAGTAATGGATTGTATGCATCTACTTTAAATAGTCAGGCATATTAGGTTTTATATATGAGTAAGATTCTAGGTGATGCAGGTCAGGTGTACAATAGGCTAGAGCAAGGGACCGCAAACACAATTTTGCATCATTTGCAAATTCATCGATCGGTAGTTGCAACTTGAAACAGAAACTTTATCTTTACCGTAAATCTTTGGTCAATTGAAACAGCAGCCAGGAAAAGATCCAAAACTTCTTGATTGATTCACTTGTTTGAAATGTCTATTTCCCGTGGATGGGATGAAGTCGCAAAGTTTTTGGGTGAAAAGCATGGACACAAGTTTGGTGCTCCAGAAATGTCTGGCTAAATCTCATAATGTTCTAAGGCTCTCTGTTTTGGCGAAACTCATGGCAAAATGTGAACATACATGAAAAGGAATAAGAATAATGAAAACTGAAGAGGGTTAAACGGTTTATCATATGGCATTGAGGCCATATGTTGCAACCTTCCTGTCATTCTCCACAACAAGGTAGGTCGGATCCCCCTGCATATCAAGGATGGTGTGAAATATTGATTGCATCCATAGTTATCAGAGTGGAAAATGAGAAGGCCAGATCACAATATCTGAAACTAAAATCAGAACACCAAAGCATTATAGAATGAATGATTTAAAGCCTAGAATGCTGAATACTTTTCGATCCATTGCTTGAAATTTGGTGTTATTGGAGGGACATCTGTTCTAAATAACTTTAGGCATTACTGTATCTGAATCTATGGTGCTGAGATGCGACAACAGAGTAACTATGTACATTAGTGGAAACCCTGCCTTCGACGAGAGGACGAACCATGACATTCATACAGTTCAGGTTAATAGCATAGATCGGCCTGATGATGTATTCACAAAGCCTCTCAACAGAGATCACTATAACAAGATCATTAGCAAGTTAGGAATCTCAGATACAAGATTACTAAATTGAGGGTGAATATACAAAGAACTAGTAAAGCTGTACGACTAAAGCAAATCTTCTAGATGCCGCAACCTCGAACCGCTCATCTGCCTTCACTAGCTTCTCAAAGACCATGGCAAGCACGACATCACTTCTTACATGCTCTTTCACTAGCGCCTGCACTGGTTAAAGAATTCTCAAAATAAATTTGGACAGTTTTAAATAATTTTTTCTATAAATTTGCGTGCTACCGTAAAAGAAATAATTTTCATAAGTTTTTTATGCAGTTATATATGCATGAACTGTATTAGCTATATTATCAAATCTAGCTACAAAAAACTATTATTAAATATTTTTATCAGATCGACGATGGTAAGCTCGTTTACGTTTAAAGCCACTTTTATTGTTTGACTGTCATGTGCATTCCATTTTCAATGGCTTGTGTGCGTTTTTCAAATGCTTTTGTAATCAGATTAGGACTCAGACAAGAATTCTGTATTTCTAGAATCTAATTACCGGGACTGAGATTGAATTATGAAACTTTATGTCGAAGTCTAAAATCATTTTCTTGATTTACCAGATTCAACTAAACCGTTTCAAAATTAAATCAGGAACGATATACGATCTTGTAGATATTGTTCTTCTGTAGATATTTCCAGGCGGATTTTGGTCATCCAGTCTAATACAGTAATGAAGCTTTTTTTTAAACAAAAAAAATGTTTAAATATTAATATTCAGTAAGAATCTTGAAACAAGCTGTTAATTAATCTCTTTTTCGTTTATAAATTAAATCTAATATATACTACAGAAACATTTTTTTTTAATGTGTATTCTTACCCCATTAGGCATGCATGGAGATCGCATTCGTACGATTAGTTTACCAAAATGGTCCTGATGTTCTTCAGAAAAACAGAAAATTATAGGCCGATTTTCAAACTAGAAACACATAAAAAAAGGAATAAGAAAAAAACCACAGTTTTATGGAATTGGCCTCGCTTTCCATGAGATCTTGTCGAGAAAATTTTTTTGAAGTTAAATGGGTACTTATATTAAAAGATCTTAATGTAAAAATGAAAGAAAATTGAGAAGCTGATACGAGCAACTGTTCACATCCTATACGTGTCTCCGCCACAGGGACAAACCTTCCCTTTATGTATTGCACCGTGATAGTAATCCAACTTAGTACGAGAGTTGGTTCACACAATTGGCAATCTCGCTTGGTTGAAAAGCTAGTGGCGTGAAGCTACCGTGTGCTGAATGATGACTGAACGCCTCTAAGTGAGACTCCAAGCTAAGAAGCGGTGTTCCCTCCTGCCACCGGTTTGCTGACCCGCAGTAGGGGCCTTGTGCTCCCCAAGGGCTTGTGCCGTTGGTGATTTCTCACACGGGCAGATGAGCCCTATGAGTATCCTTGAAGTGCAAGTTCTATTGGATGGTGGGTTGAATACTTTGCAGACGACTTAAATATGCGATGATGAGGTATTGTAAGTGTCTTCATCCAAAACTCAGGCACGCTCCCCTTCCAGCCTTTGTCAAATCTTTCTTGATAGCATTTAGTGTAATCAGATCTGAACATTGACGGCATCCTGTTTATTATTTGGAATTGAAATGCAATTAGCATAACTTGGTCGGATCTTTGCCAGATCCAAGTCAGGTATCAGGCGGAGATATTTGAGTGGCGAGCATGAATTCGATTGAATGGTCGAAAATTTTAAATCAGAAGTAGGATCTGCACAGTCCATTTATACACCTGCTTACGGGTAGGTGAAACCGTGCACCCGTAGAGCTTGGCTGAGACGACAAGCCGCTGGCTATCTGTGGAAAAACAGTTCGTTCATCTACCTGTTCTGAAGAATTTTAGCTCATCATTCTTCTGAGCAAGAAATCCAAACCCCTTCTTCTGTAAAGCCGACCACTTTGTTTTCGCCAACTCGGTGCCCTCGTAGATAAGGAAAGCGAAATCCTGGTGGGGGAAGTGGGGCAGATGCTTTTCTAAGGCCTGAGACGACAAGCCACTGGCTATCTGTGGAAAAACAGTTCGTTCATCTACCTGTTCTGAAGAACTTTAGCTCATCATTCTTCTAAACAACTGAGGATCGAATTATCTTTGACATTAAATAATTAAAGCGCATCCCCAATCAATTGGCAACAATCGGCCTTATCTTTTTCCATCAAATGGCACCCGACAGGCTCTGAAAGACAGCTTGGAGATGGCAGTTGATGGCCACTAGTATTGCTTTTCCCCAACAGCTTTAGTACTCAGGTCAGCCTTGTTGGCTCCATTAAATACGCTCATCTTTCTCCCTACCGTTCAGTGAACGAGAAATAATTGTGATATTTAAAAAATATACATATAGTGATATATCTGGCTATGACACAAATAAAATAACTGAGATGGGACAGTATCCAAGACCAAGGCATTTAAAAATGGACTTCAAGTTTTGGCTTTTAGATCTTATTTAATTGCACAAACTTTCGTGCAATTGCATCGCTCTCCGTGTCCAACTTTCGATCAATGGGAAGGATTTGTTTCACCGCGGCCAGTGAGGCCAGAATCAGAAGATCCTTAAACAGCCAAAAAAATGCCATCCCAAATGTTAAAAACACAGGCAGTTTCCCAGCCATATCAAATCCAAAGTAACATGTGGTTCTAATTGTACCCAACATGTGTTATTGACCTTACTGCTTTTTTCATTCATAGTTTATTAATAGACTTATGTGTTTTGTATCAATTGCTCTTTAAGTTGGAGAATTCCGTTCATCGTTATAATTCATTCACTTTTGCATCTTAAGTCCACATACATCACGAAACATGCTTATTATTGGATTCATCTCCATCGCCGGTTCATTTGGTTAAGTTCATGGCTCAAAGAATTCATGTTGAATATAGACATTCTGAATTTTTTTAAACAAACTTTTAAATGTTTTACTGAAACATTGATCTAGGGAAGCAGATACCAATGAATAATCTATCTGTATGGTCAGCTTTGAATTAAACGATGTTTATCATCTATCGTATTTGATAAAGGAGTCTTAAGAGTTGATCAGACTTTAGTTGTCAAAGGGCATCCAAGAATTGTGTTTTAGGTATTGTTGCGTCAATTTATTGTGCTACAAAAGAACAAGTATTGATATGCAAGTTAAAGGATAGTAGAAAGGGAATTTCATATGGTAGAACAAAATATTACTTGTCACTCCAAAATTCGTGAAACCTACTTTCCCTTTGTCCTTTTTTTTTTCTTTTCTGTGACTTTTCTTGGAGATTTGATTACATGTTACAATAGGTTCATGAAATGGAAGGAAAGATGTCAACACACCGATTGCTTAAGAAAATGAGTAATTGTATGACACCGACTAAGTTGGGTATAGGCTGGACCTAGTTGAACCCAAGTCCAACTTAATCAGAATGCAGAATGCAAGATTTGAAGAGCTGGTGTAACCCCAGTAACACAATAGAGTAGCTCAGCTTTTTAAAGGAGTTGAGGTCGCTGGGTGAGAAGGAGACGAGCTTCCTCTTGTATGACTGTCCAAGCTGCACGAACATGGCGCTCCTCCGTCAAGGTCGCGCCTATCGCAAATCGAAGCATGTAAACACCGGCAGCAACAGTATGAGTTATGTAAAGCTTCCCAGTAGAGTTAACTGCCTCCAGCAGCTTGCGGTTCAGCATCGATTGATCGTGCTCACCGTTTGCCCCGAGCCTGAAACACACCATCGCAAATCTTCTAGGTGCTGCGACCTCGAACCGCGCATCTGCCATCACCAGCTTCTCAAAGACCATGGCAAGCATGACATCACTTCGTATATGCTCTCTGAGTTTGTCCACGCCATAGGCCCTGAGTACAAGCCACAGCTTGATGGATCGGAATCGCCGGCTCAGAGCTATTTGCCAGTCTTTATAGTCGATAACCTTCTTGCACTCAGTTGCAGAATTCCTGAGGTACTCAGGATTGGTGGACAATGCACTCACAAATGTAGTAGTGTCTTTTATCCAAAGGCAACAGCAGTCCATGTTGGTAAGAAACCATTTGTGAAGGTTCATACTGACGGAGCTTGCGTGCTCCACCCCGTCTAAGTGGTGCCTGAACTCGGGGCATATGAGAGCACTTCCAGCATAAGCAGCGTCTACATGGAGCCACGCTCCATATCGTTTAGCTACGAGGCCAAGGTCCTCCAACGGATCCACAGCACCAACACCAGTAGTGCCAATTGTGGCACACAGGTAGAAAGGGATCAAGCCTTTTGCTATATCATCAGCCATGGCTGCCTGAACTGCAAGCGGCTGTAGCCTATATCCGGTGGCAGTGGATGTGGGTAGCGACCTAAAATTTTGAGGACTGATTCCAACAATCCTAGCACCCTTTTCTAAGGTGGAGTGTGTTTGGTCAGAGCCATAAACCACAAGCTTGGTGATGTTATCGAACCCAACTTTGCTTAGGACTTTATCCCTAGCAGCGACCAGGGTGCAGACAATTGCTTCGCAAGTGCTTCCATGGAGCACCCCGCCTCCTCCATGGCTGGCATTGTTAGTAGGAAACATGAATGCAGGTGGGAGTTTAAGCATTTGAGCCATCCAGTCCATGACGATGGCCTCGAGCTCGGTCGCAGCAGGAGACGAGACCCAATTAAAACAGACAATGTTGAAGCCACCGCAAAGCATCTCTCCTAGGAACCCAGCTGTGCTAGCATTGGTTTGGAAGTAGGCAAAGAAATTGGGGCTCTGCCAGTGTGTTAGGCCAGGGATGATACTGTTGTTGACATCGAGAAGAATTTTCTCAATGGACTCTGGAGAAGTCGGAAAGGTTTCCGGCAATTGCCTTCGCAGATAACCAGGTTCGACGGGGCTGAGCACTGGGTACTCCTCAATGTGCTTATAATAGTCGGCTATGAAATCGACGACTCGATGGGCTTGTTGGCAGAATTCCTGAGAGTCCAGTAGTCTAGCACTTTCTTTGGCGTCAATACTGGTGGGGGTGGCCATGTATGTAGAGTAAAAAAGAGAAAAAAGTTCAGGGAAGCTGCAGAGAAGGTGGCAATGGTTGCTTCTTCTTACTGGAAGCTAGAGCGGATTAAGAAGGATGGTGGTGGTGTAGTGAGGCGCTTCGGCGGAGGGAGAAATTGTTGGCATGCAAAGAGGAAAGGAGAAAAGCACAGGAGCAGAGGATATGAATTCTATTAACAGCAGTAAGAGCTTGTGTTATACAATGGGTAATGGTACCCTTATATAGAAGAAAAGGAATCAAGAGTCGGACCACTAAAAAACACAGTTGACTTCGCATCTTTTCGTTTGAGGAGGAGTTTAGTTGGCGGCGGTTTTTAACGTGTGCATGCTTTCCTTTTAATTAACTCGGCCTCATGACATATATAATTTATGTTTTTTACTTAATTTTTTCATTCCTTTCTCACGCTATTTCTTTTAAATGATCTTTTCTTAAATTTTTGTTCAGTGGGAAGCGCAAGCTTCTTGACGCCGTCGCTGCCGGTCCTGTCTTCCTCAACTCATGCAGAAATCCTCTTTCCTGACCAATCGAATTGGAATCAGATATATATTTTAATTATATTCATTTTTTTACACTCAAACATTTGGATAATATGACCGAAGAAAAGTTATATCCAAATCTAAATCCACAAATTAGGTCTTAGAATCTGAATCTGTTTGGAATTTGATTTTTATTTTTACATCTGAATCCAAACTGAAATTTTGAGCCGAATGTATAGCTGATTTTTCATAATGTAAAGTGTTGGATATGAAATGTTTGTGTAAAATAAATTTGAGATGTCATTTATTAAATCCAAATCTGAAACGATTTCTTAATGGAATAGACTTTTGGATTAGATTGCAGACCATAAATCCCATATTGAAGTGATAGAATGGCTGTGCCGTTAGCTAGGAGAAAAAAGAAAGGAAAATAAGATTAACATAAGCCCAACAAAAAGTTGAACTTGAAAAAGAGATTACATCTAAAAATCTGCTCTTAATTATTGTAAAAAGTTTAAGGAGCCACCGTTTCCCCATATGTTACGGAAAATTAACCGAACATCATACAAAATAGAGGATGTCATGCGCTGAATTCATTCCTATAAATAATATCATTCATGGAACCCACCTAAACCTAAAGAGCCAAATTCTCCAAATGATACATCATTTCTTTTTGCTTCTCACTCTAACTAATTCATGGTTAAAACCTCCAATTGTAGATATGTTTGTGACTTCAATTTGAGACATAAACCAAGTAAGCACATAAAGATCTTGAGACACTCGATAAAACCACCACCAGGAATGGTAGTTTCCTCGCTATTAGCTAAGAAGCTCATTATTTGCGAACAAGAAATCCAAGAGAGTGCTGATGCATTAAATGATTGAAAGGCATCGCCAACTAAGGGGCTTAAATGTGTAGTAGGCTCATCATGCTGAGCAAGAAATCCAGAAGAACGCTGGAGCCATTAAATAATTGAAGGGCGTCGCCAATTAAACGTGGTGACCATTGTACTTGGCTTTTTCATCAAATGGGATCCCACAACTCTGAAAATGTTGGTCCTTTCCACGACATCTGATGCTCGTGAATGGAAGGCAAAGGTTGGGCGTTTTTCCTCAATATTTTGGGAATTTGTTCGTGGCGGCAAAGGTTTATGGTTCATCACCAATCTTAGATCCACACTTAATCTCTACTGTACCTTTTTGCAGTGGAAAAAAAAAACGTCTGATTGAAGATCAGAAATGGTTCTCAGATATAAGAATTTTAGATCAGAAGCAATCATACACCCCCTAAATGTTCGAACGGATGATAGGTGGGGAAATGGCGTCGACGTTCTTCTGATTCTTGCTCCGAAGCATGCAGAAGCTTTCAAGAAGATGCGCCCATTAGAAAGAACTTACAAAACAAAGGCTTGACTTGATCTGCTTTTCAATTCTTTCTTTCCCTTCTGTATACATTTTTGGCTTCAAATCTTCAACGGTTTGTTCCCTTGTTCTCCACCCATATAAATGATAAGAGCGTCAGGTCTCCTGATTAAGCCAGCTATGAACAGTACCCAAATTGTACATCCAGATAGATTAAGCTCAAAATTAAGTTTAAACCGCCTGAAAAGCAAGGCCAATCTATCGTATTGTAACTTGGTCCCTCAATTGACAGTATTCAAGTAGCAATAGTAAACATTTGATTGTAGTTACATATAACTGCAAACGGGTATTAGCACAATCTTCTTTTTTGAAGAAAATATTTGATGTCCTAGTGGTTCAGAATTCCCCAGTTGAAACTCATACCTTGAAAAGATTTATGAACCTATAAGAAACAAAAGTTTTTTTAATGTTTAAATATTAATATTTATTAAGATTAATCTTAAAATAAACTGTTAAATGATCTCTTTTTGCCTTATAAAATCTGATATATACTAAAGAAAACATGTTTTTTTATGTGCATTCTTACCGTATCAGGCATGGAGATCGCATCCACACGATTAGTTTACCAAAATATTTCAATGAGTACCAAAAAACAGAAAACCATAGGCCGGTTGGGACCTACAAACACTTTTTCTCTTTTTTAAATAAAGAATAACACTACATTTTTATGGAATCGGCCTTGTTATTTTTGACAAGAATGACAGTCTATTTAATATTGATATTCTGTCCATAAGTCAACAGTAGTTAACCTCAGGAACTGTGTTGCAAAAATTTGTAAAGAGGCACAGGTAGCAACCACGACCACGCCCTTAATTTTTAACTGTTTTGATAGTACCTTTTTCTTTACTTCTGCTACTCAATTTTTACTTTTATTGCTTTCTCTCGATAATGGAAACATATATTCAACACCATAAAAATTGCTAACAAAATAGTGGCTGAAAGTTTAAGTTCTCAGAAAACTGAGTTGAAAGCAAAAGAGGCCAATGAGTTCAACTAAAGTATGGAAGGAAATCAGCTGGGAAAGAGGTACTTTGATGAGCTACGGCTATCAAGTGTAGGAATGGAAGATTCAAACCACACAAACTTGTCCATACCAAGATTCTTTACTGCACATCCAAAACAAACAACGGAAGAATAAAAACTGCAATATTTTGACAAAGCACACAGACACATTCAGATATGGTGATGTTCCTGCTCCCCGAATACTGAATAATTATATATTACAAGAATGAAGGTGAATTACACGTAGAAACCCTTTAATTCAAACACTGATTGTGGCTTTTCTTCGAACCACTACAGTAGGGATTTGCGCCTGAATTTTAAGCTACCTACCTTTTCTTTAGGGAATCAGTAAATGGTAAGAACAGAGATTAGATGCTTACTCATTGTGTTGTTTATATAATATAATTTCTTAGAATTTTGAACCAAGGGAGGTATATTGCATTATCCCACCCTAATATATATCAATCATCCATAACTTTAGTATTTCACTGTAAAAAGCGTAAGCACAGGCACTGCACATCACTTAGCGGGCCAAGATGCCTGGCGATAAAGTGGTTTAAAATGCCCACGCCATTGCCGGAGCGTGCCATATGTAACCCTAATATTTAACATTTAATTGTCCTCATCTTCATGGACAATGTATCATATATATAATATATAATATGCAATGTTTCATACGTCTCACCAGTTTCAGATCATACTACTGCATTCTCTGTGTGATCTGTATATTGAGAAACTATAAAAATGGAAAAAATAATACTTAAACAATGTTTGACCTTGAAAAGTTTGTCAAGAAAAGCTGCTTCCGCTAAAATTTAAACTGTCACATGGACGTGGCTAAAGAGGCCACGTACCCGTGTCGACTCGCCGACACAGCGATTCTGACACGGGACTCGGCTAGGACACGGCAAAAAATAAAAATTAAAAATTTAATGTTTTTTTTTCATTTTATCAATTTTTTGTGATGCATCCAATTATTTCCATGAACAATCCTTTTCAGGATATTCAGTAATTTTGTGATAAAAACACATTTTTTCACTAGATTGTAAGAGTGAACTATTAATTTAATGTTTTTTTTTAATCTTATCATTTTTAGAATATTTAATGTAACTGTGTCCGCATATCCGAAAATTTTGAAAATTGCCGTATCTGCACCCGTATCCCCCTATCCGCACCCGTATCGCATCCGCACCCGTGTGACATAATTAAACAAGAATAAAAAGACAAGAAATGATAAAGGAAAGTCACTACATATTTTCAGTGTATTCGGCATAAAAGTTGCTGAGCATTCTTGTACTACTCCATGACCAATTGATATACCATTGGCTTTTGAACTTCTGGTAGAGGATGTGCACCATAGGTATCATCCTCTGCAATTGAGTAAACCCAGCTTGTAGCTGAGTCCAGGACTTAGCTATAGGCTCTCAGCCAGTCAACAGCCAACTGTTCCCTGCTCTTTAATAATCCAATCAACTGATAAAAATTTTCCTACATGCAGACAATACAAAATGTCTAGCTCAAGCAGCCCAATAAACTTGATCTTTTATGAACAATATTGTTTGTTAAGGATCAAGGTCCATAATTTCCAATGACAGCAAGAACTACCACGAACCCACAAAATGTTAACCATTTTCACCATGCTCCCATAAGAAATTCAGCTTTTCTGGGAATTTTGGATAAATTGAAATGCTAAATGTTAGATGAAATAGAACAATTAAAAAACTGCATGATCTGAAGATTCCTCATGGACTTTAGAAAACAAACATGAAGAGACCAAAGAAATTCGAAGAGACTAAAGATGTTCCAAAGTTGAACTTTTGCAACTACATGAAGCTTGAGGCAATTTATGGTCAACAAACTGGAACTCCATTTTTCTGGAAATTTTGTTCTAAACAAAAAAGGGAGATACATGTTCAATTGAAGTCAGGTCCTTCGTCAAAGGTTAACTTGTAAACCCGATCTTCCAAAAACTGTCTAGGAAATGTAATGAGGATTTTATTTCCCTCTCATGCTTCACAAGGGTACTTATGAAACACGGAGAAACAGAGGCAAAATGAAAATCCATTGAATGCAAAAACTGAGACCATCACCAGAAACAAAATTTCAAATTTGAAAAAAAGAAAGTGCTTATGATCATAATATGTTTTGGTCCTATCCACTTAACAGACCAACACAGGAACAACATAAAAGCAACCATATACAGCTCTTACATGTAACATCTGTAAAAAAAATCTAGCAAAAGTAAGCCATACTAAGCTTGTCTTTAGCTAAATATAACAATTGTACGAGGGATGACATACTCACCAATTCTGGTTGGGGTAGTTTATACTAGTCTGTCAACCGTTCTCCAAGTAGATGAAATCTTTGGCAACAATGAAATAGTGAATATCAGAAAACCAGATAGAAGCAACAATGAAAACATAGATATCAACAAGGAACTTATATAAGTGTTGATAAAAGCATCCAAACGGTATTCTACATAAAACTACAATAACGTGTTCCATGTAAAGACCCAACATCAAAGCATATAAGTTAAATACATAGCCAACTAATGCATTACAGTATGCATAGAAGCCGCTACATACTTAGTGAGTCAGATACAGATCCACCACAACAGAAACAAAATTAACAAAGTCACAATGAATACCACAGGAACAGATTTCAAACTGGTAATTGACTGTCCAGCTGTCTTCATGTCAACCTTCAACTAATTATCTTTTTCTTCAAGTGTGTTGACACACATGTCATCCAAAATTTGTTGATTGTATTTTTTCAGGTAGGTGTTCAAATGTGTTTTTGCTTCCATAAGTGTGTTGAATGACCTATATACTGCTCCTGGATATCGATTGACTTGTGGGTGACATTCTTCCCAACAGTTAAATATGCCCCTTGAACGACCCTCGAACACGACATAATACTTACGTCGGGGCTTCATCCTTGATTACCTATGAACATAAACATAAACATCACATTTTAACAGACATTAAGGTGTAATGAGCTTAGATTGTACTTACAATATGGGTGAACAATTCGCCTACGTCGATAAAGGTATCTAAAAAATATGATGACGAAGACAAACACCACTTTCATCATAGCATGTTCTCTTTCCTCATTTTCTCTTTCCTCATCTGACAACGTGACTGCAACACTGGGTAGCACAGAGAAAAGGTTTTAACATAACAAATCATACCATTTATAAACAAAACATTCTAATATGCAAAGGCGAAAGGAACTAACTGTCATAAAACAAACATATATGTATGAAATATAAAGCAACTTAAGTAACATGTTTTGAATTGTACAGAAGTTAGAACCAACAAAGCATTGAATTATAAACATATCTGAAACATATAGTACTTACTATTGATGATTGATATTTTCAAGCAACCAAGGCACACGTTCATCGGGCTGAAGGTTGAGGAAGGTGAGCGGCTTGTCTCCATGTGCCATTAGTGTCAGGGCTCTTATGTGCAAGCTCCTATCAATCTCTCCCGAGTCGAGCATTTCATACAATATGATTACACATTTGTTGATCGTTTGTGCTTTAGATGTGTTTGCCATTGTTCGAAAACTATCGGCTATGTCATGCAATAGCATTTGATAGTCTTCATCAATTGTACTTAATCTTGCTCTTTTGTTGGATGACTTGGTGGTCCTATTTTCTGATGCAGTAGGTTCTGGATCTTGTTGACCGTGTGCTGATGATGGTATAGTAGAATTATTGTTCAACATTTGTGTGAAGGATACATTTTCATCAACATTCAGCCCAAAATCATTGGTATGGGTTATAGGGGTCGTAGGTACAGGATTAGTCTCACAGTCTTCAAACACCACTTTCATCATAGCATTTTCTCTTTCCTCATCTGACAACGTGACTGCAACACTGGGTAGCATAGAAAAAAGGTTTTAACATAACAAATCATACCATTTATAAACAAAACATTCTAATATGGAAAGGCGAAAGGAATTAATTGTCATAAAACAAACATATATGTATGAAATATAAAGAAACTTAAGTAGCATGTTTTGAATTGTATAGAAGTTGGAACCAACACAGCATTGAATTTATAAAGATATTTGAAACATATAGTACTTACTATTGATGATTGATATTTTGAAGCAACCAAGGCACCCGTTCATCGGGCTTAAGGTTGAGGAAGGTGAGCGGCTTATTTCCATGCTCCATTAGTGTTAGGGCTCTTATGTGCAAGCTCCTATCAATCTCTCTCGAGTTGAGCATTTCACGCAATATGAGTGCACATTTGTTGTTTGTTTGTGCTCTAGATGTGTTTGTCATTGTTCGAAAACTATCGGCTATGTCATGCAATAGCATTCGATAGTCCTCATCAATTGTACTTAATCTTGCTCTTTTGTTGGATGATTTGGTGGTCCTACTTTCTGATGCAGTAGGTTGTGAATTTTGTTGACTGTGTGCTGGTGATGGTATAATAGAATTATTGTTCAACATTTGTGTGAATGATACATTTTCATCAACATTCAGCCCAAAATCATTGGTATGGGTTATAGGGGTCTCAGGTACAGGATCAGCCTCAGAGTCTTCAGTCATCATGTGTGGAGTACAATTATAACTGCCACGACCTGTGGCAGTTGACTCGCCATACACTTCATGTAACTCCTCATAGTGTTTCCAGTTTTGTCCTCCTTTGAATTTGCGCCTGTCTGGGAATTTCTGCAATTTGGTTCTTAGTCACATATGTTGGATCTAGTAATTGACATGATGATCAGCAATCTTCAACTAAATGTTCTCATACTTACCTGAATGTAGACGGCCCAAACTTCATTATCAACATCTACACACTTGTTTGTTGGGTCCCAACCAAACCCGCTTGTTGCCAAAATTTGCTTGCATATATTGTAGTCGGCTTTTGTGCTCTTCAACTTGTTCTTAATTTTTTCTGTTGTGAATTCTTGCCCAAACTTTTCCATCATCTTTTGTCCAATTGCCTTATAAGCTTTTCCCTTTAAATTGCCGCCTGACTTCATGCTAGGTAGTCGTGATTGCTGAACTAGAAGATGTATAAGATATTCTAGTTGAGCATCACTCCATATGAGACTGTCATTTCTTGAGTTGCTTGAACATTCCATAACTACTACAATACAATTTCAAGAAGATAGTATGCATGAATAGTAAGTAGATACAAGAATTTGGCTAAAAGTCATACACCATAAAACAACTGTTCATACATATGTGCTTTATCTTATAAAGTAAACAAACTTCTAAATCACTGTAAGTGCTTTCTCTTAACTATTGATAGTAAAATAGTTTGCGATAGACGAAATATATTAGGTAGAGCAATCAACTGCATTCTCTTAACTATTGAATCAACTTTTTGCCTCCTTCGCATTGTGGATCCAAAATATCCAAATTCTAGTAAAATTTAACAATGCAAATAGAAAAACAGTACAGCTAGAGAGAGACGAATATACTTTAATCTCAATCTTAATTGATAATTTTTACAAACAATGAGATCGTTGGATGACAAAGCATGAAACCCACAAAGCAGCCACGCCACCACCACAATAAGCCAGTCTACAAAATCAAATCAGCGTTTTCATATTCATAAAATAGACACCATAAAACGTGTACATTCGCTTATGAATTGTAACTGCTCAACCTCAACAATTAGAATCCTCTTGAGCTCTAAGAGTTCCTGCTCATAAAGGAGGCGATGACATCCATTATGAGTTCGTAATAAATAATAATATCTTCTAGGTTCAAAAAGGACATCAAATGGTTTCATTCACCACATTTTCAAACAAGTTAGAAACGAAATCAGTAATCATCTGTAACCAAATCTGATACTTTCTTAATATCTCCCAGCATCCATATGACCTCCGGATTAAGTAAAACATAATCTACTGAACGTGAAACTTCAAAAATCCCTGAGCGCAGACTATTCAATTATCCTACACGCACAATTTCATGAAAGAACGAGCCAAACAGAAGGCCCAAAATCTAGGTACATAGTAGACACAAATGGCTTTCGTAGGATTAATGGGAAAGTTCATGCTCTCTTTCTGCTGTGCGAATCCAACTTATGTTAGACAAAATAAATAAAATCCTATAAATCGACCTACTATCTGCTGTGCCAAATGGAGAGAAGATGATAAACGGCGACTGGGAAAAGGGCGAAAAAACAGGACGCCCTTACCTCTACGAGAAGCTGCTGCTGGGCTGCACCGAAAGCTACGGTTGGGCTGCTGCTGGCCTGAAAATGATAAACAGCAATGGAAAAAGGGCAAGAAAGAGGAGTAGGGCTGCGATCAGGGAAAAGGCAAAGAGGAAACAGAGAGAGAGAGAGAGAGAGAGAGAGGGAGAGAGAGAGAGAAGCAGCCTGCGCCTAACCTCGGAAGAGTCCCTGGCTGCGGAGGGGAGGAGGAGGCTGAGGAGCTTGGGAGACAGGGCCTAAGGGGCAGTTTTTGATTTGTTCCGGAAATTTCTTTCCACACTCGAGGGACAAGTATTTTCCCGAAAAGGACAAGTATTTTCCCGAAAAGGCAAAACCCAATTTCACCGACATAACGAAACCCAAATGACATCAAAAAAAGGTTTCTTAGTTTCCCATGATCAACAACTCATCAAGAAATATAGTAAATAATCCCCAAACATCCATCAAGAAAAGGCATTGAGCAAAACCCCAGAAAACATCAAAAGAATAAAAGTTTGCATTTTGGCTTTGAATGATAGACAGGACTTCTTTCGTTTACGAAGCTCCCTGACCTACCTGCCGACGTCAGATTTGTTGAATTTCTAGGTACCCTTCAACCACCGGCCGAGCGCCCTGCCAATGCTTCAGGAGGAACTGCCGTCGTTGAAGCGTGGCCGGTGAAGCAACTATCGCCACCACTGAGGCCGCCGGCGGCTTCACTGCAGTCATGCCGTTTATCCGTGAAGATGATCCTTCTGTAAGACGCAGATAATGGGGTTTATCGTTGAGCCCGAGGGTTATGGAAACAGGGAGAGGATGCTGGGTCTAAAGTATGTTTAGTGGGCATCTGGTTTTGCATTGATGGCAAAAAATACCATCGACTATCGTAGGCTTAAACAGGTCTCTTGTCCCAAAGGAAAAGGGAAAACAAATGATCACTTACATGCTATTTTGAATGTATGTCATTCGATCGAATTAAGAACCAGAACTACTCGGATGTTAGGTCAGAATTGGAATTTACATAAAATTGAAGGTGACAAATGTGTATGACTTTCATTTACTGTGGGGATGTGATGCGTCCGCTTGACTTTAAAAACATATACTTCTTTGCATGAAGTCAGCTTTATATGCTGAAAAACTCAAAACAATCGATCATAATGAGACAAAAAAATTGAGTTACACTTCTCTTTTCGCGTTTTGATGCCTTTAGCTTTATTTATATCGTTAGAGAAGCAGCAAAGCAATACTCTCATTCAGTTTTTCCTCTAAGAGGAGCTGCATCATGGTGTTTTTCAAATTTCAAAGATGAAAGCGCGGGAAATGAGCGGCCCTAGGATGAAATTGGCAAAATAAAAGGACGAACTTGCTCTAAGTAGGTTTTGCTATGTTGTGTTGATGATGACTCATAAGTTGGCGTGTTTGAATTGTCAACCAAATCACATCTCAATGCTTTAATGGACATATCTCTCGTCGGAATAAATGATTATGGGCTCGTTTGATGGCTGAAAAATGAAAAGGAATGAAGTTTGAATTGGTGAATGGGAAATAAAATTTCATTTCTTCAAAACTTGTCTTTGGTAAGTTGGATTTATATTTCTGAACAAATTTATGGTTTGATGGATTTATATTTCTGAAAACAAATTTATGGTTTGATGAAAAAATGTTGGAATCGGTGGAAACGAAGGGGAAAGAAGAAGAACGAAGGGAAAAGAGGAAGAAAGATGAAAAAGGGAAGGAGGGAAGAAGAAGGGAGGCAGAGGAAAAAGGGAAGGATGGAGGAGGAAGAAGAAGATGCGGCTGGAAGAGGAGGAGGCGGAGCGGCCGCTGGAGAAGATGAAACCGACGATGCCCTTTCCCCTTCATTCTTCCTCTTTCCCCTTCGTTCTTCCTCTTTCCCTTTTTGCTGCTAGACGCTGCGCTGGTGAGGAGATGCCCAATCAAGCCGCTAGTGATAACGTTATGCAGGAGGGCATGAGGAGAGGAAGATGATGATGGTGCTGAGCGTGAGAAAAAGAAGATGAGCGACGTGTTTGATAGCATGGGTGGAAAGATGTTTCCGGAAATATATTCCCGAATTCTCGGGAAATGGTCGATTTTTTTTTCCATGTTTGATAACATGGAAAAATTTTAAAAATTTGAAATAAATGTCATGTTGAACAGTATATTTCCTGTGAAGCAAACGCTCCCTATATAGGAGTTACTACTGAAATGTAGTACGACCATATTCAACACATGAGAAAGAAAATAGGTGAAGGCTGATGCCTTCCAAAATCCATGGATGTAACACTTAAAAAAGTTAGTTTTGTATATGGAATCTTCAATGACTTGGGTTTATTAAATATATAATTGTCTTAGTTTTTAATAAAACTAAAATTATTATGGGGTAAGTTGAGATCCAAGCTCGAGTTCAAAAATGGGTCAAATTGTGTGTGCTTGAAAAAGATGTGGATTGTAATACCAAAAGAAAATGTAGTAATACCATATTAATGAGATGATTGTGTGTAACTGTTTTTTTTTTATTAAAACCAATAAAACTATTGGGTCTAATTGTTACCAAGAACGCAGCGACAGGATGTGAAAGAACGAGATATTGGATGTACTGCAAAACTGAGGAGTAAGAGCTATCACTTCAATTATTATACACCGCTATCGACTAGACACTGCTATGGAGGGCATTGGTATGCTTGGGGCCTAAGAGGAACCGATGCTCGCCCGCGAACAGTGGATGCAAGCTACGGCCAATCCCTGCTTGGACGACAACTGCACAGACATGGAGGCGACTACTACTCGGGTCCCTGCGGCTTCCCATGATACCATTCCTTGCCCCTACCACTGAAGGGGCCATTTCTGGCCACCAACACCGAGTCTGTTTCTGGTCGGCTTTCTAAGTTTGTGGATCTATGAAACTTCTTTCTTGGAACACTCGTGGCCTAATTGGGCATTCTGCGCAACAGGACCTTTTTTCTATTGTTAGTGATCAGGGTGTTGATGTTTTGGTTCTTCTTGATGCTTACATGTTTCTGGGCCCTTCGACCGCTGGAAGTCTAGCTATAAGCATTTTGCTGTTGCTTCTAATATCGAGATGCTTGGCATTGGATGAGATGCCCTCCAAATGAAGGTGGAGTACTGTAGCTTACTGAAGGGAAAGATCTCCAAAAAGCTGGCTGGATGAAAAGGAAGGCTTTTATCATATTTTGGTAGAATGTATTTAATAAAACGCGTTATCAACCAGATTATTGGATATTGGTTGATGTGCTTCTTGCCTAATACAGTTATTTGCTCCCTAGAGGCTGAATGCAGTAAATTCTTCTGTGAGATGCAGAAAATCATAGAAGAATTCATCCCATCAGTTGGAAAACTCTCTAGGCCAGAAGAGGAAGGTGGTG
Source organism: Nymphaea colorata (assembly GCF_008831285.2). Lineage (NCBI taxonomy): Eukaryota > Viridiplantae > Streptophyta > Magnoliopsida > Nymphaeales > Nymphaeaceae > Nymphaea > Nymphaea colorata. The sequence continues at coordinate 2,742,488 of NC_045139.1, forward strand.
TTGATGGCAAAACTTTGGGGGATATGAACAGATGGACAGCATACTTAGCAATGACGGGGAGAGACCTCACTAATGATAAGATACAGAGAAGTGAAATCAGCATGGAAAATTGCCGTCATATGTCTAGATCTTCCGAAGAAACTTGAGCGCATGCATGCTTTCCCGCGATATAAATACGTTTGCTCTAGTTAGAAAAAGATTGCAAATAAATGCAGCGCCTTTTGAACAAAAGCGGACTGTGAGAGGTTCGTTTATATGGTGATGGGGGGAAAAGTTTAAATGTCATTGGGCAAGAAGATGTTGACAGATATCCTTCTTGCTAACTATATGATACTTCTGGAAGGAAGGCACACCAAATTCATGATCAAGAGGATGGGACAGGCAGGAAAATAGGCAAAGGATTTGCACAGATGTTAAAACATTTGTTAGTTCGGACTTCTGCCAAATGGTCTATGAAGGTCAAAAATGATTTGGTTATTTTGGTAGCAAACAAGGATACGACCTGATCCTGGCCTTCGGTTGGAAGAGAATTCTGTATTGTTCAAACTTCAAACTGCCTGTTTATATCTGCAGGAAGGTCAGAAGATAGTGTTTTGCTATTAGATCAGGTGATGGAATGATCAATCATGCTGGTGTTAGCTTTTATGAGAAGGCCTGGGCTTGGACTGTAGATCACTTCTATCGAAATGTTATGAAACTCATCCCTGCCAGTCCGAGAAGCATCTGTATGGTATGTGTACCTGACTCGCAGAGGTTCCAGCTACGGAAGTCTTGAAGGCAGCATTGCAGACTGGGTCGTGAGAATTCCTTTATTTTCTCATGCAGAGATCAAATTGTTTTCAGGAATTGTAATCCAATTAGGCAAGTTGTCAGCTTACTGAGTTACAATACCCTTGTTAATTCTTTTTACATTTGGAATTCTTTACCTGACTGTTAAGATCATCATCCGGCCTAAATATTAGGCTTCTGTGAGGTTTCAGTTTTTTTACATGAATTTCTAATTCATAGACGGGAGCCCACTCTCCCACAAGGCTTGCATTGGAAATCTGTCATCCATAATGCCCTAAACTCTTTCGCTACATTCACCAACAAGCAATAGAATTAGTAATTGTTGTTCAACAATGAAGCTGATGGTCCAACATGTAAGGACGTAAGTTTTGAAGGGTATACTGAGCTTATGCACCGGCGGGGCCAGGGTTTTTTGTTAGGGGCCAAACTATATTTCTTAAAGTTTTTACTCAAGCCGAACCATATTTCTCAAAACTTTTCAAAGGACCAACCAAAAATTTTGATAAGTTATACGATGAAACTTATAAGTTAGCAATCGTTTTCTTATAAAAAATATTAAAATAACAACATAAAAGACAACCTCACCCTTTGAAGTAAGCTTGTTTCAAAAACTAATGACAACAACAAAATAACCTCGCCGCCGGCGACGGTTGACAGCAGACAGCAGATCGTTGCCGCCTAGTACAAAACCTCGCTCGGCATTTTGTTGCGCAACCCAACAGTGTTGCAGGCGAATGCAGGCAGAAAGTAGAAAGGAGGAAAGAAGCGATTTTCCGGGCGGCAGCCCTGCCTTCTTCTTCTTCGTCTACTGCAAGCAATGGGGAAGGCCGACAGCCCTCCCTCCTTCACGGCTCTCTGGGACGAAGTAAGGGGAAAGGGCACTTCTCCCTTCCCTGCCACTGACAGCAAGGGACCCGCAGGTCCCCCTTTCAGGCAAGACCTTCGTAAAGAGCAAGGAAAGAGGGGCCCTGTCAGAACACGACAGGGGGAGGGCTTCTGCCCAACCCCCAGAAGCATCTGGTGCCTCCGCTTGCTGCGTGAAGGGAAAGAGAGATCCCTGTCGATGGAAGAGAGACCTGTTGTTCACATGGCAGAAGACTAGGGTGAAGTACCCTTTCCCCTGTCCTGTCCAGGGAGACGAGAGGAAGGTAGGGCCATCCTTCCCTCCCTGTCGCCAACAGAAGACAAACAAGAAGAGCGCGGAGCCGCCGCTCTCTCGCTCCCACTTCCTTCTCCTCCTTTTTCCCTGCACGTACCTGCAGTTCCATTGTGTTGCACAACAGAACAGCAACAATGAGAGTCGACAGCTCCTTCTTCCGCTTCTTCTTAATTTCCCTTTGCACCCACTTGCTCACTCCTTTGGTGGCACTGCAGAATCCGTCCGCCATTGCTGGACGGCGAGGGCTGCTTTCTTCCTTCCATTTTTCTTCGTTGACTAAAAAAACAGAAAAATCTTTGGAAAGGGTGAAGTTGTCTTTTTGTTTTATTTTTTAAAAGTAACTAAGTAAGTAGTTGTTTAAGACTTGAAGTTGATGTTGGTGCATCTATTGTAATATTTTTCCTTTCAAATATTAAAAACTTACTTGTGCATGGTGCACGTTGAGCACGACTTTCTCTATTAAATGATCAAAACTTCCCAGTCCCACAGCACCACCTGCGTATTTTGGCTCTTTTTAAAGCAAAGTGAATATTTTATAAATTTTATTTTCTGCCTTGCCCACGAGGAGGAGATTTTCATTTTCACAGACTAGGGGCATGATAATCATTGACGAAATATTTTACAAGGAAACTTCGGAGTCAACGGTGCCATGGGGAAGGCACCTCCGCCATGTCCTGCCGAGATATCTCATGCCTCCATCAACTCCAAAATCAAAAGACTTGGTTTCCTCCTTGAAGTTCTTAGATTGATAGAGCACTGATACACCTCTCTCTCTCTCCTACGATCCGCCTACCCTTCTCCCTTCTTTGTCTTCACGAGCTCGTAATTAAACGAGCACCACAGAGAGGATCAGAACATCGTGTGGGCAAAGTGCATGCCATAGAGCCAGGGGCCGAAGAAAGCTGGCTGACCAGGGAAGAAGGGACGGGAAGCAAGCAGGTGGCGTTCAAGCGGATCGCTTTGAGTCGGAAAGGCAAAGCAACCATGTGCTGGCAAAGGGAATTACCAAAGCGATGTATGAGATGGACGGAACTAACATGGCCGGAGAGGAGTTAATACCGTGGAGATCTGGAAAGGCTCTTTTAATTCTTGTTTGTCTTTCACACTTTTTCTGCATGCATAGATCTTATGAAAAGATCAAGGTCTCCACGATATTCCGAGAGGTTTGATTATGAGGGTGATGAAGGAGAGGGTTCTTCACCTCCTTCATCATGCTCACCACGGGTGAGGGAAGATGGGTTTCAGTATGACGTGTTTCTGAGCTTTAGGGGAGCAGACACTCGCAAGGGTTTCACGGGCCACCTCTATTATGCATTGGATGACAAGGGTATCGCTACTTTCATCGATAGTGAGAAGTTGGAGAAGGGGCAGAAAGTGGAGGAGCTGTTTGGATACATTGAAAGATCCAAGATCTTTGTGCCCATCTTTTCCAAGGCTATGCTGATTCAAAGTGGTGTTTAAAAGAAATAGCCAAGATTGTGGACTGCAAGAGGCTTGTCATACCGGTGTTCTTTGATGTGGAGCCAAGAGATGTCCGCCATCAAACTGGCCCTTTTGCCAATGCATTTAGAGGCTACTTTCAAAAGGAAAACACACACAAAGAAGAGGTGAGCAAATGGAGTTCAGCTTTGACAGAAGCAGGGCGAATCTCCGGATATAACTTGGCCGATACAGATGGGTAAGTAAATAGCTTACCCTAATCTGTTCTCTTTATCGGACATTTAACATTTTTTTTTATATGATAGATTGTTTAGATCTACATGTCCAGTCCTTGATCCCATTCAATTCTCACATACGTAAATAAATGAAAAAGGCACACTTAATAGTTTAATCACCAATTTTTTGAGAACTTAAGTTGGATGGGCCTCTAAGCCGGTTATATATGCTGTCCTCATGTATGAAATTTTCTGTGTTATTTTAATAATGATAAAAAATGTTCACGATTAATACAAAAAAAAAATTGTAGAGACAAAAAAAAAAACCACAAGAAAAAAAAGCATTTGGAGATTTGATAAAGGTAAAGAATGTTAGCCCGTAAATATATATAGTTATGACCAATATACTCATTTATGTAGTAAAGTGTGTTTTCAATTATTTGTCCTACTCATAGTGTTATCTCATTATCTCAAATATTTTATTATCTCATGCTTATGTTTAGTGTTATCTCATTATCTCATAAATATTATCTCATACTTATGCTTAGCGTTATCTCATACACGGTTCCTCATTTTATTATCTCATAAATATTTTATTATCTCACAAACATTATCTCATGTTTATGTTTAGCGTTATCTCATACATTCATCCTTTATATTATAAATCTTTTATATCTCATAAACATTATCTCATGTTTATATTGCGTTATCTCATACATTTATCTGTTATCTCATTATTTTAAAAGTATTTTGTTATCTCATACTCATTAAATCATATTTATTTGTTGTTTCATACCTATTTGTTATGCCATGCACATGTGTATGCAATCTTTGGGCATGAAAGTAAATGTGTGTACTGGTAGTAGAGTCCACATACGGCGTATGCTCATTACGTACACAATAGCAGCATAAAAAACTCGATCCACCAAAAACTACTTCCCGATGTGTATATATATACATCTCTACTTAAAAACTACTTTCCGATGCATGTGAATATGTATATATATATATATATATATATTTTTATTTATTTATTTATTTATCTGTGTGTGTGTGAAAAGGTCTTTCCTCACACCAAATACCAGCCAAGCAAATCGTTCGACTGGTATGGACCGATCATGTGGACGGTTCATTCTTTGATTTATAAAATAAAAATAAAAACATTCACCGAACATTCGAGAGGGTGGGGTGGTAGCCGTGATGTGACGGGTGCGTCAATCAGACAGATGTAGGCTCAATTGAAAAGAAATGAAGGGAAGGTTTGTTGAATTTGACGATTTGGCATTGGGAGAATGTTGCGGACCGACTGTGTGTGGCCCGGCCAAGCCAGTAGAAGGAGATGCTGTTTGGCCAGCTTAGGCATTGCTCGGGAAGCATGTGAGATCCAATCGGACGCTACATCAAGCAGAAAGCAATGCACGTGGATGTGCAACGTGGTGGTGCAGCGACGAAGTGTATAAATGCATCATGGTCATCAGTCCTTTTGAAAATGCAAGTCCATACTTGGGGAATCAATTGGGTTCCCTACAGGGATGCGTGTGGGTTAGGGGCAATTCTTCTGGTGGGACTAGATGAGGAGTGCTACGCACTCGGCATACCATCACCCAGGTTTATCTCATAGTAGACCATCGGCAAGCCGTGGTCATGACGCCTTGTCAGAACATCGTCATTATTTAAGTATTTATCTAATTCCATACGAAATCTGAGTGGGAATAGACTTCTCTTGAAAGAAAGTCGCAGCATTGCCTCCCGTCCTTCAGCAAGGGGGAGGCCATTGAAGAGGAAGACAGCCTCCCTCTTCGTTTTTTCATTACCAAAAACCACAAAAAAAACTCACGAGTTACCTAACCAGCTCACGTAGTGAGCTTACTTGCCCAAGTCTCCCACTCACTTGTGCCCTTGACACACACTAGGTTGACAGACATACAGCTTGAGTCACCGAATCCCACATGTTTTTTTATAATATAAAATGATTATTTTTATTTAAGGTGGGACCCTTTTTATCCCACTGACCTACCAAAGGGTGCGTGCTTAGTTTTGTGTCGCTTCTATTGGTATAATTTCATCTTTTTTTCTTTTTGATGTTTCGGTTTACTGTGATCATCTGTACACAATTTTGTGAAGCAAAAGAAGAACTACTATTGCAGATGTGATGCCTCTATTTGGAAAGCTATGAATTGCTTCTAAAATCATGTTTTTGGTTGCATAGACTAAGCTTTATATGCTATTAATTCCAAAGGGTAATAAGTTTGACTATTTAACTTTTTGGTCTTGTTGCAGAAACGAGGCAAAGCTCATCCGGCTCATGGTGAAGAGGATTCTGACGGAAGCAAGTAAGACCTCTCTATTGGTGGCCAAACATCCAGTAGGACTCTATTCTCGCATGGCAAATGTGATGGAAATGCTTGACATTGAAGCTCAAGGTGATGCTAGAACGGTTGGGATCCATGGAATGGGTGGCATCGGCAAAACGACACTTGCTAAGGGTGTCTACAACCAAATATCTACTCGTTTTGATGCATGTAGCTTCATTTCTAACGTGAGAGAAGCAGCTGAGCAACCATCAGGACTCATTTCCCTACAAAAACAGCTGCTTGGTGATATTTCCAAAGATGAAAATATAAGTCTCAACAGCACCAGCCATGGAATTGTTATGATTAAACAGCGGATTCGAAGTAAGAAGGTTCTGCTAGTTCTTGATGATGTTGACGATGAATCACAACTAGAAGCATTGGCCGGTGGCATAGACTGGTTTTGCTTGGGGTCAAGAATAATTGTTACTACTAGAGATAAGCTGATATTGAGGGCACAAAAAGTGACCCCGTATGAGCTCAAGGGGTTAGATGCTACCCAATCACTTCAGCTTTTCAGTTGGCATGCATTTGGTAAAGAGGAGCCGACTGCCGAATTTGCAAAGCTATCAAAGGAAGTTGCTGCTACTGCTGGTGGGCTACCATTAGCTCTTGAAATATTTGGGTCCCATTTCTTTGATTTAAAAACAGTTTAAGAATGGAAAGGTATGTTGGAAAAGTTGAAGAAATATCAAAACAAGCATATCCATGAAAAATTAAAGATAAGTTATGATGTACTTGATGAAGAACAGAAAAAAGTATTTTTAGACATTGCATGCTTCTTTATTGGGCAAGAAAGAGAGCATGCTATTCTCATGTGGGAAGGTTGTAGGTTCTTTCCAGAGATAACAATCAAAGTCTTAATGCACAAGTCTCTAGTCAATATAAATGATGATACTGGAGAGTTTGAAATGCATGACCATATCCGGGACATGGGAAGAAAAATCGTCCAAGATGCAAGGAGCAGGTTGTGGGAAGATGATGAGACTCTAGATATACTTCAAAACAAGAGAGTAAGAATCTACTGCACATGCCTGCCCATATAAGAAAACTAGTTGTCACTACCAATGCAAACTTTCTTGGTATGAAAAATAAAATGCCCGAAATTGGTGCCTGTAAAACTCATGTATCTCCTCCAAAAGCAAAAAAAAAAAAAAAAAAAAAAAAAAAAACCTATTGTTGTTGATCTCACTGACTAAATTTGAAATGCAGGGAAGGGAAAATGTTGAAGCAATTCAACTCGGTTGGCGTGGAATTGAGGATTCGATGTCTGTGGAAGCAGAGTCTCTGTCAGCAATGTCTCAACTTAGGATGCTCCGGATGGGAAGAAATGTGAGATTGGAAGGTGAATATGAACATTTCCCCAGGACTATCAGATGGTTGAAGTGGCGTCTATATGACTTGGCTTCATTGCCTAGTGCCCTTCATCTTAAGAATATTGTTGTTCTTGACTTATCTGGCAGCTCCATAACTCGAGTTTGGAGCCAGCAAACATCTGCAAGGACCAAGGTAAAAGACAACCCTTTTTAAGTATATGCCCACTACCTATGTTTTTTTTTTTAGAAAATTATTTTTTTATTGGCAAGACAAAGTTATGCGGATCAATGTTGCCAATGTTGTGCCGTTACATGCATCATATCAGCCACAAAAAGGAGTTAAATAAGTAGATTTTTTATTTTATTAAACATTTTTTAGATCACTAGTGGATTTTCCTTTAAAAAGAAAAATAGAGAAAAAGCTCCCTACATGAGGTTGACGTGTATCTGTCTTACTAACTTTTTCCCAATATTTTTTTATGAAACTGAGATTTACAACATTACGACGATTGTGAGAGAGAGAGAGTGAGGTGCACACACACACACCCCATACGTGGTTGTTGATTTTTATTTTTTTTTACTTTCCTTGGGCTAAAGATGTAGTTAGGCAAGTGTATAAAACTTCATTTTTTGGATTTTATGGCATTCATCTGACAAAACAACTTTTTTCCTTTATAGCTCTTTGGGAAATTGAAGGTTCTAAAACTCGACGGTTGTGAGAACCTCACCATCTGTCCAAATTTTATGAGCATGCCACATTTAGAGAAATTGTATTTCAACGGATGTGTGAAGATGACTGAACTTCATCCGTCTATTGGGCTCCTCAAGAACTTGACTCACTTGGAGTTGTGTGACTGCACATTACTAAAGGAACTACCTGAAGAAATTTATGAATTGACCTCACTTGAAGAGCTTGACCTCAGTGAATGCTCTCACATTACCACTTTTCCATCAGTATTGGGGGATTCGAAGTCACTGGAGCAGCCTTTGCTTGGTAAATTGAAAATACTTTACCTCTGTAGTTGTGAGGGACTCACCAGCTGTCCGGATTTTATGAGTATGCCACATCTAGAGAGATTGAATTTTGAGAGTTGTGAGAATCTAAGTGAACTTCATCCTTCTGTGGGTCATCTCAAGAGCTTGACACACTTGTATTTGACAAGCTGCCATTCGCTAAAGGAACTGCCTCAAGAAATTTGGCAATTGACCTCACTTGAAGCACTCGACCTCAGTTATTGCTCTCAGATTACAGCTTTGCCGTCACAGGTTGGAGATTCTAAGTCATTGAAGCTGCCTTTGCTTGGCAAATTGGAACACCTAAGTCTCAACTATTGTGATAACTTCACTATTTGTCCAAATTTCACTAGCATGCCACAATTAGAGATATTGGGGTTCAGTTCTTGTGAGAAGATGGGCGAACTTCATCCATCTATTTGGCTTCTCAAGAACTTGACTGACTTGGATTTGAGCAACTGCAAATCACTAAAGGAACTTCCTCCAGAACTTTCTCAATTGACCTCACTCAAAAGGCTTACTGTCGATGATTTGTACCAAATTATAGTTCTGCCTGAATCAATAAGACACTTGAAGCAACTGAATTATTTGTCTCTAAAGGAGTGTTCCTCATTGATAGACGTACCGAAGTACATTGCCTCACTGGATCAGCTTGAAAACCTAATAGTTGCTGGTTGTGAGCAGCTCAAATTTTTACCTCAGCTGCCGCCTTCCCTCACCTTTCTTGATGCCTCAGATTGCTATCAATTAGAAATCATAGCAGAAGTATCACATCTAGAAGGATTACAGGTATTGGATCTAAGTGGTTGCAAAAGGCTTGTGGACGTTCCTGGCATCGAGCAGTTGAAATGCTTAAAGAAGCTAAAGCTTCGAGGCTGTGGAAGCCTCCATGTCTCATTTTTGGAAGGACTTCAGGTAAGCGACATATTCAAGAACGTATGGTATCTCTTTTTCCATTAGCTGAGCTTCATTTACTTGGTAGGAGCAACTTGTGAAGATTACCAAAATAGTGGGATGTCGAAAGTTCAAAACTTGTGGAATAAACAAGATACAGATGAATGCAGCCCCACAAGGAAAATGTTCTTTATAATTTAGCCTTAAGATCTATTTTTACAAGCCTCAACACTAAAAGCCTTATCTGCAATATACTGAAATGAATTTCAAGGATATAAATGTAATTATGTTTGTCTATAAGATTTTAAATAACATATTATTGATTTTTCTTAATTTTTTCATAAGTTGCAGACGCTAGCAAGTGGAGTTGCTAGTCTTGCTCAATGTAAAGTTGCTTTAGTATTGAGAAGCCTGAAGGAAGGTCTCGTTCATGCTCAAGGTTTCACTAAACGCAGAGCCTGAAACGAACATTAGAATTAATACAAGTGCTTGCTTGATTTATACAAGCTTTTAAGGAATTAGTGCAAGTGGTTGCATGAGTAAGTTAAGCAGATATTTACTTATCTTATTGAGTATTTTAAAATATTTAATAATTTTTTAATAAATAAAAGTCAATAAGGGCCCATTAGGTATCTGCAATAGGTGTTCCTTCTTCAAACTATAGCTCGTACAGTTTTGGTTGATCCAAGATTCCAAATTCCTTACAATATTAGCTATATAAGAATAAAACTTTTAGGCCCCTATGCTTCAACTCGTGCTCAGGTAATTTATTCTTACATTTTTTCTCCTTTTTCTTTTGGGGGACAAGGTCCTTGATACATTGGAAGTACTGGATCTCAGAAATTGTGACAACCTCACCAAGAGTCCACATTTTAGGAGCATGACACAACTGCAAAGACTGGATTTTAGAAGTTGTACTGAGATGGCTGAACTTGATCCTTCTATTGGGCATCTCAAGAGCTTGACTGACTTGGTTTTGAGCAACTGCAAATCACTAAAGGAACTGCCTCAAGAAATTTCTCAATTGATATCACTCGAAAAACTTGACCTCACTGGTTGCCACCAACTTACAGCTCTGCCTAAATCCATGAGACGCTTGAAGCAACTGAACTGGCTGTCTCTACGGCAGTGTTCCTCGTTGACAGAAATACCTGAATGCATTTGTCTGTTACTCAATCTTCAAGAACTAGATGCTTCACACTGTGAATCTCTTGCATCTTTACCTGACTCACTTGGCAACTTGGAGAGCTTGAGGAAGCTTGATTTGAGTTGGACAGCCATTGAAGAGTTGCAAAGCTCCATTGCATCACTAGATCAGCTTGAGGCCCTATCAGTCGCTTGTTGTGATCGTCTCAAATCGTTGCCTCAGTTCCCACCTTCCCTCACAGGACTCAAAGCAACATCTTGCACCGAATTGAGAACGATATCAGATGTCTCAAGCGCGAAGAGACTAAAGAAATTGCATCTATGTGGCTGCACAAAGCTTGTGGACCTTCCGGGCATTATGCAGTTGGAATTCTTACGGACATTAGACCTTCGAGGATGTACAAGCCTAATTGATGACTCATTCTTGGATAGACTTCAGGTAAAACAACTTCTTCTAAGAAAACCCCTATATGTCTGTTCGCCCATTAGCTAAGCTCCACTCATTTGGTGGAGGTAACTCGTGAAGGTTACCAAATTACTGGGAAATCTCACGTTCAAAAATCTTTTGTGGCAAACAAGGTCCAAGACTCGAAGTTCATGAGGAAATGTCTCTTTTCTGGGAAAATCAATTGCACAAAGTATGTCTTTTTTCCACGGTTCTTATTCAAGAAGAATACAGAGCACGTTCCTGAGAATGTGAATGCATCTGATTTGAATTGCGAAGCTGATCTTTACTGTTATTGCTGAATTCGAAAGGAAACTGTAATCAGATTCAAGATGTATGTAAAAGTTAATTGATTCTTGTAGGGTTAAGTGAGACAGTTTCTCTATCTTGTGTTTGTCTTGTCAAATTATGCAAGAGCAACTGTGTGAATTGGTGAGAAAAACCTCTGCAATATTTTTCCTATAACTCGAGGGAAATGAAAATCCCTTGGGGTGCATCTGAGAGCCCTTTTATGTGGGACTCATTGTGCAAACAAACATAGATTTAACCATTATGTGAAAACAAGGATTTGAACTCCTCAGTTTATAGCCAAAACCTCATATTTAAGGTTGGATGGGAGGGGGGGCTGACCTTAAATCTTCTGACGTGATATTTTCATTGATCTCAAATCACCTCTGATCTCAAAGTGAGGCAAACAAATGGCCCCTTGAGGTGGCATGTGTTTACTGAAGAGTGCATCTTGGTGACGGGCATGCGTGCTTGCTCACTGACATCTCCATGCTCTGTTTCCTCAGGAAGCAAATTTTCAAGATCTGCATGAGTTCTCCATCTCCGGAATCCTGACCAACATTGGCGAGCCATCATGTCCACAATCTCTGTCTTTCCTTCTTCCCAAGCAGTTCAAGGCAGGCGCCTTGTATTTGCAAACAAACGAAAGCGGGCTGGGCAGCAGTCTCTCGGAACTAGACGAAAGTAACAGCGCTTCGGAACCAGATGAAGGCATTAATCACAGTGAGGAAGATAGAGGCCTCGATACCATTGGCTGGGAACCAACTGATGAAATCATTCCAAGCGACGACGATTGCAGCGTGGACAGCGTTGGCTCGGAACAAGAAAACAGAAGCGTAGAAAGTGAAGAAGACACTCTCCCCGTAGACAGCCAAGGCAGAGTCGTTCGAATAGAGATCACGACAGATGATGTTCAATTTCACTTTTCAGCTTTAGTTAAACGGAATGCAAGTAGGACGTTCCCCACGGCTACATTTGGGAGGGATAGCGAGCTGATGATGATGATAAGACAAGGAAAATTCATGGGAGATGATGATGCTAAGAAAAGGACGATGATGAAGATGATTGTATCCATCGATGGCTGCGTCCTACTTGATGGTGATCTATTCACTAATAAAAACCATCATATTTATGAAGGTGAGCTAGACCTTTGTCCTTGTGAAGTTTGTCATAAGAGTGTTATGGTGAAGTTTCATTGACCGTGCTGCCTTTATTTTTATGTTTTCACCATTAATAGACAAGTAGCTAATGAATAATGGCTTTTTATTTGTAATTGCAAGTAAGAAAAATGAGCAAGTTTATTGTGGGCATTTGCATAATTTATTGATGTCGAAGCTCAAGGTGTAACACTATATTTTGAAAAGTTTAATTTTGTACTGAAGATTGTAAGAGATTTTCAAACGTTTGTAAAGTAGATTGTGAAGTGATTAGTTATCATAGTACTTAACTTCTTTTTTTATCAAAACCGAAACTGCTAAGAGGTGAATTGGTGTGGGAGCAGGTTGAGTGGTTACACATAGAGTCATGGAGACATCAGAACACTAAAAAGTTTGATTCAAGTCTGGAGGCGCAAGGCATAAACAAGCAAAAAAAAAAAAAGTTGCCAATTAAATTCCTTAGAAGCAAAAATTTTGTATAAACAAAAAAGTTCATAGGAAAAGTAGGAGACCTAATGAAGGTTGAATATTTTTTGAAATTAGAAACACATGGTAGGCCTCATCATGAAACAATCGCCTGAAATTGAAAAAAGGAAATTGACAGAATGGCCGATTTCTGTAAGCCAGTGATGAGCTTCTCCGAGCTTTTGACAGGCAAGAATAATAAATAATCAGAACTACTTTCTGTTCATATATATTTATATTCATCATTAAAAGAAAACTGTGATGTGTCATAAATCAAACTTAATTTCATTTAGATATAAGGTTATAAACTAAGCAAAAGTTTGCTTGAACCTGCAACATCATGAAAATGCGAACCTAGAATAACGTTTTAAAAATGTCCATTTTATTCTTGCCAGCATGAGCTTTTTGAGGCGTTTGAAGTTGATGTTCAAGCCCCGCTCATTAAGGGCCAGGGCCGGTTTCCCATAGGCCCGATAATACAGTCAAATTCATCAAATTCAAATAGTTTAAAAGAATGTTATGGGTCAGAAGCTGATTCTTATGCCAAAGAAGAAGGTGAAGCTGGTTATGTATGCTATACTGGTGTATGAATTTTTGGTGTATGAATTTTTTGTGCCAGTATGGCTAATGACAAAAATACAATATTCAATAATCTTTTGCAATATTTTGGCTGAATATTGTCTGAACATTTGGCTGGTTAATTTGGAATCGGCAATAATTTGTCGGCCCTGCTTCAACGGAGTTTAGGTAGATTAAATTGTTACACATGAACCCTTTGAAAGTATACAAACTATTCTCAAGTCCTTGTGTACTTAAGAGTTATAATTTACTGTCTTTATATGCGTATCTGCCCTAAATCAATCGAAGCAACTCAGGTTTAAGTTGACCAGACGGACTGGTCAGTGGGTCCTGACCTGCCCCGTATCTGGCTCCACTTCATACTTGAGATAGTGCATACCTAAATAATGGTAATATGAGTACACCAATATGTACTAATCTTTGATGTAAAACTAATGCCAAGTCCTTTCTCAGGCAGGTAAATGCTTGATCTGTCATAGGCAATCTCATGATGTTTAAGAAGTAGAGCAAAAGATAAGAGAATAGGACGGAGCATATCTCCGAAATAAAAGATGCATGGCCTCATCCCCAGCTCAAACTTTTGCTGTTTTTAGGTGTACGTTTACAAATACCAAGTCCTTAGCAAGATGTAGATGTTATTGGCGACTGAAAGCCAGTGCATGGCAATATAAGACCTGATTTACATTGATATAAAGAATAGTCACAAAAAATGCATTTTTTTTTTTTAAAAAAAGGAACAGATAAATTAACTGACTGTTTAAAACTATAAAAAAAAGCATCTCTTTAACAAAACATCAAAAAACAAAAAAACGTGTTTTTAAACGGTTTTTTCAGTTTTTTTAATGTCAAACAGTTTTTTTTTTCATTTTCTATTTTTTATTTGTTACAAAACGTTTATCTTTTAATGTTTGAGTTATTAGTTTCTCACTTATTTTATTTTTTCCTCATTTTTAATTTTTTAAAAATTTATCGTATTATTTCTGTTTTTTTTTTTTCAATCTCACCTTATTATATCGGAGGAAAACTTGTTGTTTAAAACTCAAATAATATTATTTGTAACTATGATATTATAAACACATGTAACATGTTATGGTGCACTGGAATAGAAAAAAGGAAAGAGACAGACAGAGAGAGAGAGAGCTCCATATCACTGTGGACGTAGGGCTCTTCCCCAACCAAAACCACATTAAACCTTGTTTCTTCGCCTTTCTCAGATTTTCTTCAGACATCCCACTCAAGAAAAACATAAAGAAGATGTTCTCATCATTCAAACGCCGACAAATTCTTTAAAATTACACGACGATCAGAACAGAAGCTCACCTCATCCCATCTGAGGAGTGAGGAGCTACTTGAAAGAGCTTACCTGCAGAGAAACAGCATCACAGAAAAATAAAAGATCACTACGTAGAAATTGATTGAAGCATCTTTTCGGTCTCTGGATTCACTTTCAAATTGTCGGTTTCCAGCCTCTGACGCATGTCTGGACTCTTTTTCCCAGCTGCAACGTAAGTTCTAATCAGTGACTCGTAAACTGCAGAATTAAGACTGCCTGCCTTCTTCAGGATCTGAACCAAATTTTCTGCGCCATCTACATCACGCTGCTCTTCAAAATGGGTCATCATAGACTCCACGGTTTCTTGAGCCGGCGTCCATTTGTTCTTATCCCTCTTCCCAGTTGCAGCGATTGCATTCTCCATGCACTTAACAGAAATGTTGAATTGCTTGGTTGCAAAATAGTAATTAAAGAAAATTTCCCATGTTGTTGTGTTCAGCACTGCACCCCGACTGACAGCTTGTTCACGCATTGCCTCTGCCTTCTCTATCTCACCACCCTTCACATATGCACCAATCAGCACGTTAGGCAATCTTACATCATATTTTGGGCAATCAGCTTCCCACTCTTTGAAACATTTCTCAGCACCAGGAAGGTCACCAAGATTAACCAAGGTCTGGATCATAATCAAGTAGTTCAAGTTGACTGTCTTAGGGCATGCCAATTTTAAAGAACGCCAAACACGGTAAACCTCTGTCAAATTACCAGTTCGGCCATACAATGACATCAGAAAATGAAAAGCAGGAAGACGATGCACATCCATTTTACTCTCAAGTTCTTTAAGTGCATCTTCTGCCTTTTCCTTCAAACCTGCATTCACATAGATCGAAGCAATATTACTGTAGGTGGTCCAATCAGCAGTAACAGAGTTATCTCCCTTCATCTCATCTAAAATCTTTTCTACTCCAGGAATGTCACCCAAAGCAGCAAGACTCCTCATCCAAACATTATATGAGAAGACGTCTAGCATGACCTTGTTAGCCTTCATATCCTGAATTACAGCAGGAACCTTTTCAGGCTTCCCACCTTTTGAGTAGAGGGCCATCAAGCTATTGAATGCCAAGGGGTTAGAGACAAACTTCTGCTCCTTCATTTTCTCCATAAGGGTTTCAGCTTTCTCGGTCATTTTCCCATTGCAGTAACAGTTGAAAAGAGCTCCATAAGACTGATGGTTTTTTGATGGTTCAGGAAGATCAGTAAAATACTTCTCAGCAACAACAATCCCCTTGATTTTGGAAAGAAGATCGATCTTAATTGCTTCATGGCTTGCCGTCAAATCCATACCTCTCTTGGAAGCTGTTTCAAGAAGCTGCATCATTAATAGCACAAATTAGTAAATTATCTGTGAAAACTTTTACAACTAAAAATGGAGAAAAATGCTCAAGGTTAAGCAAACCACTATTGTATGTTCTACAATAGCCCAGAATATTTGAATGTTTACGATTTGACATCTGCAATGTAACACATTTCTCACAAGCATTCAAAATTTAAGTGGTTATGGCGCTATTAGTCAATAACAAGTGAAGAAAGCATAAAACTGAGATAAGAAGATACAAGCTTTTTCTGGAGTTACAAACATAATTTGTGTCTATGGACAGAGGAATGTGGCTCAACCTTGAGAAAATACCTACTGAACATTCTCAAAACAAAGAATCTGCAAGAAAAACGCCCTTTAATTCTCTTAATCAAACAGATCAGCCACTCTATACACCATAATGGCAAGTTTTCTTGAACAATTCAAGCACCAAAAGAGCAAATAATAAACCAAAGCAACCCCCCCAAAGCAGACAACCATAGAAAAAAATATCATGAAGTGTACCCAAAACAGCTGAAGAAACAACGAAAATATACCTTGGCTAATCTACAATAGAAGCCAAATGATAATTATCTACTGGAGTAATTCCCATCGAAGTCAGCATAAAGCTAGTCGTAGAACAATTTTCGAGGCATACTACAAGATTTGGTGATAATATACGTTAAGGATAGAGATTGAATGTTTACGCGCTGTATTATTCATGTGCTATAATGTCTTGAAATTTTGAAACTAGGGAGATGTATTATATGCTTCCACCCCAATATCAATTATCCATCACTGTTAGTATTTTATGGTAAAAGGCACGATAAGAAGCACAGTTAGGCACAAGAGGTCCAGGCGACGAAGGCTTGAAAATTTGAAATATAAAAACTTTGTAAAGTTTAATGCCATTTCAGTTTTCCATGTTTCAAATTGTGGCAGCTTGCGGAGCATAACTCAACAAGACTTCTTAGATCCCTTTGAAAAAGAAGCACACCAAAGCACCTCAATACCATGATTAACTATGTCCTAAATTACCAGCATCTCTTCTACCTTAACAAGCCAGGCAAGATTAAGGCCACCATTGTAGTAACTATGTTCATCAATGACAGTTGAATTACCAACGTTCTCCGTGTTTTAAGTACTTATAAACTTAAGTAAGAGCACCGCTTGATCACCAGGCAAGAGGAATCGCACAAGGAAAATGCGAAGAAGTCAAAACTGCAAGAACATAAAATAGAACAGGGAGATAATAACACGCCCAATCCATCTCCTAATCCTAATATATCATTTTTTTTCGAGACAAAGGGACCAGTATTCTCGCCAAATGGCAACACCCAACTTCATCAACATAATGAACTCCCAAACTGCATCAAGAAAAGGATCTAAGTTTCCAATAACCAACAGCCGTTATACAAAAGAATCCCCAAACATTCATCAAAATGAGAAAGGGAAATGAGAAAGGCTCGGCAGAAAATAATGAGACAAAGAATTTGGGTTTCTTACTTTGAGGGCTAGAGAGAACTTCTTTCGTTTGCGAAGTATCCTGACCGACGTCCCGACCTCCCATTGGTTGAATTGCTTGGTATCCTTCAACCACCGGCTGAGCACCTTGCCGACGCTTCGGGAGGAGCTGCCCTCCTTGAACAGTAGACGGTGAAGCGACTGCTTCGCCACCACCAGTGCCGCCTCGGCTGCCGGCGTCGCCACCGTTTCGGCTACCTGTGCAGCCATTCCGTTTCAGTGAAGATGAATCCTTCCGCGAACGGACGGCAATGGGGTTTATGGTTTGAGCACAAGGGTTTTGGAAACAAGGAGAGGATGCTGGAGCGAGAGCAAGCTGGATCCGTATCGATCAACAGGATCCTAGATCCGATCACACGAGCAAAATGCTTGTCCCTCTTTGAACTTCGTTTTCAATCAAAAAATGAGAATTTCTCATGACAAGGTTTTGCATTTAATTAAGGACATTAAATCTGATTCAATAAGTTGGTCAGTTGGGGCTTCCTCTGAAGTAATTCAAGCCCATTTAAGCGGTCTGGTTTTTGGAGAATTCCTTCTCATATATAATTTGAAAAACTAACTTTTATTTTAAGATGTTTTAAGTGTATTTCCAATGTATAGTTTTATGTCAAATGCATCATTCTTCTACAAGGTAGTTTTTACTAAGTATAACAAACAATAAGTAAGGAAATATAAAAGACTTAATACTAATAAATGATAATTTTTTTCTTTTTCATTAATTTTTGAATGAGGTTGGGGCTACATCTATTTTAGGTTACACAAGGAGTTTATGATTAATAAAATCAAGCCAATGATTCCCACTTTACCAGTCACTAGTCCAAGGGCAATGCCAAGGGCGACACGGGTCATGGTCCACCCTCAAAGTTTCAAAACAAGGAAATTTTACATGTAATTTTACCAATTTTTTGTTTAGCATATATACAAATTTTGAAAAATATATTTGGACCTATGTTAAAATTTTGAAACTATATTTTGGTTCTCCTAATGAAAAATTTTTGGCTCTGTCCTACCTTAGCCCAACCAGGGACACTGCCATTTTCATGGAATTCATGGAAAATTTTGTCCTTATTTTTTTCATGTGGCTGCATTTGACATTAATATTTAATTCCAACTTTTTTCCTTGATATTGAAATAAGCAGGTTTCAAAGTACATTATATTCAAATATAAAAGTGTGTGCTAAGGCAGAGTTGTTAATGGGTCATTGTAAAGAGAAGAAGAAAGAAGAGGAGGTGTTGACCATCTAGCCTGAGCCAGTGCGCCAAACCCGTTGCAGTAAATATTTGCCCGTTCTAGCGAAAAGGATCTAATAAAGTAGGAAATTTTAAATTGACATTTTGGATCTTCTATTGAATATGTCCAATGATCATTTGTTCACACTCTCAAAACATTTAATGAAAACTTTTTATGCATGCAGCATTTAACATCGACAAATCAGTTCACACGCCAACTCCATTCAATAAGGCAATTTCTGTTATATACTTTGGTCGAGCATGAAGAGTATTTCATCTTATCACTCACAAAAAAACTAAAACTCTCAACAAACCTTTCATCCCTTAGGGTGAATTTATGTGATATATTTTATATCTTCATTAGTTTCCAACAATATGTCCTTGCATTTACCTAACTAAAGTTAAAGAAATATGAAAGAAACAGAAATAATAAGAAGAAGAAGGCAACAATTAACGTGGTTCAACTAGAGTAGCCTACATCCACGATGGATGTTCTCTCACAAAATAAGGGAGAGTATGCTTCGTTGTATTCTGCTGTTGAGATCCTTAAAGCTTGGATCTAGTCTGCTCGACAAGTTGTGGTTCATTTAGAGGGAAGTGAGAAGCACTAGTTGGCGGTTCTATAACGGGGCGTTTGATGGCCTTGAATTTTGATTCTAGAATTAAAATGTTAGGAACAAAATTTCACTTCAAACTGAAATTCCAATGAAAATTCAGTTCTAATTTTCCATTGTATTTGATAGCATGGAATTTTGATTTCAACTGTGCATGCAACTCAAACTCAAAAAGATACACTTGAGTTTTGGGTGAAAGACATTTCCGGCGACTGCTGGGGTCGGACAACAGCCGGCAGCATCGTGCGATGGGTCTTCGAGTGGAACAAAAGAGTTCTTTGCTCTGCATCTTTTTCAACTTTATTTCCTACAAAACGGCTGTTTTTCTATCTATTTTTTGCTTGATTCTGTGATCTACACTTCCTCATTGCATTCTTGAGTTTTCAAAGATCAGCATGCAACAGTTCAAGGGATTTAAAAGCATGAAAATCGAAGCTGGTTATATACAGGCCCATGTGCATGACATGTACTTTCTAAGAATAGCCGGAGGGCCTCTAGGAGTAGACCAAGGTGACATGTTTTGCACCGAGGGGCTATGCATGGTGCACATAATCACCTCTCCATGAAAATCTCCTTTTTAAAATGGTAGGTTATGCATTTTGCCTAAGACGTATGCCGAACAGAAACCAAGTTTATTTTTATGCTCAAATGAAATCAAAGATACATTATTCAGAGTCTCTAACATCTCTGAAAGTGAGCATGCCCTAAACATAAATGCCATAAAAAGAAGGACCTAACGAAGCGTCTTTGAGAACAGAATAAACTTGAACATCAGGGTTGCAACTCCCATTCTTGACTTCACTATCCAGCTTGCCATGGAAGACGCCAGCACCAGTCGACCATTTACAAAGACCACCATCCATCAGTCCTCTGTGAAGAGTCTTACGCGTCTGCAGGTCCTTGACAACAAAACCATGAATTCAATGGAGCACTGGTTATCATCTTCCCTGCCCGTGGCCGCCATTAAAACCACCACATCCTCTCCCTGGCTGAGCCATGAAGGCAGTGACGATGGCATCAACATGAGTGAACCAGACAGGAGCAAGCATTCCAAGACACTGCCCTTAAGTGATCAGCATATCATTAATTTCCGTCCATGAAGGCAGATTCTTGAAGGCAGTCATGGCGGTAACGAAGGTTTCATACTCGGCAGCAATACCATTCAATATATGTGGCACCAAATCACATGGAATGTAACAACACGCAGGGAGTCATTAATAAACTTACATCCTGCAAATATTCGGTCATTTATTTATCTCCCTTTCTAACATTTTAGAGATCAAGTTTAAGTTGAATGATGCGCAAATTGGACTGAGGCATATTGGTTTTCCATTGTCATCAACATACAAGTTAAAGAGACAGGAGGGGAACAGAAATAATCAGAAGACAAGAAGCACTAATATGGTTCAGCTACAATAATAGCCTACGTCCGAGTGTTTCTCATTATATCGTCGTTGGTTATAGTTGATATGCTTAAAACATGGATTACATTGAATCATATGAGAAACATATTTTTTTTCACTTTGGATGACAAATCCTCTAGATTTGGATAATCTGTCACATTTGGCAAGCTCCTCAATTATTGCCTTCTTAATCGTCGCCTCATGATCTTTACTGTTCATCCTGACTATTAAACCGAGTTTAAGGCTTCGAACTTAGGAGTGTCAAAACTTTGATGTAAGACGTGATTTTAGGCATAATCTAAAGGGAATGCACTTTGAATTGAATTCATTACTAAAGGGAATGCACTTTGAATTGAATTCATTAATATGATCTATAGCTAATGCACTTTGAATTGAATCCTTATCAAATTTGGTTCCACATCTCATCAAAATCTCTACTTCTGGGTCGACTTCAGAAATTTTTGCGAATACCAACACAAACCCAAATGCAAAATTCAAAGTTGGTGCAAGAACACTGTTAGCACTAACATATAGAACTGTGTAAACTTTTTTTCCACTACTTTTCGAACTATAAACAATGTTATCTTCCTTACAATGTGCAAAAGTAAGCTTCTGGCCCGAAGTGACGCTAGTGAGCTCTTGGAAGAGCAACAATGAAAGAATAATGATAAGAACATTAAAATAAAGAGAAGATGGGGATTGCTTTTCCTGCATGAAAGGACATTAATGGAGACACAAAAACTGTATGAACCACATAAACGCCTATCGTGCATTGTCTTTTAGGCAACATTCTGGGTGGCCATTAGACACAACCATGCTGCCCATCTAGTGCCCAACATGGCTGGAGCTAGTTCACCTTGACCATCATGTATTTGGCATGTTATCAAATGGCCAACTCTTCCAGTTAATGTTCTCCTTCATTCCTCCAATTATATATGTTTTGGAAGCTGAGATCATCCAAAAGTAATGCACTTGAACGCTTGACATGAGATGGTTTGGAGCTACATGCAATGTAAGATGGGTATTCTTTAAGTGTTGGCAGGGCCACATATATAAAAAACGGTATTCACTCTCTAAACTTTGCAAAAAGCGATCTCTCCAGATCAATTGTTTGCCAAATCATGAGAGCCAAAGTCTCTCCCCCTTTCCCCTACCTCCGGGGTCCAAGGCTGCTTTAGGACTGTAATAGGGAGTGAGGCACGTGTAAACTAAGTGTCACATATCCATCATTTGCAGTTTAGAGGAGTGGCGCTAGCTTTACCAAGATCAAACTGATGACCAGTCAGACTGCTTCACCGGTCCAGCCAGCTATACTATGCCTCTTAGAGGAGGGCACAGACATAGGAAAGAGAGAGATAGAGAGAGAGAATAACTCATGGCCGGTGACCGACATTAGTAAGAAAATGGCAAAAGGCAAAGAGACTAAGAGAGAGAGAGTGGTGCGGTGCCCAATCTTTTCTCCCAAGTATATATTAGATTTTTCGAATCCAAATTTTCTAGATCCCTACTCTTTTGAGATGTAGGGTTCTTGGACTTGATTAAAATTCTCTAAGATATATGCAAACACTGCGTTAGGTGTAACTGGGAAGTATATATTGGCTTCTTGCCTTGATGAGTTTGATTGCTCTAGGTGATCCATGAACCCCATGAAAAGACCTTACCTTCCTATTTTATTGTTTCATCACAGCAGATATTCTCGTATCCCAGATTATCTGAACAAGTTTCCCTAACTCTAGCGTGCTGAGTTCATAAATTTTAGCATCAACTTCAGCATGTTACTATAGATAAATTTACGAGGAGTACAAGAAACCTCATGACTTGTGAGTGAGCTAGACTAGAGTACAGTTGCATAATATTGTCAAGTTGGTGACCGAGCTAGGCCGCGCGCCCCCATCGAGCCAAGCACATACCATATTTTGTCTTGTTTATGGAACTTCTATACATTTTGGATGGACTTTGGGCGTCTGCTAAGCTAAGTTCATGAACCTATCCTCACTATAAGGCCATATATAAGCTTAGATGGCAACCTAGACCGTGAACTCAAAGTATGTCCTTTCATCTATCAATGATGTATATTCAGGAAAATAAGCTAGAATAGTGACGGAAATGGTGATGAAAGAGAATGAATGGTGTCATATCAGTGATACAGTGCTTTGTAGTATTAGGAGACCGTGGTCAAGACCTAACAAATGAGACCGCATTTGTCCTCGCCTTAAGAAACATATGTAGTTGCTCTCTAAGTGGTAGGTGGTGTCTACGGGCTAGGATTGCCAAACTCCTCATTTTATTTTTAAAAATATCTCTTGTTAATGCGTTCGGTCTAAGTCCCTTAGAGGCTGTTTGGCATAGTGTCTGTCCAACGGCTCTTAAGGATCTTTTGGCACATGGAACAGTATGCTGTTTTATAAACATGACTCAAAAATTGCCTTAAAAAGTGTTTATGAAATTGACGGAATAGTTACATAAGTACTTGCTTTAGAGAGCAAGAGCTTGAGTATTTGCTACCATCTAGAAGAGAGCCAAAGTTTGATCACATCCAACTCTTTGTTTCCTAGAGTATGGGGCATGCTTTTGGTGACTTGAGGTGTCACTTTTGCGGTGCTTCAATTTACACGCCAATGAACTTTTTTTTACAACACAGAAAATTGACGCCATAAGGATTCACAACCATGCACCAACCCCCTCAAGTACTAGAGAACAAGAGTTGGGACTATGATTTTCTGCAGGTGCTTGGATTATCTGTAGTTCGCTCAAGAAATTAAAACGTAGTCGAATTCGATGAGGCAACCAGAAGATTGAGCTTTTTTGTGTAACCATCTCTCTCTCTCTCTCTCTCTAGACCTGCAGTTATATATATATATATATATATAAAAGCATTTTGAACAATGCTAGTGGCAGAGGCGAATGAGTAGAGGTCATGCTCTCCTCCTTCCCCCAACCCCCTTCAGATTTAAAAAGTAAATAAAATTTTATTTATAAATTTAAAATATTTTAAATCACTTATATAAAAAAATAAAAATTATACTTCTACATTTATTAAAATTTTGAAACTATAGTTTGGTCGCTGCAATAAAAAATTCCCAGGATTTTGGTCATTGTTGTCCCCGATGCAATGAACCTTGGGTAGCCGATCCAACCCGAACAACTCAAGAACTCCTTGCTATCTGACGTGGAACTAAATAAAGAAAATCTAGGTACTTCATGAGAAGATTAATTGATTTTCACAGTGAAGCATTTAGTGAAGAAAGATAACTGATTATGTGTCACAAATTATGATGTTGAACAACTCTTCCCCCTAAGGGCAATAGGAACAGTTCCCTTAGGCCATTGGTCTTCTTAGCAACCATAGAGTTGCATTGTCAAGGGTAATTTGAACATCAGATATATATATATAAATATACACAAAGGAATTGGCATGTTCCATATTCCTGAGTCTTCTTACTCTTTTTGTTAAAAAATATTTCAAGCAAAATATAAGTATGATTTTATTATATGTACTAACTTACTATAAAGCATGTTTGAATTCAAAAAAACTTGAAATTACAGCAAGAGCCACTAAATTTGTAGCATTAAAAAATGTATTCAAACTCAAAAAATTGTTAACATGATAATTTTCATTGTATGGCTCTTAAGATCACATTTTATGAGGTTAGAATATACAAAAAATACTTTACAAATAAATTTTAAAGGATTTGTAGGGGAGAAGGAACTTTATTCAAGGAAACTCATGTGTTTTCCTCTCTCTATCTCTCTCTTTTCCTCTCTTCCTCCTTTTGGGTTATCTCAAAACTCTTAAAAAACAGGTTGACTTCTATCTTTAAAGCTTAATTTCTACCATCTAATCTCCTTAAAATCAACAGCCTAGTTGGTATTAGAGGGTCAAGTAACTACATGTTTTCCTATATGTATATATCGTCTTGGATTCCTCTAGCCATCCGGATTCTCCAATACTCTCTCACAGCATGCAGTCCGATCCAATAAATCAGACTAAGTGTAAGAGGCCAGATGGACAGAAGGCTATAGGATTATATATATATATATATATATATATATATATAGATATATATATATATATATATATATATATATTCCATTTAAGAATAGTTTAGTGCTGGACCCTATCTTTGTTTACCAATGACTATTTCTTTGACTTGGGAAGAAATCCTCTTTTCAATATCTCCTTGTTTTCCCTTGTATCTCAAAAACGCTTGCTTTCACCTATTTAACATTTTTCTTACCAAATCAGCAATGCCTTATTGGAAAACATATATTTTTCTAAACATATTTCCATAGTGCACAAGTCTTCATGAGAAAGTTTAAGGAGCTTTATCTTTGGTCTCCATATACATTCAAAATTGAACTTTTTTGTGGAAACAAAATAAACCAAATAAATTATATAAAAAATAATGTTGGCACAGCCTAAAAGAAATGAACACTTCTGAAAAAGGTGAAAGTTGATGACCTAGGCTCCAAAAAGATGTCTTGATGCTTGTCCCTTAAGTCTTTATAGCACTTTAAATGGGGTGAACAATTTCTGTACCTGCTGTTTCACACGTAGGGTTAGGGTTAGCCCGGCGGACTCTAAAGCAGAACCTAACTTGCAGTCAAAATCCCTAAGACTGAGTAGCTCTTGAACAATTTATCACCTAAATGCATTCTATGTGACTTTCTATGACAATTTTTGGATCTTCGCTTATGCAAGTGCATATATGGTGTTGCCCCCATCTATATAGCTTGGTTAAATCTTACTATTATGTTATATATAAAGTTTATCACCTAAATGCATTCTATGTGACTTTCTATGACAAATTTTGGATTTTTGCTTCTGCAAGTGCATATATGGTGCTGCCAGTATCTATGTAGCTTGGTTAAATCTTACTATTATGATTGATATATATATATATATATATATATATATATATATATATATATATATATATATATATATATATGTTGAACAGTTTATCACCTAAATGCATTCTATGTGACTTTATATGACAATTATTGGATCTTTGCTTATGCACGTGCATATATGGTTGCCTCTATCTACATAGCTTGGTTAAATCATACTATTATGTTTCTTTTTAACGTTAAATATGTTTTAAAATTGATCATTGACCTGAATTGATGGAGAATGGACATAGTATGAATTTGATGTATTGTCATCTTATCAATTTTTTAGGTGAACAAGAAGAGTATTTTATCCTACCGCTCAAAAAAAGAGTTGAAGTCCTAAGATGCAAAATCTTCTTTGGTGATTCGGGGTTTTGCCTTTGCCTCACTTCAACTTGGGAGTCAGTGAGTCTATTTTTGCAGCACAGATATCCCGGGGATTTGAAGCTGACTGCTTACCAGCTCCTACCCATCGCACCAACTCCTCAAGACAAGTTATGATCATTTTCAAATCAATGTAGATAAATGTTGTACGTTACTCATATACGTTCTAGGTGGTTGCCAGTACATATTCATCGAGTCAGCTAAATTAAATATATAACGGTACTACACCAATTATACTGTCTTTCTTGAAGCAGGCTTGCTTCCCAATGGTTTTCTCAGGTAACTATTATATATATATATATATATATATATATATTAAGCACAGTTAGCCCGTGTGGAGAACGTTTGGTTCGTTTTTTGCTTCATGATGATATTGAAAGCGTGCTCATTCATGTGATTTAGCTTGTCGCCATTGCTTTTAATGGTCTGGTGTATGTTGTCTATAAAGTGAGTCGAGAAAGCGGAAAAGATGAAAATTACAGCAAATGAGTCGTGTGAAATTATGTTGTTGGCTAAAGCATGGTAAGTTCGAAGCAGAAGGGGAGAAAATTACAGCTACAAAACATCTTTACTTTTGAACAATGTCGGTAATATAGACTTAAGTTTGCTAGGCTGAGAATTTCTAACGCTGTTCTTTCTTTCAAGGTTCTTTCTTGCTCTTATTCTGACCTAACGTCGGGTGATATCATTCTTTTTTCCTTCTCTAATAGAAGGAACCTTCCCAGCTAAGTTTGGGCATCAGGCCGGCCGACACACAAAACTTGAGCCCAGGCTCGACCTCACAATTATAACTCGGGCTCGAGTCCAGCTCGATTCAATTAAAAATATTTTTTATATAAAATAATATATAAATATAAGTAATTTTAATAAAACACTATATATATATAATATTAAAAATTTTAATCGGGCCACCTAGGCCGGCCCGATAAATTGTCGGGTCGACCCATTGCACTTTTTCATAGGCCCGAGCCTGAGCTGAGTCAGGTCACATACCGGCTAATCGCCCGGTGGCTTATCCTCATCCCACTTTCATATTGAAAAAAGTTGGGAGCAAAAGGAAGCTACTTTATGAATAGGCTGCTAAGAAGTAGCAACGGACTTTACCCTTCAGCTTGATTTGAAAGGATCATATTTTTACAAAATAAATAAATAAACCTCATGCTAATCCGTGCAGTTCATCTGTGATCACCATCTACTTGCCCAAATTCATATTATATATATATATATATATATATATATATATATATATATATATATATATATATATATATATATATATATGCATCGGTAGATCCCAAAGCATTAAGATATTATTTATATAATTTAACCGTTTAGATGTGATTTTTTTCAGAACATCTTGACGAGAATTCTACATTAAGTTGATCACTTTTTTAGTTTAACATATCGCCATAGTAAATCTGAAAATAAACCTCTACTATGGCATCAAATTTTTAATGATAGAAAAATCAATGTTTTTCTTAAAAAACAACTAGATCTAGGACATGTTTTATGTTGAATTAGTATTTACAAACACATGATTGCAATGTTCACATGCTGCTTAAAATATTTTTTTAATAAGAATTTATGTGGTCGATCTGGTTTTTTTCTCTGACCTATGTGGTCTGGGACATATCAATTTTGCCCTCTCTCTCTCTCTCTCTATATATATATATATATATATATATATATATATATATATATATAACACAGGTAGCACAGATCAGCCTTTTGGAACCATACCTAATGTATAAAACATATCCATTAAGCCTTATAAAGCGTCATGAATCAAAACTACTATTTATTTTATATCTTTCTTTAACCAAAGCAAATGCGAAACTTAATTAAAATTCAGGCCAAGCTTTGATCATGCATAAAATACATGAAAAAGATGTTACAAAGCTAAATCAGTCAAACTTTCGATCGGTCTACAGTCCAACCAAATCCAGATTCGTCGGTTCGGTACGGCCAAGATCTATATCGTATCCGGCCCATTTGACGCCCCCACTAGAGAATACAAAAATGGATCGTAGCAAGGGAGCCCCAATAATTAAGCTAAACTTGTATCTTAGCACTGAAGTTGTTGGCTGCTCGCGTTCTTAAAGGTCCCATAATTTGTCTAAGGCATATAATAATGGAAAAGTATTCTACAAAGCAAACTTGATTTGGATTTCTTCTAGGGTTGGATCTTGGGACTTTTACAATATGAACGCAAAGATTTGGTTCAAATTGAATCCCGCCGATGCCGGCAAGCATGTACCTAACCGATCAGAGGTGCGGACATCTTACGCATTCACATGTGCGGAGCTAGAAATTTTTCTTTTTTTTAGAGTAGTGGAGAAGGGGGAGGGAGGGCATGAGAGATAATTAGGGGTGAACAACAAGTCCAGTTACCCGAGCTCGACTCGTGAACGCATTTGAGCCGAGTCATTTGCTTAATGAGTCGAGCTCGAGTTCTTGAATAGACTCATTCAAATAATCGAGTAGAGTTAACTGAACTGAAAATTCAAATAATCGAGTAGAGTTAACTGAACTGAAACTATTAAAGTTGGACTTGCCTCGAAAATGCTGTGTAGTGATTTTTTAAATATCCAACTCGTTTTTCCAATTTAAAAACCGGTATATTGACTTTAATTGATTATGTAAGTATTTACAAAAGCTTCTTCAAGTTTGTTGAGTCTTAATCGAGTCCAGCTCGATTTATTGCAAACTAATAATCTATATATTCAAACGAGTTTGTCGAACCTTAATCGAGTCGAACTCGAGTTGCTTCTGTCGAGCTATTCTCGAGCTCGAGGTTTCATTAGTCGAGCTAAGCTCAAGCCTACAGAAGTCAGGCTCAACTCGGCTCGTGTTCACCGTTAAAGATAATATTTTCAAAATTTGTACTGTTGGAACTTCTATATACAACAAATCAAAATTTTTCAAAGTTATAAGTTTCTTTTGCATGCAAGGGGGCCTCTGCCCCCCCTTCCCTCTACCTTTAGGTGTTCGGGCTCAGACACTTGTCTGTTTGTTTGGCCACCCATATGAGACTGCCCAAAAAAAATCTCTCTTTCCATTTTGACCTTGCAACGGGTTTTTCTTCAATTTGTTCACGTAACGGCAGTCTTTTTAAGTCCGAATAGCCGCCCATCCTGCATTCAAAGTCTCAACTTATAACCTGCTACAGGTTAACGGTGTTGAAACGCAAGCTCTTCAAGTTGAAGGAGGTTTTAGTGAGGAACGATCGGAGGATGGAGGTTAGATCCCATTACACAAAGGGTCGACGCTCCGGAGAATCAAACCAAAGACTGGCTTTCTAAGAGTCACTGGTCGAACCAGCTATGCCCAATCTCTTGAAGCAAGTCGATGGAGGTTCAGAGTTCAATATCATAACTTAACTCCTTCCGGTAAGAGTTTAATACATAACGTGTGAGAGTGTTGAAGTTAAAACTCTAAATTGAAGAAGATTAGAAGTTTAATGTCATAACGTATGAGCAAAGTCTCCACAACTTCCGCTTATCTATTTATTACATGGAGAAGGAGAAATGTCACTTTCACCGTCCATTGTAGATCTAACACCTTGTGCACGAGTTGATGATGGGTCACGTGCATCTCTAAAGTTCTTCTCCCTCTCTTTTGGGAGAATTTATTTCATTTCAAGCACTCATGAGGATGGTTTCTTTTCTTTTCATTCATCCATTCAAATTTGAATTCATTTAGTTGAATTTAGTAAAAAGAATTTTGAAGTGATTATTAATTATATTGAAGTTGGGATTCTATATGCAGTTTGATTACTGAATTTGTACCTATGTCTGGCATCCAATTTGTTGGAGTGTGGAGCCTGATCTCAACTTAATAGATTTTCCTAGTTTCTGTAGATCCCAACTTACTGTAATTTTTTTGTTTTTGGGCCAACAACTTTTGTATTCTTGTTAGGAGACGGTGCAGAATACCCATGTGCTGCCGTAGATAAATAAGAACTTTGGTCTCCAAATCAGGTAAATCTTGTGTATTTTTCTTTTCTTCTTTCTCTTGATATCATGGGTGAGAAAGGGCCTCGTTCCTGACATTGAAATCTGATAATTATCTGACCTGATCACATATAAATGTGATAAAAAAAAATCCTAATCCTATTAATGTGCATAAACTAAAACCCTTGATCTACATTTGAATCCTATTAATGTCACGTAGTGAACATGAGATCAAGAGTTGCGTAAGCAAAAGATCACACAGACAAAACATGCAAAAAAGACAAGTTTATTTGTAGTTTATTAAGGGGAGATGATGATTCAGAACTCTAATTTTGAATCCTTCTGCAGGTTGCATTGGGTGGAAGTGCAGTGAATGGATTGGTGCCTACTTTTCTCTTTTCCTCCTTTTGTTTCCTTCTGATTATTTTTTCAGTAATTGATGCTTTTGTGACCATTTCTCTAAAGGTGCATGCCCAATGTTTGACAAAATGATCATGGCTGCTTGTCAAGAAGGGAACCAAGTGGCCCCTCCAGTCTATTTGGTCACACCTCCTAGGCTCCTACTGGCTTGCTCATGTCAGTTCTCAGAGTTTGGGCATGGGGTCCACTTGCCATCAAGAACCAACTGCAATGCTATAAAATGGTGATAAAAGAGAGAGTGAGTGGTGCATTTTTGTGTGTGTTTTTTTTTTTCCTTGTGCTTCTTCTATGCAAGTTTACGTTGGCTGTGGTGTCTAGAGACTCGCCTGTTCACACTTTAAGCCCATGAAGGAAACACTAAAGTACTTGTTGGGGACTGCAGGACCAAGTGGCTTTGGATCCAACTCCACAGCTGAGCAGGTCACTGAGAAATGCTGCCTGTTTCCAAACCAGTTAACAGCCATTATAACTGGTTGGTTTCTTTCTGCTTGTGCACAGTGCAAAGGATCTTAGTTTTCTTTTTTCTCCTTTCCATGTGCACTTTGGGTGGATCCTGTCTGTACTAGTCTTGTTATGGGTTTTTCCTAAATTTTTAAGTAGTCTTGTAGAGAGTTTTAAATTGATGTTGCAGATCCTAAATCATTCAAAAGCAAAGGTGTTGAGTTATGCAACTCCGGTGTCCATATGTTTTTTACTGTCTTTCGTATTAAATAGGTCTGTCCAAAATCTGTGAGTGGTCCTGCAGAGAGTTTTAAATTGATCTTGCAGATCCTATCTCATTCAAAATCAAAGGTGTTGGCTTTTGCAACTCAAGCATCTCTTGTGTTTCTTCTTTTTATCCTGCCAAAGAACAGGTGGATTATATTCTTTCAAAGATTTGGAGGGTCATCTTCCTGTTGAATCTCTGTAGTTGTTTATTCACAATATCTTGATTGCCAAGAAGAGGCTGTCCAAGAATATTGTCAGACAAAAGTGATCAGATTTTTACCGCAGTGGTGTTTGTTCTTCTTCGGTCTGTATTAACTTCTTGCCTGTATTTTTCTGCTACAATATTACTTTGCAGCTATCATTTGATTTCATGAGCATGTCATTTGAATTATTTATGGTTTTCTTGATTCCTTCCTTTTATAGGAGCCACATCAGGGATTGGAGCAGAAACTGCAAGAGTGCTGGCGAAGAGAGGGTTGAGGATAGTAATTCCTGCAAGAAACGTGAAGAGTGCAAGTGAGATGAAGGCCAGGATTCAGAAAGAGAATCCGGAGGTAGAGATCATTGTCATGGAACTTGATCTTGGTTCGTTTGCTTCCATCAGGAGATTCTGCTCCGCTTTTCTCTCCTCCGGCCTCCCTCTCAATATCCTCATG
The DNA here is from genome assembly GCF_008831285.2 of Nymphaea colorata. Lineage (NCBI taxonomy): Eukaryota > Viridiplantae > Streptophyta > Magnoliopsida > Nymphaeales > Nymphaeaceae > Nymphaea > Nymphaea colorata. The sequence continues at coordinate 2,774,158 of NC_045139.1, forward strand.
TAAGCTCTCTCTCTCTCTCTCTCTCTCTCTCTCTCTCTCTCTGTTTTAAAACGACAGCTTGTCTTTTGCCAAATTCTCTTGAGAACTTGAACTCTTGTCATCCAGCTTTAATCATGATTAAACTACTGTTAAAAAGAGATATATTATGAATAAACCAAAACAATCCTTGTGATGAAGCCAACAAACATTAGACATTTAGAACCTTCAGCAAGAAATCCAAAACAGATATCATCATATTTTCTGTGGCGTGATCGACTGAGAAAATATCATAAATTCATAATGCTTTTCAATTTTTATGTACATGGAAGATACAAAAAAGTTACATAAATTCCCAGCATTAACAACCGCGTGAGAGAAATGCATGTTTCTGAGTTCTCCTGCAATAATAATGAAGCCTTGAATTGGTTGCAGAAACAACGCAGGCAAGTACTGCAGGAAGCTACAGTTCACAGAGGACAATTTTGAGATGTGCTTCGCCACCAACTACTTGGGTAATATCTCACTATCAAGACTAAGTAGATAGCTTGATCATTATCTGGACAAAAGGCCAAAAACATGGAAAAGCCCTTATTGGCTTATACTTACTGGAGTTAAGATATCTAGTGCTCAGTGGACAGGGTTGGTAACTTGCTAAATTAACAGAATATTCGGACCCCTTCTGGCACGCCATGTGTCGCCGACCCCATCGGTGCTAGCAGCTACCAAAATGCAATGAATGTAACGTTAACATCTTTTAGTTGCTAATTGAGACTAAAGCTCAGCACAACTTAGGAGACTGCTGGTTGGTAGTGATGGCCATGAGTTCAAAACTCATAGTTGCTTCTTATTCAGTAGAAACTAGAAAGCCTTTGAGGGCACTGGGTGAGAAAAACTCTGTTCTTAGAACACATGTTAAACTAATATTTCAAAAACACTGTATTTTTATTTGAAACAACATGGGGTGACTATGGATTTTGTTTTTATATTCAACAATTAAACGCTGAGTATATTCACATTATATTTGTTGACACGGAAACATTATATTCACATTATTTATATATTCTATTCTTTGAATGCCCCTTTTTATAAGAGATTTTAAAGGTCACCCAGCAGTGTAGCCTTGGACCTAGCTAGGCCAAGCAACAGGGAGCTGGGTCTTGTCAGACTTGTTTGCCCAAATCAAGGGCTGGTCTTAGGCTTTGGCTGTTTGGCATTACATTTCACATTTCAAAACGACAACATGGTAGATGAGAAACTCTTTGGAAGGTATAATTGATTGATAATATGTCTTATTTCTCAATTTCCATTTCTTTCTGCTCTTTTTCAGGACATTTTCTGTTGACAGAGATGTTGGTAGGGAGGATGATGGAGACAGCCGCAGAAACAGGGGTGGAGGGACGCATTATTAACGTGTCCTCAGTCATCCACAGTTGGGCCAAAAGAGAAGGATTCAACCTCCATGATATGCTCACTCCCCGCAGGTGTTTCTCTTTTTCTCTCACCCCACATGTGTTTCTTTTCTCTGTCTCCAAAACACACACACACACACACACACATATATATATATATAATTTATAGATTTCTTCGTCCGGGTTTGAAAGGAGAAATTTTCTGATCTCTCACAGGCCCAATGAGTGAATCTATGGTTTGTTTAATCACATCCGTTTGATGCATTGCATCGAGCTGCAGTCATTGGATGGTGTTGGAGATGGCGCTTTATTTTTAATACAGTGAAAGGGAAAAGATGGAATTTACTGAAGAGAATATACCATTTAAAGTGCATGGACATGACCTTATTTTAAAAAACAATCTTATCATCCCTCCACTAGCTGGACCAGACGCCGGCATAAGATAAGAACTTTTAGAAGTAAAAAAACTTTACGTGTAGTTGAATTATAATAATGTCCATAAGGAAACTGGAGACTGTCGACTGCTTATAATTATTAGAGGAAAATTTTGCGGTGCTAATGGAGTTTTGGAACAAATTTAATCGGGCTTCTAGAAAAGAAGGGAAGAACAGAAGGATTCCAGAAGAAAGCTGCAATGTTCTTGATTTGTTTAAAGTTGAGACTTCAACTTTTATGGTGTATTTGTCCATGTCATGGCATTTTATTTTTTTTTTGCAAAAAAAAAATATATATTACGAAAATTTAAAATAACAAATGTGTTCGTAGCTGTGCGAAATGCTCCCATATTAACTGTTTATACGTAGGTTTCAGTTCGTTACCTAGTTTTTTTTTTCTTTCCTTCCCATTAAAAGTAACAAAATAATAGAAGAAAATATGGGCAACGAAAAATTAGCTTTTATTAGTATTTTATTACTTAAAAAAGGGAAAAAAATATTTGTCTTGATTATCAGCAGTCACGGTAAAGTTTTAACTTTTAAGAACTTAGAGGTTCAAATCGTCAAGATGGACCTTAATCTGGTTCTCAACTGGGACCCACGGTATATTTCAGTTTAGAGAGGCGTGGTCATATGTAAGCCTGGGCATCGTGCCGACCAGGCTACCCGACACCCGAAACCCTGGCCCGGGCCCAAACCGACAATTAAAACTTGATCTTGAGCCCACCTTGGGTTCGGGTTGATTAAATTTAAAAAATATGATTTTAATATAAAATATTAAATTAATCATAATAAAAATATTATAATTATATATATAAATTAATAAATTATTATATAAATATAATTAATCATAATAAACTATTATAATTATATATATAAATTAATAAAATAAATATTAACAATTTTTGTCAAGCCCACCTGGGTTAGCCCCGTGCCTTTTTTTTCCAGGCCCGGACCCAGGACCCAAGTTCAAGTCGAAGCCACTTACCAAGTACCCGATAGTCATGTGGCATAACAATTACAAGGTAAATATATACAGTTGGATGCTTCAAAGGGCATTGCATAATTAATCATGATGGAAATAGAGGACTGTATCCCCACTTTAATTTTTATGGGTGTCACTTATTTACGCTGTGAAGAGTAAAGTGTGCTCCATGGAGATGAAGATGCCCATTATTCACTCAGGTGCCGATGCAACTCAGAACCTCCTAAGCAAAAGGAATGAAAGGAGGTCATCGGACTTAGGGGCGAAATCAAAAAATTTTCATGATACATAGTTGGTCACATATCTCTACCCTCCAAATCTGGATCTAAATAATAAAACAAAAATAAACCAGGTTTGAGAATTTTCAATTCAAGTACCAATCTTTTCCTCAACCTACCAAGAAGTGCCTTGTTTTTCTGAATTTCTAATCAACTGCCAAATTTGAAATTCCGTAGCTGTTGCCACATAAAGATGCTTCGAAATGTTCATGTCCGTGCACCAAAGCTGAAAGACTTCACTAGAAGAGAGAAGGGTACTACTAACAGTAGAGATAGACCCTTGGCAGTTGTCATTAATGACATCAGAAAATCGAAGACGCAACACTTATTTTCAATTGAGATCAAAATGTTGGATTTAAGTAAAATTCTTTTTGAAATTTTTTTCTGATCTAGTGAAGTTGCTTAGGAATACACCATATTTTCATACAAGCCATTGGTAGACTCACTAAACAGGGTATGTTTTCCCTCTTTTTTCAGCTACAACGGAACCCGTGCTTATGCTCAGTCCAAATTGGCAAACATCCTGCATGCAAAAGAATTAGCCAGACTGCTAAAGGTAAAAACAAATAAAAATTTGAAAAAGAATGATGTTTATGAATTACTCCGTTGTGTATCATTGGATTCGGATTTGTCTAATCAAGTTGATTGTTATGAACTGTTATCAGTTTGAATTCGTTCCATTTTACGCCGTTACTGCATTTGATTAATCAGTTTTCTTGACTAAGTGAAGTTCCAAGTGGAGTTTGGATCACATGTAAATATGTCATGCAAAATTTGAAATTGAATTTCAATATCTACTAGAATTGGATGAACAGGATCAATTGGAAAAACTGTAGTTCCGAATGTTAAGTTGCTTCAGATTTTCCCTTTCATTAATGGGATGCACCATAATGGGATGTGAGAATTCATTCTGCTAACGTTCATAATTGAGAAGCATTTTGATGGTGAGGAGAATTTTGTGCACAGGCAAATAATGCAAGGGTGACCGTCAATTCTGTCCATCCCGGAATTGTCAAGACCGGCATTATTAGAGAAGAAAAGGGACTCGTTACAGGCATACCTCTCTCTCTCTCTCTCTCTCGCTCTAAGATGAAGAATGTAAAACTTGGCTTACAGTTCATATCTGTGTCTCATATTATTTTCTTTTGCAGATGTCCTTTATCTGCTTGCAGGGAAGCTGCTGAAAACGACATCTCAGGTTAGATTAGTGGGTATGAGTCAAATGCAAATAGTTCTTGTTGTCTGCAAAAAGCCAATCACTTTTCACTGGAATAGCGCATCCCCACACTTAGTTGATCTCTTTTTCGCCATTCGCTCACTGTAGTCACCAATTGTTCTTAATGGTAACTCTCTGTCATGAAAATGGATCAAACTCTTCAAAAATATGAATTTCGCAGATGACATGGTGCACCTGTGGATCAAATGCTCAAAATCACCAGAATTTTCAAAACCCACATGTAAGAGAGAGCAACTTTAGTTCCACACTGTAGCCAATGCTGTGCAGAGTCTGCCGACCCATGCCATGGATCCAGCAAACTTTATGAACAAGTATCCTTATCGGATGTTTGATAGGAAGAAATGCACAGAATGGACACACCGTTACGTGACGTTCCACGCATTCCGTGGTTCACTATGGAACAAGAAGGAACACCATAAATGTGTTCGGCGCGTATTAATTTTGGCAGGTCACTCCATGCTTTGGTGTCTGCTGTCTACATGTGCTAGGAGACACCAGCACCTCTTCTGTTCTCACTTCTCAGCATCTTAAGAAGGCTAATCAAAGAACAACCTCTTAAGATATTAATGTTTTAGGTTGTCGATGTCAGTACTCAAACTAGGTAGTCTTAAAATGAACCAAGTTCAGTGGAACCAGTGAATCTGTTTGACACGAATCAAGCAGCACGGCCTGAGATTTTCAAGTAGAGCTAACTGCTAGGCTATTCAAATCCAAATGTTTTGTCTAGATTTTTCCTTCTGCTACTTTCCGTCGCCTTTCACCAGCTATTGTGATCTTTTCTAAATCACATATCTCCTACACTTGTGTAGGAGAAGGCTAAACTGGGGCCCCAGTTAACCTCCCCCTACAAAGGAAGGAACACTTGAACTTTACAGGAAAATTCATGTTCTACCTTTACTGTAAACACATTATTCTCTTTTAATCTCATGGTTGCTTTTAAAAGAGTCCTAAATAAACGAGATGAACGTCTTCGTTGCATACAGGCAGCATCAACAACATGTTATGTAGCCCTGGACCCAAGCATCAAAGGAGTTAGTGGAAAGTTTTTTGCTGACTGCAATGAAAGTCCATGCTCGAGTCTTGCAGATGACCAGTCAGAAGCAACAAAACTTTGGAGGCAAACCCATGAGATGATTCGCAGAAAGTGCAGTCAAGATGGAAGCTGAAGACACAGACCTTCAATCACCTGTGTCCATGTAAATGTGCTTTTCTATGTAACTACCTGTAAGAAGCAAATTGAACCATAATATAGAAGAAAGCTTTTAGGCAGTCACTAGAACAAGCTTTAGTTCAACTTATGTACAGGAAGAAATGTATTTCTCAACCAATAAAACAATAACATCCCAAGATTGTGTAGCGATTAATCAAACATTGAGTTCCTTAGGTATTGCATTCCTTAGGTATTGCACGCCCAACCCAGCATGCACGTCGAATCATATTCTCATAAACAAATTTAGTAATGATGAAGAACCCTGGGAGGACCAGACCACTTAATTTGGTCTGCTCCTTGAGAGAAAACGGCAGCCTGCAGGTCAGCTCCAACCACCATGGCTTATGGGAAACACCATGAGAAAGCTCAAGGTGCAATTTTAAGGGTCCTCACTTGAACACCTTCCGCGTTCCCTTCTGACCATCTGCTTTACATAAGTTGCAGTAATCAAAGAATAAGCGCAGGACGTTGAGAATCGACCATTCAATAGAAACCAACCATGGCATTCAAGTCCCCACTAATGGCACTTTATATGGTGCCATAATTCAACCTCTGTACGTTGACAGCAAGTTGGAAATACTGCTCTTAAATGGCCACTTCAGGCACATAAATTTCACAGTTACAATATATATATATATATATATATATATATATATATATATATATATATATATATATATATATATATACAGAAAGAGAGAGAGAGAGAGAGAGAGAGAGAGCCATATGCTCTATTTAACCACCAGAGAGAGAGTGGAGGAGGGGGAGGAGGGAGAGATATGGCATGGAGAGGAACCATTTTCATTGTAGCTTGCCTCGCGATGGCTTTGTTTGCAGTGGCTGAAGAACCGAAAAATAAGCAAGCGTTTTTAATATAATACCATTGGATGCTTAAAGGATTGCATCGAAGTCTTCGCTCAAGAAGAGAACTGCAGTAATCTCTGCGGCAAGGTCTGTCGGTCACAAGGCCCAGATCTGTTGCAACCGGCAGAAGACGACAACACAGAATCAGAATTTTGATGCTGAAAATTAGAGAACAACCCAAAAGCTTCCTCCTTTATTGGGCCACAATAAAAGCTGCTGAAAATATAGTAGATTTCTCATTTCATAACTCTTGTGCCTTTGATCTTATTTCTGTATATTCTTCTTAAGGGTGTAGACCAATTAGTTGAACAGTTTGGTGAATTATTACTCTTTATACTTCAAAATTTTGATTATTTTAAATTAGTTATTTTTTTATTATATACAACAACGATAATTAAGCCAATGTCTGCTGATTGGATACAGTTTGAGTCTAATTCTTTGAATCTTTGCGTCATTCTGTAAAATGATTCAGCTCCAATACCCTATCGACAAGATCGGCCTCAACCATTGAGAATGACCGGAGACAGGATTTAGGTCTCAATTGTATAAACAGAAAAAGCTCGTCAATGGACATGGATCTCGTTTTGATTGAACGCCATGCACAGCCTCGCTCCTGTTTTGAGTGCCAGTGCGCCACGCCCGACACTCTTCTCTTCTTTTTCTCTTTTCTGCACTGCAGTAGGTAAAAACCTGTTCAGCAGACTTCTTCCAAATGTTAAAATCTAAACCTAAAGGCTTTTTCTTTACTGTCCTATACAGACAATACAAGAAATACACTGTTTGGGATAGCTGGCAACTTGGCATAAATAATATGTATCATCATTTCAACGTGGACTATTATTGCATCTATTTTCTTAAAAAATCAGAACAATTTCCGGAATCAGCCTTCTCCAGGTGCATTAAACGTGACCCAAGAAGACCTCCTTATCCGCTGTTCTCATAACCCAAGTTTGCATCTGTTTGTTTACTCATGTCCACACCGATAGTCAAATCAGTACACGATTTTATGAATGGATTCATCACAGCAAAGGGCACGGTTCAAAGTAGCAAAAATCTAATCCACATGCACAATTTTTCATGTAAAAATCAATGAATAAATTGTGATGTTCTACAAATATTTTTGTTTTTGAAAAACAAAAACATATTCAAATGCATTTTAAAGCTAAAAAATTGAAAGCAAAGACTAACATTTACCAATATCACTTTTCTTAAGAAAACACATGAACATATTGCGATTTTATAACAGTACAAAATTTCTCAGAAGAGTTTAAACAATAGAAAGATTTCTCTATACTCGATATATGTACAATGTTTTAGTAACAAATTACTTGGATCCTATAGTGATTAGTTATACTGATACAACACACTCTTCGCCCTACAGACAGGAGGGATTGCTGGAAAGTGTAATATATAGCAGTCATGGAGGAATTACCAAAAGAAGCAGGCCGGTGGAGAGTACTACCTATAGCATGCATGGAGGAATTACCGAATGAAGCAGGTCAGGAAAGTGCAATTCCTAGCAGGTATTGAGGAATTGCAAAATGAAGCAGCGAACCGTAGACAGCATAAAACACTCTCCAGGTAACCCAACAAAACTCAACGTGCAGATTGTAATTGCATCTATACAAGAACATTCGCAGTGACAGGCGCAGCAGGCAGGAAAGTGGCTCCCATTCTTTTCCTTGCAAGACCACGGTGCTGAGTACAGTTCTCAACCATGTTAACGTGAGACAGGATAAAGATGATGGAAAAATCGCTGACTTTGTGAGCTGGGCACACATTCCGAAACCTCATACGCCTAAATCCCTTCCCATTTGCATATCATTTAATTCTTCAAAAGGCCGCTGATTGATTGGTTCACTGTCTATTTCAATCCAGCTACACCCAGGAATCCTTGCCAGCCTCTGCTCCTCCACAGCCTTTCTCATCCTTTTGGCATCATCCCACCTCCCTGCAGATGCATAGATGTTACATAGAAGAACATAATACCCACTTGCCTCAGGTTCCAGCTTAAAGCACTGATGAGCAGCAATCTCGCCAAGCTTAACGTTACAATGAATATTACAAGCAAGAAGCAATGCACCCCATACACCAGTATGCGGAGTCATAGGCATGCTTCTGATGAGCTCGTATGCCTCATCCAACCTCCCAGCACGTCCAAGCAGATCAACCATACAGACATAGTGATCAGCAGATGGATGAAGCCCATAAACCGCACTCATGGAAAGAAAATATTGAAGTCCTTCATCCACTAGACCACAATGATTGCAAGCAGTCAAGAGTCCAATAAATGTAACAGAGTTTGGCTTCACATGAGCAGCAACCATTTCGTTGAAGAGCAGAATGGAATCACCTGCACGGCCATGCATTGCACATCCCAGGATTATTGCTGTGTATGCCACAACATCTCTGTTTCGTAATTTCAAGAACAGAGAGTAAGCATCATACACGTTTCCACATTTTGCATATAGATCAACCAATGAGGTAATGAGATGATCGTCCATTTCCATCCCAATTTCACGACAATAATTCTGGATCCATAGTCCAAAGGAGAAATCACCCAACTGAGAAGATGCAGAAATAGCACACACTATGGTCATCTTGTCAGGCTTTATCTTCACATCGCACTCCAACATTCTATTAAACAAGTTAATAGCCTCTCTTGGCCGACCATTCTGCGCGTAGCAAGCAATCATGGCATTCCATATGGTTCTATCTTTTCCACAAGCCCAATCAAATAACTCTCGAGCTAAATCAACAACACCGTGCCGAGCATATCCAGAAATCATTGTAACCAAAGACACATTGCTTTTCTCTGGCATGCTATCAAATAACTGACGAGCTGTCTCCAGATTACCTGAATCAATATAACCACCGATGAGAGTATTCCACGAGGCAGGATTCCTCTCTGGCATCTCATAGAACAACGCCATTGCAGAATTCATATCCCCGCCTTTCACATAGCCCAAAATCAAAGTGTTCCACGACACCACATCTTTCCCAGGCATGTCGTCAAATATTTTACGTGCAACTATCAATTCCCCACATTTCACGTAGCCAGAAATAACAGAATTCCAGGACACTACATTTCTCTCAGGCATTCCATCAAATACTTGCTGCGCGGATCGCATGTCTCCAAACTTCGAGTACATATCCACAAGGGAGGTCTGTGCATAAACATCGCAATCAAATCCAAACTTACAGACCTGAGAATGCAGTCCCCATCCGATCTTCTTCTCAAGAATCCGAGCGCACGCCTTGAGAACGGCGGCGAACGTGAAGGAGATGGGCAGAACGCTCGATTCTCGCATCTGAGCGTAAGCAGAAATGGCGTCTCTGAACAACCCATTACGGCATAACCCTCTGATCATAGAATTCCAAGCGAAGACGTCAGGATTCTGGGCTTTTTCGAAGATCTTCTTGGCGTAGTCGGTGTTCCCATTGGCGTTGCAAGAGTTGAGGAGGTTGGTGAGGACGAAATTCGACCACTGAATTCCACTGGTAATAATACGCCCATGTACCCTCCTCGTTTGCTCGAAGTCTTTACATCTCTGCAGCAACGAAACCAGCTCTTGAGTGGGGAGCATCACAGGTTAGAGCATCCTGAACTTTCATGGCGGGAAGGCGAGGAGGCCTACTTATCAGGGCGACGTCAAACGGTTCCAGTTCGGGTCACGTACTTGTTATACAGCACGGAACCGGAAAATAGACCTTTGATAGTTTGATTGCCGTCATTTGATCGGAGCGTTTCCAGTCCTACGGTTTTACACAAATGCCGCCAGAAGAAAATTCAGAGGCGGAGCTGGAGATGGCGGGAATCGGGAAACGCGAACAGGAGAAGGAACCGGAAAGAAGCGAGTCGTTCGTCTGGGATGAAGAGTCGAAATTGTATTTCCACGCGGGGTTCGTGAATTGCGCTCTTCGATTCAATCTCGTCTGTTGCGTCTTTTGTAATTTTTAATTCACTTCACGAAATCTTTCTATTCTTCAGAATTTCTGCATCTCCGGTTTTATTTCTGCTCGGTTTGTTCTCCTTTCTTAGGGCTTCTCTTTTGATTCGCTGTAGATTTTGTGGATTTGTCGTTGTTTTCCTGTTTTTCGTAAAGCTTATGGAAACGCTGGGGTATCCTTTGAGCTATATCCTTGACTGTCTTCGTTTATTTTCGGCTGAAATTATGAGGAGACTTTCATCGTGTATTGGACTTGAAATTTTTGCTTTGTAAAATTCGATTAGCATTTCTTTGAATCCGTTGTTTATTCACAACAAGTCCGCCGTCTCGTTTTTTTAGACATTTTCTTGGAATTAGGTCTGAAGAAGCTCGCGTTAACTAAACCAGGTTCTAATTATCATATTGGTTGTCTATGTGCGTTTCTTATGCAGGAAAAGCTTGGGTTTATTCTTAAGTCATCTAAGAAGTTTCATGCTTTGGAATGTGTTGAAATTATTAACTATTGATAAGCTACAGATTTGTTGCTCGACTCTCCTGATTGGGCACTCTCCGTAGATGATTTCCCCCCCTTGGGTTTATGTTTCTCATTACTTGAAATGGATTATGTTTCATATTTTGAACGGGCTTCAATGTATATTTCTTTCTAATGGTTTTGTTTTCAGAATGACTCTCTCATGTGAATGAATACGTTGTTGTTGTTTTATGGCTCGTGTGAATGAAGTATTTGAGCATCAATTTTATTTGTTTACTTATCCAAAATTTGTTAAACTGCATTACTGATGCATTTCTTTTTTGTCCTTTTTTAATTTTTTTATAATTGGGTCTAGTTCTGGATTTTATTATGAACCCAACGCAGGTTGGTACTTTAGCAGTAGAGACGGTCTCTATTACACATATGAGGATGGGAATTATGTCCTGTTGGAGTCCAGCAAGGTATTTTCTAGAGAACACTGAACTTATTGATATTTCTTCTGTCTCATTTTCGTGTCACTATGACAAATTTATGATGTCCTTGTCTTTTTCTGCATGGTTATTGATGATCAGCAACCCATGTCTGAGGAGTCAGCTGAACCAAGCGGAAATCAACCATGTAATGAGCATACATTTTGTAGTTTGATTTATATTTCACCTGCAGTCCCATGTTTTTTTTGTTGCTTTAAAGCCAGTAGTTCATGCGCTTTCTGATGTGCGACTATTTTACTTGTCAAAAAGGCAGTTCAGAGCCTTTGCATGATGAAGAAGAGAATGCACGCCCTCCATCAGAGTGGTATGCTAGAGTAAATTTGATCTGCATGATCATTCTACTGGGGTTGTGTTTATGTGGCTGCGTTTGAAGGCTTTACTTAACCCTTCTCCTTTTGATGGTGTATTGGTGTTGCATTTGTATTGGCAGGTTAGAAGATACACTTATCAACCTTTACCTAATGGGTTACCCCAACTCTGAAGCCCACAGGGTTGAAACTGGAGAATTGGGCACTGATATTGATGCTCCATCTGATTCTGAATATCTTGCAGAGATTAATGAGAGTATTTTATCCAATGCTGATGGTAAGCAAGCTTGGTTGCAGAAGATGAGAAGAATGATGTTTATTATATTATTTTCTACTATGTACTCTGTCAAACTTTTCAAGTACCATTCATTTTCAGCACAGTTAGAAAGTTCAGAACATGGAGAGTTGTTTTCTCAAGTAGAGGAGTCTGGAACTGTGGCAGAGAACATGCGAAGCAGACCAGAACCTAGCGATGAAGTTGCTAATGAAGGTTATCTAGCTTTTCACTCTTTTTTGTAAATTTTCTTTTTCTCCACTAGCATGATATAAACACGGATGTGAAATTTTGAGCAGCTACAGAATCTGATGAAGACAATTGGCGAGCTCAGTATGGTCAAGTAGAACATTCAATAAATGATAGTGCCTTTGGATTCCCTGTAGTTGATCTATGGGATTGGTCACTTGTGGTTGACGATGCAAGTGGAAAGAAACATAAACTAGTAGGCAGGCTTACGAAGAAATCTGTCAAGTTGCATCCTTCTATGCCAGCTGGTGGTGGATTGTTCAAGACTGCAGCAATATCAGAAGTACATCTTGATCTAGTGCGAGTTTCATCAGGTTTGTATCTTTTCAGAAGCCATCATACTAATGGATACGAAATTTTTTCCCCCTTCTTGCTCTTTATAATGCAGCCTCTTAAGTTTTGTACGAGAATTGAGAAGTTGCTATGTTGAAGATAATATCATTGCAGGAAATTAATGATTTCAGGGAGAGAGACTATGTTACTTGGTATGGATTGAATCATATACTAGCATTGTGCTAATACTTGCTTATTTGAAAACAAATCATGAAGAGTTTGGTGTTCAATGTGTTTTTACATTCCATTTGTATATGAAGCTACAAAATGGTGCTTTTGCCTCAAGAAGGAATCCAACCACATAGCTATCTGGCTTTTTTATGAAACAATGCAAGTAGTGGAGAAAGGGATAGAGCACTTGACTGAAGCGCCTAACTGGACGGCAAAAAGAGAGGGGCAGAGGGTCGGTCTGGGAAACTGAGAATTGTTGGTTTTCCCAACTTGAGTTGATGATGACCTGACATTAAAATGTCTTCATTTGAGCTGTAAAGATCTTTACTGCCCTTTTCAGTTAAGTGGGACTTGAGAAACAATGGACATGGCTGGAAGAAAAGAAGAGTCTTGGAAGGAAAAGAAAATGTGCAGTTTTCTCAAAACCAGTGAATCTAAAGGGACAAGGGAGATTATTTTTTCAGATATAACTCCCCATTAAATGCTGATGATCAGCTTGTATTGCCCAACAGCTTTGATGGGTCAGTGGCAGTAGTAGGTACAACCGTACAAGAACTGAAATCAACTCTTTGTATCATTTCCTGTTGTCAAGTTTAGAACATTTATTTTTCATCAATTTTGAGTAGTGTGCTAATGTGGCTGCTACTCGTACTTCTAAGAGATAGTTCTTTATTTCGGTGTTAGATTAAGTTATCACGATTCTTGTATTTTTATGTGGAACTTGATCTATCCCGAAGGGTAAGAAGCAGCATTTACCTCCATTGTAGTGATGTTTTCATGTCCTAGCTTGCTATTCTTGATGCAGAAGTCAGAGAAAATGGTGTTAGAAACTGTCATAGAATCTTCTGAAGTTCCCTGTTTTATTCCGGCCATACAATGCAAATGTGCATCTGTGGGTAGGGGCCTGCTTGTACTGCAATGGCAACACTCAAACTGTAGGTGATATTGCTTTGCTGTTAACCCGCTGCTTTCAGAGACGTCCACTTTGTTCAGATTTCAGAGTGATGCTGAATTGCTTCTTTTCAGTCATATGTATAGGCATTAGGCAATCTGGTTTATGGGCAATGTCATTTCAATGTGGGAAAATGGCTTTCCAGCATCACCATTTATTATACTTAATATGGACAGCTATTTTACATATTGCATATTAGAGGTGAAATTTGCAGACTTTTCCAGTCGATATTTTGCAAATAGTTATATTGCTGTTTTTCTTGTTGTAGGTCGAATCTACAGATTAAGACAACCTAGTGGAGCATACTTAGCTTCAGTGACAAAGTACGATTCATCTGATCCCACCAAGGACTGGGGGTTCCGTGATTTGTTTCAGACAATTGATAGCGTAGCTGACTATGAGCCATGCTCCTCTTCTGGAGGAAATGCATCAAAAATGCCAGATCATTCTGCCAATGGAGCTTCACTGGAGTTACCTGATGATGTTGATATCTTGAAAAAGGTACTTTGTTTGCCTTATGTGGCTGTCCATACATGTGTCTGCCTTCCATGAATCAGTGAACTTTAGATATTATCCATTAGAACAACTGAAATTAAGTTCATAAAAAAAATACCAACACAATTCAAACAAAAGATCTCATCAAAGAGATGTTCAGGAGTACGCCCGGTTCACCAGGTTCTACCTTTAGCAGGCCCAATCCGCCTCAAAAGAAGAGTTTGATCCTGGCTCAGAACGAACGCTAGCTATATGCTTAACACATGCAAGTCGAACGTTGTTTTCGGGGAGCTGGGCAGCGCTTTTTAGCTTGATTCAGGATTTGGCCCGAACTGTTCGGCACTTCATTCATTTTAGTAAGAATATTAGGGCAAGCAGCATACAACAAAATCCAAGTCATATTCAGTTGGGCCAGTAAATTGCTGGATGTACCCAAAAACCATCCGAAGGCATCTACAATTACTTCTAGATTTGTCTTTTTCATTGTCTCTGCTCATTTGAATACTTTTTATCATTGTTATGGGTCACTACCACTCTAGACAACACGTAGGTACTTTCACCAATCTGATCTACCCCAGATGGGAGACACCTGCTTTATGCAGTTGCTTACTAAAGCAAGACTACAGTGAACACAAAAGTCTCTTGATCAGTGGGTTCTCTCTTTCTCTCTCTCCCACTCCCCATGCCATCTCTTTCCTATTTGACCAATCCCAAGGCTAGTTTCATTCCAAGGCAGAGACCTGGCAGCCTGCTTTACTCTGCCCCATTTTTTTAGTGGCTCTTGTTTGCTGCACATGAATGTATGATTCTCTATCTTCCTTATACTTGAGCTTTTCTGTGTTAATACAAGTTATTGCTGAGAGCTTGTTATAATTTCTCTTAATTTGACCTCTGTTGGAAGAATGGAAACTTACTCCCCTACTATTCAATCAGAAAAAATGCACTTACAGAGATAGAGCTGCTGAGAGACGAAAACTGCACGGAGGTTTTGGTGTGGGCCTTGGACATAAGAATGATGAATGGGAGTCTTCTTCTCCTGAGTACTCAGAAGAAGCTTCATTTGGATCTTCATCCTCAACATTTGCAGCTGGTAGTTATGGTAGACAACTCTTAGAGCGCATGGGTTGGAAAGAGGTAAACATTATGGCCGTCTACATAACCCTTTTGTTTTTTTATTTAGCTTTAAGCTACCTTGGAAGTCTGGACACACTTGAGAACCTTGATATCTTGATTCCAAGGACGGGTAAACATTATGGCCGTCTACATAACCCTTTTGTTTTTTTATTTAGCTTTAAGCTACCTTGGAAGTCTGGACACACTTGAGAACCTTGATATCTTGATTCCAAGGACCTAATGTGGCATCAGCTCCACATTCACATCCATGCTTTATCTAAGGATTATAGATCTTAGCTTCTATCCAAAAAGTTCACTTTTTCAGCTTTGCATTGTCAAAAAGTTTGATTTATGAATCATGAACTTAAATCTGAAACACTCCCATTTGAGGATCTCAATCAGATTAGATCTTGGAGGTTAACTGTCAACTATTGGGCTGAGTTCACCTCACAGTTGAGCTTTGAAATATTACTGTTATAAAATATATTACCCCTAAATGTAGCTTTTAGAGACAGCTACTTGTGCTGCTTCTCTTACGTCAGAGCGGTAATTCAGTTTATGTCAAAAAAATCTTAAAATAATGAGTTCCACATATGACTAAGATAAAATCCGATTACATAATATCAGTAAATTCACAGAATCTAAATTTTTCTCTTCATCCATGTGATGCATGGATTTGCGGGACTATCTCTTTTTTGCCTTGGAGTAGGTTTAGTTACCTGTGTTGCCACCTGCAGTTTTTTTCCTTTTGTGATTACTATTTTACCCTGTTTCTAGTGTTCAGTTTCAGGCATATCATACTTAGATCTGGGGACTCTGAAGCATGCATACGATAACTAGTACAATACTTACACTGTTACTCTTCACATAAGTTATGAGTGCAGATGTGTAACAGATGGGTACTGTTGATATGAAAGCTAGGCATGCAGCTATATATGCACATCTATTTTATATATGAACCGCAGATTAACATTTCAAAGCTAAAAACCTGCAACATGTAAAGGATATGTAACAACAAAGCACTACCAACAAAAAAAAAAAAAAGTAATAAGAAGTAGACACCTTTTATCTCAAATCTGAACTTCAAATGCCACATATTAATAAGTACCGTTGTGGCTGCAGAACAGAATATGACCCGGTTAAATCCGGCTGGCATTATCCATGTTACATATCTTCTGCTTTTTCATAATGATCTCCCCAGATACTCCATATACATGACGCTCTTTGCTGCTATTTCAGGGAGAAGGTCTTGGGAAGACGCAGAAAGGATTGCTAAAACCACTCCAAGCTATTGGAAATAAAGGATCGGCAGGGCTTGGATGGAAGAACGACAGAGTATGGCCTCATGTAAAGTTCTGATAATGTCTAAGAATCAGTTGTATAGGCAAATCAGATGTTTCTACTTTGTACCAGTATCTGCTTTAATGAGCACCGCTAGGTGTATAAGAATCAGTTGCATCGGCGAATTGGATATTTCTATTTTGTATTAGTATTTGCTTTAATGTGCATCGCTATGCTTCGGTTCGTCTGCTCGCGGCAATTTTTCATGAACATCGCGATGGTTGGCAATGAGCAACTTTTTGTAGTGACGAAAATTTGAGCTTATATTTTTGGATCGTATATGAACTTTAAAGAAAAAATTAAAAAGGAGGCGCTTAACAATCCGCCGCTCAAGCTCAACCATTGCATTTAACTCTTAACATCCACGTGTCAGTGATGAGTGTTTCTTTTTATCATCATCAACCAATGCAGATATCTCTGTAGCATCACCAACAAAATCAAAAGTCGCAATGCTGTTTATGTGATATTCTTTTACGTTAGTTGATTATCCTTTGCGTGCCAGGCTATTTGTAAAGTGGCCTGTGTAGTTGGAGTTGCGGGGCTTGTCTACATAATAACACACCTAACGTACGTGCAATCTTCACTATTTAACGATTTGTTTGGATGTAGCGAAAGGGAACCAAAGGGAGGGATGAAAAAGAAAGGGAGGGTAAAGGAATAGAAATTTAAGGAAAGAAGTGATTATAAAGCTTATTTAGATAAAAAAACAAGGAAATGTTTAAAATCATGTTTGATTAGGTTATTTTTCTTAAGGATAGAATTTATAATACTTTACAATATTACCCTTAACATTCAAAATGTTTAAAAAAATGAAAAGTTTCCTTTCTAATAAAGTCCCGATCTTGTGTTCAACAAAGAGTCCATGCTCCATACCCTTGAAGCCCTATTTTTCCTATTTTTTATTGGCTCAAGCCCTATTTTTTTATTGGCTCAAGCCCTATTTTTTATTGGCTCAAGCCCCGATCTCGTATTCTTTTATTGGCTCAAGCCCTATTTTTTCCTCAAAAAAATATCTTCATATAAAAAATTGCAGCTGTCAACTTTTAAATTGCTAAAGAATCCAACCTTTAAAAACCTTTTTGTTTTTTGCCCACCTTTCAAAAAATTAATATTGACCATCAAAAAACAATCACTATATGGGCATTATTAGTGATGGTTTATCAAAATTTGTTGCTTAGGAAAAATATTTTTAATTTGATTTCCTAATTCAATAAAATAAGAATCACACTTGCACTCGACATTTCATTCTATAGTAATAAATCTAATAAAAATGTAGATCAATCAAACAAAATATTGGTAAACATAATAATTTTCTAAAGACAAAAAAATCACAGAGCAAAATAAAAAATAACATTCATGTCTTAGATAACCCCAGCTATGCTAAGCATCCTAAGTAAAACATTATTTCGCTTAGAAAAAGGACAAGCAAAAAATGTTTCTATCCTTTCTTCATCATAAGTAAGATAAAGATATGCTTCAGTTTGTAACTCTTCTTCAAGACCAATGGCTTCAAATGCTGGAAATATGTCTTCTTTAGAATATTTATTTGAGTGTCTTGGCTCTGGTACGGCATTACTTTTTTCAATTGCATTAACAACTCTCTCAATGGCATCTTTCATTATTTCAATTCATTTTAAATCATCTTCATTTGCACTTCTCCTCCTTTTACGCTTTGACAATGAACCTGTGTGGGGCTCAACTTGGACTTCATATTCATCTCCTAGGTTGATAAATGGTTCTAATACTGTTTGATTTTGAGAAACCATTTCATCAATAAGCTAGATATTATCACCAGTACTCTCACACACTGAAGTCATTCTATTGCGCTTTTCTTTCGCTATCGTCGATCCTTCCCCTGTTGCTCTATCATTACCAAATAAATTTTCTAACTTCTCATAGTTCGGAACAGGTGTCATCATCTACCTTTTTGCCATTGGATTTGCCTATAAAAAGCACAAAGAAGATAACAAAGGCAAAGAAACTCATATTTAACATAAAAATTTGATTATAAAAAAATAATACTTAAATTGCTGAAAAGAAAAATAGGTACCTCTATTACTGGCTTCCATACAACGGCAAAGAAACTCATATTTAACATAAAATTAAATTGTTTTTATGAATGGAAAAATGCTGAAAACAACTTATGCTCTCTCTCTCTCTCTCTCTCTCTCTCTCTCTCTCTCTATATATATATATATATATATATATATATATATATATATATATATATATATGTGTGTGTGTGTGTGTGTGTGTGTGTGGAGAGAGAGAGTACGATTGAAGGAAGGAATTCTATAGCACGACAAGAAGTTAGGGGGCATGTGCTCCCCACATCTGCAACTCTGTTTATCCACAGGTGGTGCGAAGCCAGAGTGTCATTTATCCTACTGCTGCCATTGCTGCAGCAGCTTGGAACCAGATATATGCTACATTTTCTAATGTGTTGCCAAAGAAGCTTGAACGCTTTTGGCTTGGCGATAAAATGGTGTTGGTGGATTCGTAATGACTGAACCACCAAGGTCATGTGAAGTAAATGTTATGTGCTCCCCACTTTGTAGATGGACATCTATGCACTATTTTGCTATTGCCCTGTAGAAATGTTACCATAAAACGTCAAGATATTATAAGGAACTTCAATTGTTGAATAGCTTTTCAGGATAAGAGTCAGTCATCTGCGAATTGCAGAAGATCTGTAAAATGGAAGAAAGAAAGAGATATTTTTTAGTTGGTGCTTCTTTCATTACCTTAGTACAAATTTAATTTTTTATCCAAATTTTTAGGGCATCTTTTGGAGAGACCGAGCTTCAACTTTGTAACTCTATCATGTGTCAGATGATATCCATCCATGGTGGATTTGGGGTTTCTGGGCATCTCATGCAACATATGCTCAAAATGCTATAGCTGTTAATGAGTTCCTGGATGAAAGATGGAGCATGGTAATTGAGATTTTTTTTTTCTGTTGCAGTTAAATCACCTGCAAATTATTACAAACTGCATAGCTCGAGTCTCTTGCACATTTAATGAGCCTGCTTGTCTAACAGAGTATGGGGATGGGATTACTACTGCAATCAGGGGTAGTAAACAAGTTGAACAAGCTAAGCATGGCTGCTTATTAGGATTAAGCCCTGACTGCATACTCGGGGTTGCAGAAAAAACTGCTTCTAGGAGAGAAAGGTGGATGAGATGATTGATTTGGCTAAGGGAGTGTGCAATGGAAAAAAGGTCATTCATAAAAAAAATTAAATAGGAACTAAGGTAATGAAAGAAGCACCAACTAAGAAAGAACAGGCTAATTACTCTTCTACTGAGCAAGATTGCAGAGAAATTATTGCAGAAGCTTCTGCATCACATGTATCGGCTAAAATAATGAGAAAGTGTCGAAAAAAAAGAGACGTAAATCACAAACTATGAAAATGCAGGTGGATCACAATGTTGAAAAACTTGGATCTCCAGAAAACATCAGCTCACACTACCTGAAGGAAAACAAAATTCTCAATGAAACGACTCAATCTCATGAATGATGTGAAAGCACAGAGGTCGTTTAGTAAGGTTTCGCAACTGAATGATGCTTCAGATTTTAGTAGCGCAGTTGCTGATGATGATTTCCCTGAGATCATGCCTTTGAGGAAAGGGGTGAACAGGTTTATGGTTAGCACTAGAAAAACACCACTTGAAAGAAGGCTGGCAAATGCTCAATACAGGAGGAACCTGCGTAATGGTGGCTTTGCTGAAGAAAACATACATCAGAATGATGGGTCTGTGGGGAAAATTCTGGACAAAATTCTTGGACCATCCTCTCCATCACCATCACCATATGAATCTAGGAGTAGGTTGGCTGAGGTGGGAAATGATTGTGGGCATCTTCCCTTTACACCTCTTCCTAATGAACCAATGAATGCTTCTCCTAAGTCTAACCTGGAAGTAGCTGATCAAAACAGAGATGGCATTCCAGTTGGTGGGATAGATGATGTTTCTGCCCGTGGAAATGTGGGAGCGAGAGGTCACTTTGATGCATCATCTGGATCAGGGGAACTGTCTGGGAAGGTTGAGTCTGAGTCATCTGATTCATCGGAGAGGTGGTTCAAGAAAGTTGCGGAGCTGCATGATGTTAGCGACTTGGCCAGTGCAATTCCAGATGATGAATTTCCAGAGATAATGCCACTTAGGAAAGGGGAGAACCGTTTTGTTATTAGTAAGAAAAAGGATCATTCGTTGACATCCCCACAGTACAAAGTACAAACGGCGGATTGCAATGGAGCAAGCCAACAACTCTAACTTTGTTCCATTTGTTCCATTTCCACCGGACTAGTTTGCTAAGGACAAGGCTGTAAGTGAAGCATCAAATAGCAGTAGCACGGATGTGACTGGTGCAAATTCATCCAGTTCTAGCATGCTGTCAATGTCGAGAAAGTTATGCCAAAAGACCAACGAGGCCTAACAACGCAGGGCAACGTCTGTGATACTAATGGATCCACAGAGACAATTTTGAAGGGTTCATCTATGAATCAAGGACACCGTGGGCAAAATGGAAGTTCACAGATCAAGCAAACTCAGAATTTAATTGGCAATGCTCATGAAAATGGGAACAAAGGTTTGTTCACAGGAAAGAGTTTGGAAGGTTCTGCAGTTAGAACCTGATCCGTTGAGGAAGCGAAGGCTGAGAGGTGGTTCAGAAGAGTTGCTCAGATAAAAGATATTTCTGAACTGAGTAAGATACCTGATGAAGACTTTCCTGAAATCATGCCAATGAGGAAAGGTGTCAACAGATTTGTCGTGAGAAAGAGGAAGACTCCACTGGAAAGACGGCTGTCATGAAAATGTTACTGCCTTGCACAGGGGCGTGAAGATAGCAGGCACAGGGACATGAAGATAGCAGGCCCAGCAGGATACCACACCACAGTTTCTTTGATTCGGCCCCAAATTGGAAGAAAAGCGAAACATAACAGAAAAGAAGAAAGCCTAGGAAACAGCAAAAAGCATAAAAAAGATGCACACAACGCCATACCTTGAGATAGAGAGAATCGTTTGGAGCAGAGAAAGATAGAGGTCTAAAACGTGCACTCCCACTAGAGAAACTGAAGAGATGGAATTGCCGACTGGTGGGTGGAAGGGTTCTAGACGGTAGAAAGGAGGCAGAGTTTTCTTTCCTTCCTAAATCCCAATTCCTCCAATTTTGGCGGGATTCGTTCGTTTTCTTCTTTTCCTTTCTAATTAATTAAACTGAACAATCCTTCCCTGGATTGTTCTTCCCTTTCCCTCCATTCAAACATTGATTATTCTTTCATTTCCCTCTATCCAAACACTGATTGTTCTTTCCTTTTCCACCATCCAAACATAAACATAGTGTAAAACTTGTCTACCCACTCAACTACCACCTAATCCCAACTTGACTAGTTGGCTACATAACTTTTTTACCTTTCCCTAAGGCCATAGTTATATCACTTTA
The DNA here is from genome assembly GCF_008831285.2 of Nymphaea colorata. NCBI lineage: Eukaryota > Viridiplantae > Streptophyta > Magnoliopsida > Nymphaeales > Nymphaeaceae > Nymphaea > Nymphaea colorata. The sequence continues at coordinate 2,796,149 of NC_045139.1, forward strand.
ATCCTAGATTTTTTTTTACCCAAAAGATTTTAATAAGAGAAGAAGCTTTATTTGTTATGACAATGAGTTTGTTTGATTTCTGGTATGCACCTTCCTAAAAGCTGCATTAAAATCCCTACTGTTTAGGGACCGAGGGAGGGCTCATCTAGACAGTGACCCCACCCCAGTTAATAAAAAAAAAAAAAATACATTAACAAAATTAAAAAAAAATTAATTGCATAATGTATTTTTTATTCGGGTTTAGTTTGGTGCTAACCAAATAAATTCATTGGACCGTTTGGCCTAACCCTGAAAAAAATCGTCGGTTGACCCCCAGTTGTTTGTTGTTTCCAAATATACTCATCAAAAGTAGGACTGGATCTCCACCTATGGTTCTCGTTATACCTGCGATTCTTTGACTGTTAGTTGCCATCTTGCCAGTGTAAACACTAAAAGAAAGGAATTAATAAACCATTCTCTTTTCGTTTACGAATCAACTAATTTCATAAAAGAATGCAATTAATATTGGATGCAAATGGGTCTGGTCTGGTTTCTTTTTCAGTTGGATCATTTTGTTTCAGCCTATGCGTGTTTGACGATTGGAGACTTTTCATCCATGGCATGTTTTATCCTGGTTTATTTCTCCACTTGAAGTGGCAGCCTTGAGAAACAGGAGCGGAGCCAAGGGGGGCCATGAGCCATGACCCATTTCAAAAAATTTTTAAATTTACATAAATTTTAAAAAATTTTATTTGTCTTATATAAAAATTTTCAAAAATGATATTTTGACCAGAGTCAAAATTTAAAAACTTTGGCTGAAAAATTTTTGGTTTCGCCCTTCGAGAAACTATGTCAATGGCATGTGTGATGTTTAATAAGTGGTTCTCTTTTCTACCATCTTGCTAGAGTTTCCTCTTACCACGTTTTTGTAGACGTTGTTTACTTACTCGTTGGATTTTGGTGAAGGATTTTTTGCTGTGAAAGATTAGTTTCGTAAGTATCGAGTAGACTAGATGGAACCAACCGAACATTATTTTTTTGGTCCAAGTCAACTGCACACTAATCAATCAATAGTATAACATCCCTCCACCAAATCAAGAACCCATCTATAGTAAGCGTAACCAAGTCACCTTTCAATATATGACTGGTTCCAAGGAAATAAAAAAAGACTAATATATATATATATATATATATATATATATATATATATACTCAATAACATGAATGACTCGCTATTCACTTGGCTTCTGGGTCACAACCTGCTTTTACCATGATCCAAACAGGTTGTGTGATCTTAATTATTAGAAAGGCCTTAAATTGGAGCATTTTACTATTAAGAAAAGGAGGCAAAGTACTCTTTTTATGAGTCTTGGTCTACTATGTCAAAAATGCAAACTTAGGTTGAGTCTAGGTTTGTTTAGTAGCATCAAGATGGTTAAACTTAGTCCAAAAACGACTTTAAATTAAAAGATTGTTATTGATGGCTTAGTAAATTTCAAAATTCACCCTCGTGGATTCATTCAGAGGATGTTTGGTAACATCTTTTTAGCTACCAAATGCCCTTTGGGAGTGCACGGGCTCTATTTTGAATATCAATGGTGTCAACATCCTATGTTGCAAAAGTAAGGTCACTGATACGCAAGTTGAAGCATAGTAGAAGAAGCATCCCAAAACACTGAAATCATATCGTGTACCCTGTAACAAGAAGGTTGTGTGGAAGATTCAACTCTTTGTCGGGCGGGCAGTAGTTCTCTCGCTCATCTCAACCGAAAGATAAGTTAATTGACCCATCAAACCAGTAGTTGTTATTGAAAGCAAAATGAGTCCAATACAATCCAAACTTGCAATAAAGGAGTACTACAACAAGAAAGTGTCAATACAATCCAAACATGTAACAACTGTACTATAAGACAAAGCGCTTCCACATAGATAAAGACAAAGTTCAATGTAAGGCAAATCTTTATCTAAAAAAATAAACTTGTAGTCAGCTACTCAATAATCTCTAATATCTGTATTCTTCCTCCTTTCATATTCAAAGACAAAAAATAGAGTTTAAAATTTAAATAGTGTTTTGGTTGTCAAATTCAATAAGTTTTTCACTTAAAATGGATCTTACAGTTTGAATCAATGGAAATGGATCATATCGTTTGAGTCATTAACGTCATTGGCACAGTGTAGCTTGTCGGATTGGTAGGCCAATGAAAATCCGATAATAGTTCAATTCCTTTGTGCATTGTTCCTCTAAACTGCAAATGGTAGATGTATGGTACTCTAATTGGCGAGTGTTTGACTCTCCAAATCTTGAAGCAGATATAGACCCCAGCAGCAAAGGGAAAGGGAACCAGCATTTGACCTCTTTAAAATCTCTCTCTCTCTCTCTCTCTCTCTCTCAAAGTGATGTCATAAACCCTAGTGATTGTCAATTTATTGGGTCATCTTGTCGGTACACAAATATGTTCAGCCATCTCAACTCCCAATTGTCAAAATCAAAGTTTATATGAATGCAACTAATGTCTTTTTTTTTTCTCTTTTCTTTAATTTTCATCTAAAACTAGCTCCAAAGTAATGCTTCTTTGGACTTTATAATTGGTATGAACAACAAGAGTTGTATTTCTCTAGTTAGGGTTTGAACTAGCCTAAGCTCAATGTCTTTGTCTCTTGCATGGGGCATAAAACCCACATTGCCATTCACCTGCACCCCAAAGTTTAGGCATGCTTTTGGCTTGTGCAAAGGCTGGTGCCTTAGAGATTTGAAACAGAGACTGGCTGCCTACCACGTGTATATGTCAAACATTCTAGCATCAAACTTTTTAAAATTGGAAAAAAGATAAATGTTGCAGATTACCATTTAATTCTTGCAGATATATTCCAGTTATATGAAAATTTGAGTTACATTGCCATTTAACTTAAGGGGGGCTTTGATAAGGCCAGAATTGTTGAATTCTAGAATTAAAGTTCTTATTTTTTATGATGCAAAAATTGTGTCATCAAACAAAGAATTTTAATTGTTGAATCATAGGCTCATTCTTCAATCAAAATTCTAAAATCGCGATTCTACCCTAGAGGTGGAACTATGATTCCAAAATTATAAAATTATTTCAATCTCTTTTTAGGACACCTGTCATGATAGTTTTGATTCATCAATTCTGGAATCAAACTTAGAGACTATCAAACATAAAAAGGATTTAGAACTAAATTTTTCATTTCAATTTTAGTTAAAATTTTGATTTTAGAATTTTAATTCTATAATCAAAATTCAAGGCCTTTAAACTCCCCCAAAAAGAAGGTTTAATTTTTTCACAAGAAATGTTGCATCCAGAAGCACCGCTTGAGTCTTCCTTGGGGACATGGTATGGTAGACTTTCCAGTCTGCGCGCTACCGAAACTCCTCAATAATTTTTCAAAAAGCAGAAAACCAATAAATAAATAAATTTCACAGGGAACGCCCGTTTTAGACCAAATTTCAAGAAACATGCTTACCTTTTCAGATTTTCTGGATGATCCACATGTTAAGTTAGGTTACCCAACAGCGACATTTTTTTTGGTGCCCATGGTTCATGGTGATTGATTGGGACAGCTTCAGAAAACATACCGAGTAAAACTTGTCCAAAATAAGTTGTCTTTCAGGTTGACAGGATCCTCATATTATTATTTGCCTAAATATGTGCTCTAATTAAGTTTCTTAGTGTCTTAAACTGTTTTTTGTAATCTAATTATGTGAATAAATGCAAAATGTGGGAACATATAAAATTTAGAAAATGAAAAAATTTATTTTCAAATAGAATATGAGAGTAGGTATAAATTAGAAATCTTGTTTGAGGATACAATTTGTAACACCTCACTTTGAAAAGTTTCATTTCGTATTAAAAATTATGAGATAGTTTCAAGAGCTTATAAAAGAGGTTTTTAAGAGATTGTATGTCTTAGTTCATATTCTTTTTGAAGTTGGAACCGAAACTATGAAGATTCATAGGTGAATGAGAATCCGTCGAACCAAAGCCCCCTAGTCTAGTGCCGGATTAGCTCGGAAAATGGTGACACTTTTCTCAGCTATCAAACATGAGATTAAAAGTATCAATAGTTTTAAGGTACAATTTTTTGTGTTGTCAGAATAAAGAAGAGATTTATCAGTTTCCTAAAAAAGGTATAAAGTTTCGGAAATTTTGTAGTGGAAAATTAAGAAAAGTGACAAACTTTTAGCCGTGAGGTTTATATTTTCCGCACTTTAAGAATGATGTACCGCTGATTTAATATTTTAATATGGGTGCTTTCAAGATAAGCTGTAAAGTAACGGACTAAAATAAATATTTCTCAGCAAAGAAAAGAGAACGGCATTACTGAGAAAGATAAGGGCATAAGTGACAGTTGGTTCCACAGGGATTTATTTTCCCCTCGAATTTTCTTTCCTTCCAAGAAAAAGCCAGCTTTGGATTTTCTACCACGTTCCTCTCTCTCTCTCTCTCTCGCTCTCTCGGTCATACCAATCGACTGGGAGATTTCATCTCTGAATCTACTATTGCGACGGTTTCCACACTGGACCTACGAATTGGGTAGCGATGAATTCGTCGCAGTTTATGGATAAACAGATCATGGGTCTCTCAGGATCGCAGAAGGACGATTTCTTCGAGCTGTTGAAGCCATCGGATGAGCAGAACGGCACGAAGAAGGATGAGATTATGCCCAGCTACGACTTTCAGCCGATTCGACCGATCGCAACGGGTTCCCCAAATGCCGATGGCGAAACTAGGGTTTGGTCCTCGGCGGATTCGAAGCCCTCGTCCTCTAGAGTGAGTTTCCCCTGTTCTTTATGGCTTGTCCTTTTTTTCAGTTTCTATAATTTGGTGTTTGCTAATTTTGTTCGTTTCATTTAGAGGATTGATGCTTATTGGGCGCGTTAATAAGAATTGGCCTGCGATAAGCGATTCCTTCATTTTATGCCTTCTTTTAAATGTCTGATTAAATGGATGTTGGTGAATTTGGGTCCTTGTAACGGGGAATTGTTAATCTTGGGCGTTGATGATAACAAGTTGCTTTGTTAGGGAAGATCATTCTGATTTTAGAGGATTTTCTGATTCGAGTTCCAATTTGTTGATTGAGGGAATAAAACGCTTCTTGCTTGGAGCAAAATGGTCCGTTATCATTCCTGTTGAAGTTTTTGGTAATACATGTGGCACCTTCTTTGTTAGCTAACTGGTGTCGGTGGTAAATATTGGTATGGAGTATCGAAATGGGTTCTTTCTCTCTTGCTTTTTGAACACAGTACTTGGTGCTTTCTGGAGCTGTTCTTGACACTTTGTTTCAACAGCTGGAGATATGATGTTACCAATATGAGGTTGTATTCTACTGGGTGAACTAGTGCATGTGCAATCATCAAGCATGATGGGGTTTCTCATGCTCTGAACGGAATTATTGGATAGAATCTTGTTGCTTGGTATGCAATGAAAAATGGTCTCTTTTCGTCTACCATATGAATATGGGGTTTTCTGTCTACTTTACTTATTCATCTCAGTTCCACTTTGGGTGATTGCCCAGTATATCCTCTTTGAAGGATCAGTATCCCGGAATCTATTTTTCATCTATCCTTTTGTCTATTTTTGTTGAATAATGCTTTCAATAGAACTGTTTAACGATTTGATCACATGTGGTCGCATGACTCTTAAATTCAATCCTGCATTCCATGTCCAATCAAGATTAGATGTGACTCTATAAGTGCTTCAACTTGATTTAGAATTAGAATGAACACAAAGAAAAGTGGAAATCAGCGGATGATGGTAAAAGATGAAAATAGGCTTGAGAAGAGAAGGTGAGATCAGTTCCAGACTTTTATTTTATAGCATATCTATTAAGGGATAAATACAAGATGAGAATATTGTTTAAGAACTCTTTAGGGAAAATTAAAATGAAAGTTTACTTTGTTCAATTGGGAGAATAACACTCACAAAATGGAATTTATTATTGTTTTTTCAATTTTAGGCTGAGCATCATTTGGGTAACATGATGCTTGAATTAGCATTGTCGTCTTTCCTTTATGATATAGAAACTATTCTTGTTCCCAATTTCTTCTAACATATTATGTCCATGGTGAACTTGAGAGAAATAACCTATGAGAGTGAGGCAACCTTAATTTAAGATTTATTTCTTAAATTTGATTGTATGTAGGAAATGATGAGCAGCAGAAGATAAAGGAACCCACTAAATGGTTTGCTTTATCTAAACAAAAATGATGCACTTAAATCAATTTGTGGCCATAAGTTCCTTGAGATGTGCATAATTATGTTGTTTTGTGCATAAGTGGACTTCGGCTGCTGCTGTTCGGTCAATGTTTTAGTTTTCCTGTATTTAACTGTTGTAAAATACTTGGTGACATGGTGCTGCATTTCCTTGGTCCTTCTCTTATATTGGAAGGAAAGCAATTCCTTGAGGTTGTGTTTTATTAGATCCGCGGTGATGCGGATCTGCAAAATAAGGAAGGTAATTCCTTAAAGTTCATGTGGGATATTTGATGAAGGTGCATGTATGTTCTAGTAGAATTCAATAATTTGGATAATATCTATCTTTTATTCTTATTATTTGTCGTTGACCTATAGAATTATGTCTCACTGGAACCTGGTGAACCTATGAAAGCTTCTCAAGAACGGGAAAAGGAAGTTTACAACAAAGCTACAATATCTGAGATTGATCGTACAATGAAAAAACATGCGGATAACCTTCTTCATGCTTTGGAGAGTATCAGTGCACGCTTGACACAGCTGGAAAGTAGAACTCGCCATCTTGAGGTATCAGTAGATGAGTTGAAGGTCTCAGTTGGGAATCATCATGGCACCACTGATGGAAGGCTGAGACAGCTGGAAATTATTCTACGAGAGGTCCTTGTCCTTTTTGTTGCATTTCAGTATTTTACACTGCCTTGTTCTGCTAGACTTCCTTATGGACCTATGCTTGCTCCTTGCAATTTGCATGGCTGTCATTGGAATTACATGTTTATTTTCAAATATTGCATGGCTGCCATTGGAATCTTACATGTTTATTTATGAATATCTTGGACAACTTTACCTTGCATTCCTTCAGTTATTGCTCAGATTTGTTTTTTGATTTGTTTAAGAACTTTTGGATGCTTTTCATTCTTTGTTATTGCAAGGGCACTCCAAGTTTTATAGTTGATGTACCTGTCAATGCGTATTGCATTTGTAAATTATGGGACAGTTGGTTCCTGTGGCACTTTTACTTTGTTTCTTTTGAGGTTGTGTTCATTTATGATCTTTTATACATCGTACATCCCATTAATGCTTCTTGCAACTATTGAATGAAAAGGAAAAGCTAGTTATTTGTGTATGTGTGGATTGTTAGGAGCTGTTTAGAAGTTTGATGATAGTTCTAAATTCAAATAACATGTTGTCTCATGAGGACTGTTTTTTTAGTATCCAGTTGTTTTTCTGTTCTCTCTAATTAGGTTCATATGGATGTTTCTCATTCACTTTTTAAATTGCAGTACTAGGATTGATTCTTTATTCTTCACATAGCAGAGTGCACAGTAGTCTCCACTAATGTGTACATAATTACATATTTCACACTCATATAGGTTTCAGGCCATCAGTTGCTTTGCATGGTTTAAATAAAAAACTGAGCAATTGACTTGTTTCTTAAGTTCTAACAAGTTGAATCTGGCAGGCAGTCGTATGGTGTCTACCTTACCATTGGTCCAACTAGTAAGTAGTAGCAGATGCTAACATTGCTCAAAAGACAAATTTAATAATGATGCCAGTTATGGTGCTTGCCGCCTGCTGATATAAACCAAGTAGTAAATGCTATTCCAATCTTTTAATTTAGTGTAATTGAATTCATTCAACAAAGATTCTTTGTAATGAGTGGACGAAGCTAAGTCCTAAGGATCCAAAGTCTCTAAGTCAAACTGCACATCATGTGGCTGGGCGTTATACTGCAATGTCAATCAATAGAGCCAACTTAATGATTCTTCCTTTGGATGCGAAAATTGTTAGCTTGATACAGAGACCAGTCTTCTGTCCTACGGTAGTTGATTATCTTTGCAGTCATGGTTATAATGGTCTCCAAATCCAAATACTTTTGTTTGGATTCTGAATGTCTAACTGCCAGACTTCATTTTCTGCTAATCATGGACCACTTATTTGGGGGGACAATGAAAGCAACATGCAGCTTGTCAGTATCTTAGGACTCAATATGGAGCTTGAATTTCCTAACTGCCAACTCCACTTGCTGTCAGCCATGGCTGACTTGAGTGAGGTGACAATAAAAAAGTATGCTGATGGAAGCTTTTTTTCTTTTGGTAGTTTGCCTGTTTAATGGTAATGATTTTTTAGAGCCCTGTTAAATGTCAATCTTAGTAGTTCTCTGATCATTTGCTATAATTTGCTCTGAGATATATATAGGCCATCTGAACCTATCAGCATCATGGCTTCTGTTTCCCTAGCTCTAACGGTTTTGTGGAGCATGTAACAACCAAATATGTCCTTCATGGTTATTCTTTCTTAAATTAAGTATTGTATTTATCTCTAGTTGTAATGTTGGTTTCCATTTGTTGAATTTTAAACTAGCTTTTTCCTGTGTAACCTACCTGAGTTTGTGTCCTAAGTCCTGAATGCTAAAACATGCAGATAAGCACTGGTGTGCAGGTGCTGAGAGACAAACAGGAAATTGCAGAAGCGCAGTCACAGCTTGCAAAGCTGCAACTGCCGAAGTCTGAATCTCAGGCACCTGAAACTCCGAAATCTTCTCATTCAGAAGTTGTTCAGCAGCCATCTGTGGCCCCTCCTGCTCCGCAAGTTCTTCAAGCACCAGCACAGCCACTCCTCCCTGCACTTCCTCCACCGCCAAATGCTCCCCCTCCACCTCTCCCACAACCACCTCCACTTCTCCCACAACCACTTCCACCTCCTAGTCAACCTGCTCCATCCCAGGTACCACCAATCCAGCCTCCTTTCTACCCACCACCGCCACCACCACCTCCTCCTGCTCCTCCAGCTGAGCCACCACACTCACAGTATCAGCTGCCACCTCAACCACAAGAGCTTCCACAACAGCAGTATCAATTACCACCTCAGCAACCAGGCCTGCCTCCACAGCACTATCAAATGCCACCTCAGATGATGCCAACACCTCCTCCTAGTGGAAACCCTCAATATCCTCAGCAACCGCCACACCAACCTAGCCCCCCATCTTTAGGTCCTCCACCTCCACCCCCACCACAGCATCCAGAGGAAACAGTGCCTTACATGCCTCCCCCATCATACCCTCCTGCTTCTCGTCAACAAACTGTGATGCCTCCACCACCCGCTGTTCCACCTAGTTCTCAACCCTTCTATGGCCCCTCTCACATGTATGAGCCACCTCCCACGCGGACCAGTTCAGGGCAGATGCCATATCCGTCTGGCTATGGCCCTCCTGCTGGCCCTAACTTGAGTGACTCGTACGGTTATTCAGGCTCTCCCTCTCGCTATGATGGCCCTCCAATGAAGCCATCACATCCTCCATCTGCTCCAAGTGGTGGTAGTGGTTACCCACGTCTGCCAACTGCCCAAGTCCTGCCTCATGCACTTCCAACTGCTTCTAGTGTTGGGAGCAGCCCAAGTTCGGGCCCAGGAAACCGTGTTCCCATTGATGATGTGGTTGATAGGGTTACAGCTATGGGATTCTCCAGAGACCAAGTCCGTGCCACAGTTAGGAAGCTGACAGAGAATGGTCAGTCAGTCGACCTGAATGTGGTACTTGATAAATTGATGAATGATGGAGAGATCCAACCACAAAGAGGTTGGTTTGGCCGATAAGTTAAGATCTTGTGCCGCTTCAATTTGTTGTGTAAAGTTAACGATAAGTAACTCTGTCTAGTACTGTTGTCCACGAACTAAGCTTCTTGTTGGCAAGATATTTCTTTGCCATTTTTACTGTTCATTGTGAAGGGACCTGTTGCAGATCGGTGGAGTTTCATGGTGGACCCTTCTGTTGCTTTTCCGGTTTCTAAATTGGCTGCATTGTGTATCACGTCATATATACATGAGAGCAGAAACTATTAGAATTGGTTTAAGCGTTTTCTTGATGCATATATGAATAATCTGTTCGTTTCAGCCTTGTGCCTGTGTGTTTGGTGAAATTTTCTAACAGAATGAAGTTCATGGCTCCTTTTTTATTGCAGCTCAGTGTTTTCAAATTTGCAAAGGTTGATTGGCCTTGAGACCTTTTATCCCTCCATTCCTAGCTTAGCTAATTTGCATGGAAAGTTGGCCTTGAGACCTTTTTAGTTGCAAAAGGCTGATAGTCGGTATCCCAAATGTGGTTCTTTCGGCATAACCTTTTAGAGGGCTGTCTAGCCGCGGCTTGCCTTTCAACAGGGAAGTTTCCCAAGAATTCCCAAGAAAATGGACCTTTTCACTAGTCAAAAACAGAATCGAGAAAGAAAAACACACGATCGTGTACCTGTATTATGAAGCTTTATCTGCACGATTAATCAAGACATGGTTTCAGGGATCGTGAATCTACGACATTACCTAATTGCGATGTTTGTCTTATCTTTAGTGTGAATAACATTTTCAATTTGTTTGTTTTTCTTTGTGCTACAAAGGTTATTTGCATGGAATAGATTTTTACTGAAGATCTCGTCTGGTGGGATGAAGCTTGAGGATCTTTGGTGCAAATTTCACAAAACTGTCACAGAGACATTCACAAGGTACAAATGGGGGTGGGTAGGATGTGATGCAGGTCTCACCCAATCTAGTCAACATGGGTTGTTTCATTCCCTGGCTAAAACAACTTTTTGTTGTAGGGCTGTGGTCGGATTAAATCGAACTGAGTACAACAAAAAATGCTAAAATGTTCTGTCAGATTTTGCCCATTTGCAATCCTGTTCTTTGCAACAGCCGGGCCAATTTAATGGGCCTCCTCCGCAGAGGAGAGCAGCTTCAACAACCACCCTACCCATCTTGCGGCACTTATGAAGCACCTATGATGAGGGCAACACTGAACTCACAATTCTTAGATTCTATGATCGTCAAGCTAATTACCTTTTGTAGTTTTCTTCTTCTCCTCTTCATGAACGTGATCGCAAAGACAGTTGGTCGGTTACCAATTTGAATCTTAGGAGGAATTTGGTAACAGAAACCATATTTTAGTATTTGTCCTAAAACTTGGGTATATTCATGTATCTTTGAGACAGATTAATGAAACATTAACAGAGTGGTCCTGTCGGCAAATTCTCCTTAGGGCTGAAGGGTTGAGTTGAACATGAATTGCGCCAACTCTAAGCTGGACCATTAGGAATCTGAAACTCTCAATGTTGGCTCCAAGTTGGTTGTGTAAGGTTAAGAGTTTCACATAAGCCCAAGGCAGGGGCAGAGGCAGAGGCAGTGTGGGCATGGTGTGGGTAATTGCCCACACAACCATACAAAAAGAGTTTATTTTTATATTGAAACTTCATATTAGTTATTAGTTTTTTTCATTTACATACAAATATGTCTGTAAAAAATTTTGGAATTATATAAATAATGTCTTTTAATTCAAAATTTTCTAACTTTTCCCTCGGCTGGGGATGTACTTTTTCCAGTGTCATAGCCTCATAGGTATGGTATATTGCATCAATCCTTTGCCAAATATGATAGAAAGATGATACAAGGTTTCATTTCCAAATCAATCTAAAATTTTTCAAAAAAGCCAAGAAAATTCTAAAAACGAGGTGATATGATATTGGTGAGCAAATTGATACACGTGAATATCATAATCGATTCATGATTTGATTTAAAAAACCCTTCTTGAAAAAAAAAATATTTGAAACATGATTAAAATTCAATTAAAAATAATAACCACAATCAAATTCCATTACTAATCGAATAGCGTGAGTTGGCTTCGTGTCGGAGCTTGCTTGAAATTGGATTTGGATCCGTTGAACGATCCCAACGCGCGGGTGCAAATGGGGGCCTATTTCTCTGAAGCAAGATTCCTGGACCGGCTACCATAATTTTGGGTCCACGGATCCGATTCAGAAGGTCCCCGCTAGGGTTAGGGTTTGAAACTTTTCGCTATAAATACATGGCCGTCTGATTCTGAGGCTCACTCCATCTTCTGATCTTCGTCTTGCGAGTCTCTCTCTTTAGGTGTTTCTTTTTTGATGGCTTAGAGTTTGGTTCTGTGTTTAAGTTTGCAGGAGAATCGATCATGGTGGAGCTCTCGTTCTCTCTCTCTCTCTCTCTCTCGCTCTCTCGCTCTCTCTCTCTCTCTCTCTCTCTTTCCCTCTCTCTCTAGGCCGCCATTGGAGTGTTTCAGATCGAGATTGTCTGAGAAGTACTAAGAGCCCAATGAGGAAGCTCACCCAAATGATAGGAAGTGCCGTATGACACATTCCAGCAGCCGCTTCCCTCTTGCCCGATCCCTTTAGGGGTCTAGGGTTCGGTTGCCGTGGTTGATTTGTCACGGGTCGCTGAGGGCTTCTCTCTCTCTCTTTCTCTCTTTCTCTCTCTCTCTCTTTCTCTGTGTGTGTGTGGGCGTGTGTTTGTGCTCAATGCCACGTTGACGGTAGCGAAGCGCCGTGACCGTCGATGCTATGATTGAGCAAAAGTCGATCCTTTGGAGTTTCGCATCTTGATAGGAATCTGTGGACTGATTACCATTCATCCATGGAGCCGATTTGTGCGATTACATCCCTGTTGTGTCCCTTTCGGTTTTTTTTCCGATTCGATTTCTTTCTTTCTGATTCATTTTATAAAGGTTGCATTTTCTGTGTGGGCCGATTGCTACTCATTTTTGTTTTATCGGATCCGGAAGAATGTAACGATTTTTGAATTAGTCTAGGAGAAGCCGATGATGAGAACATTTATTATTTATTCTGGAATTACCGTCTGATGGTTTAAAATCTATTTTAAGCCCTTTGATGTGCAATGGCAACCTGAGGCTTCTCCCCACTTTCTTCGTACTTTTAGACCTTAGCATAATCTGTCTACGCTACGTGCCCTATGAACTGAGATTTTCATTCTTTTAATCCATCGAAAAAAAATAAAAATAAAACCGTGTTACGGCTCTAATTTCTTGTGTCTTGGTCTCAGATGTTTGAGATCAACTCTGTCGTTTTGGTGTTGCCGATTGATTTCATATCTGCTTTGGAAAGTCTGACTTTTAAGACAAGTTTTCTTTTTAGTTTAATTTTGATTCAATACTTGCTACAATTTTGTACTCAAGAGTAATGGCAATATATGTCATTTAATACGTTAGCATTGGATTTTGTTATTGTAAAAAGAAGTGACCGTAATTGGATGCCGCAGAAGATAAAGGATATCAGCACCTGCGTTCTTAAAAAGATGAATTTGGGTTTAGAAAAAGGAAATCATGAATTCAAAAGCTTGCTAATGAAAGATGATGTAAGAAGATAAAGGGTATCAGCACCTGCGTTCTTAAGAAGATGAATTTGGGTTTAGAAAAAGGAAATCATGAATTCAAAAGCTTGCTAGTGAAAGATTATGTATTGGTAAAATTAACTCAAAGTGAAAGCATGGGGAAATGGAAGACGAGTTTGGTTCGGATCTATGATTCAGGCCTCATTAGTTACATATTATTTTGGACTCAGATTGTATACTTTTAACGTGTTACGGTGTTGTGGGTTGGATATCAATACTCCTGTAACAAAATAAGTCAACAAAGGCTCCCAACTGAACTTCTATGAAACAGCAACATGATTCTTAGCTTGAACTTTTAATTTGAATGATCACTAAGTCTTAAATCTTCAATTCTGCGGCCTGAACCTTTTATGGTGTTCTTTAGTTTGATTTTTACCCCTCGTCTTAAGTATAAAAAGTTTTAATTTAAATAGCTTACTTTAGCTAAAAAGCAAAACTACATAAACCAAAGATGAATAAGCATGGAGAACAGTAATATTGATTTTAGAGTTTTACGTTATTAAGAAGATACGTACGACCCACACAACATTGTATTCTTCAAACAGTTATTCTTATAAGATATTATTCAAAAACGTGATGTTCTTGTGCTAAGAGATACAAGGTCATTACGAATGTGGTTCTAATATTTAATAATCAAACATTAGAGATAATTGGATTGTGTTATTAGACATGAAAACGTGTTAAAACACACATTCGAAAAATGCAATGTACGTCTTATCAAACAACTTCCAATAACGAAATGAACAAAGTGTTGTTATTACGGTAAAGTGAAACAAGAACTCTGCTGGTCCGCAGTGCACGTTCTTAGCTCTCTAGGAAGCAGTGAAGAACAGACGCTCCTTGGAAATGTTCTTGTTCAACCTGAGCGTCCATTCGTAAACGCCTGCTAGATAGAGTTTCCTTGTACAAAAACCCTGTTTGATAGCCTTGAAAGGTGATTTGAGATTGTTGAAAATCTTAAAATCGATGACATTATGTTGCATGTCACTGCGGATACAAATTGGATCTCAAATCCATGTTTCTTATGCTATGGCATGAATTTGAAATCCAAGTTGAGGCTAGATGCTGAAATTCTTTTTGATAAAGCTGTAGATTCAGCTGTCGTTGATTTGATCTGAGATTAGTAAGGAATCAAAGCAACATTAAGATTAGGTTCTTCTCCCATCTGATTTCAAATCTAAGGTTTTAGCGACAAACTCAGGATCTCCAATCTTTTCCTTTTTTTTCTCTCTTTTTCTTCTACTACTAAAATCTGGTGTTTGGTTATATAGTGGGTCTAACATAAAAAAAAGCTCAGATCAATTTAGTTCGACTCCAAACACCCTAAAGATAAAACATTAAGAGGTCGTTTGACTGCTGTTCATTGTGAGATGATGGATATTCTCTCTCTCTCCCTCTATATATATATATATATATATATATATATATATATATATATATATATATATAATGTTTTAGAAACTCTTGGCATGTTGGTATAGGTTTTTGAGATATTAAATATAAAATGTTAAGAGTTTCATGAGTTGACATCGAATCGAATGCTGGACAAACATCAAATTGATGATCAAACTGGACCCGTTTAACTTGAGCCACCCACAAACTCATACAGCCAACCTAAGAGCTTTGAGACCAGCCCGACCCAACCATCAAAATTTGCCTTTTATCGGATTCGGTTCCAACGAACAACAAATCCGACCTATTGGTTAATATCCCTTCTCCCGTCCGGATTCTGCGGTTCTCTTCGCACTCTCGAAAATACTCCCTCCCTCTCTCCCCCTCCTCGTGCAGTCACAGTCACTGAAGAGGGCAGCTGATTGGAGAAGAAGAAGCCTTCCCAACAAGTGCAGCAACCCTATCCTCATGCACTCGCTGCAGCAAGTTTACGCCCTCTTCAGCCCAATTGCTCACGTCCCTCTTCTAAACCATAGTCGATTCCCTGAAGCAGCTGCTTCTCCCTTCTCCCTCTCATTTCTTCTCTCCTTTCGCACGCGTTCTTCCTTAATCTCCTCAGATCAGGCATGATCTTTTTCTTCCTGATTTACAGTATTGTTCCCATTCATAATGATGTCACTATGTGCTCTATAGTGTAATTTACTTTTATATTGTTCCTTAGCCAATTACCACCATACGTGACCAATTACGATTGCTGTTGTTTCGTTAAGATAGGTCCTCTGCTACCCGCAGATCAATCGAGCAGAGACTGAAGGATTTCCAAGTAATGGCGGAAGGAAAGCTGCCCCACTTGCTTATGCCGTTCAGAAGTAAGTCATGTGTGGGTTTTCAGACAATAAATGCCTTCTTGGCTGTGCTTAGGTGTTTGTGACTTTGTTCATGCTCGAAATTCCTTTATATTCCTATTGTTGTATTCTTTGTTTTCTTTGCTGTAAATTCTGAATATGGCATTCCAGGGATCTGCGGTTCATTCATATGTCAAACATTTTAGACAAACGGATTGTTATTCTTCTTTAAGTTGTTGCTTATGAATGTATCCTGGCTTAATTTCTTTGACTCCGCGACCAAGTTATGTCGGTGATTTTTTCATATGATATTATGTGGCAATGGTTGGCTATTTTGAACTGGTCAGGAATTAATTTAGCATACCTGCCTAAAACTCAAACTGTATGAGGTTTAGCAAATTGATGCTCTGGTAGTTTAGCTTTATCTGCCGATGCTGTATGATGTTCTGGAAATATATATGCTGATCAAGTTGTTTTCCTCATAATGTTTCCGTAGAGAACTGGTAGTAATGGATGTCGGCTACTGTATATCTTGATATAGGTATTCCAAAAATTTCCAATGTGGTGTCGGTGATGTACTCTCAGTTTCTGTCAAACAATTTGTACTTGACGATTTGACTGAATATGATGTCGGACAATAATAATTTTGAATATCTGCTGCACTTATATTTCGTTCTGTGAAGGATAGGAACATAAAGGAGAAGAGTTCCAGAAAGGAGCATCACCTTTGGAAGAGGAGAGAGACAGCTGGATCTGGGCAAAAGGCATTAAACCTTGTATCAATTGTAAGTTGTTCAAAGGGCTGTTATGATGCAACGACTCATGTAGCTCTTGCACCTTTGCTTTTAGCGTGTACATGCTACTTGCTTCTTTCCCTTCTCGAGTCACAGAAAAATGACAAAACCAGACAATGCTTAAGTGGGGGCACTTGATATATCAAGTTGAAAGAAATTTTATATTTAAATGCATGGAAATGTACTTCATTTTGGTGTATATGCGTATTTGTAAGAGTCCAAATCAAGTTGAATGAAGAACTTCTCTGTTAAAGTATAGGCTGTGTCAGTTGCAACGTCAATTTTCTCTGTCATCTTGTATAGATCTGTCATAACTAGCTCCAACTTCTGAATCTTTGTGCTTCTCTTCTCTGTTTTCTCATTTCCTTTTTTCCACCTTTTACATCCAATTGTTTTCCCTTTTCCACCTAATTTCTCATTACTGTAACATATTCTTTTCTGGTTTGTGATTCTTGAGCAAAAAATAAAAATATGTTAGATTCCAATAAGGTTTGTTTAAGAGTTAAGACAGGTCATTCTACATTGCTATTCAAACATTATGACCAATATGTGAGGTCGTCTTACTTCCTAGAACAGCTGTATGAAGTGATAATATGGTTTCTGTTGCATTAGTAGCCTACATGCTGAGCTTCTATCACTTTCTTGAATTAATGTCCTTCAAAACTAGTAGATATGGTCATTCTCACTTGGCCATGCCTGAGAGGAAACCATTTTACGAGGAATTCCTTGCAGAAAAACAATTATGTCAAAACAGTGCTTCCCTTGCCTAATGTCAGGCTTAAATCTCTTCCTAAATGATTTTTTCAGGTAACCAAACTTTCAAATGAGAAAGAGACAGTATATGGTGCATTGGATAAGTGGGTGGCATGGGAAACAGAATTTCCTTTGGTTGCAGCAGCTAAAGCTCTTGGAATATTGCGGAAGAGGAACCAGTGGCTGCGAATAATTCAGGCAGAATACTTCACCATCTCAAATTCTTGAATTTGTAACTCCGAGGTTTTTAATGGTGCTTGTTCTTGCCCATGGTACTACTCGTACCATTTCCTCAGGGTCAAACCTGCAGTTGAAACTTATTGATGCCTAAGTCAACTGATGACTCCATCATGGTCAGTCTGTAAATGTGCCATGGTTGACCAAACCAAATCTACTAATGATGACTGATGCATGCAAAGAGAGCAACTTGTCAGCCTGCTAAGTAAGTTAACTTGGTCAAGTTGAACAAGTTTGTCGTTGGTTGACGGCCACCTTCCTAACATCACTATTTCTGACCTAGGCGACAAGCTATTGCCTGAAAGACAGAGTTAATATAGACCAACCTTAGTAGTTCTTCTTGCAATTAACTTGATCATGATGGACTTACAGTATGGTTTGTTCTTTCTAGTTTTCTGGTAGACAAACCCAGTCAAACCATATTTATCTTAGTAGTGGTCACTCGGGCAATCTGGGGAGAGATAAAAGTATTGCAAATGATGTAAAACTATAGCAGATCATGTGGCAAATGTAGATATTTTAATGCTTGGACATCAAGTAAACCCCAAATTTTTTACCAGCAGGTTACTAAATGGATGCTAAGCAAAGGCCTAGTGTTGACAATGGGAACATATGACACACTTCTGTTGGCTTTTGACATGGACGGGAGAATTGATGAAGCAGAAACTGTTTGGAGGATGATCTTGGAAACTCATACACGTTCTGTTCCTAGACGATTGTTTTCTCGAATGATGTCCTTGTATGATCATCATCATATGCCAGAGAAGCTTTTAGAGGTATTCAGCATTATCTTTTTTAATTTAATGTTCGTCATTTTAGACTTTAGACTTCTTTTGTAGTTCTTGCCCACTTGGTTTTGGCCAGTTGATTCTACCTCTCTCTGGTCACAAGGAGATGACAAAAAAATTGAGATGGATCCTATTTGCTGGAAAGGAATTGTACTTTCCTGGTTGGGTCTGTATATCATATGAGATCAGTTTTTTCGTGAAAATATTACCATTACTCCAGGGGCATTTTTGTGCAAACATTCTTAAAATCCGCAGCTGTGTGCCTACAATTTTTGGACATGCTATTCATATTGATACTTAAATTGTTGTCATGCGTGTTGATGAATGTGTCTGAAACTCTGCATATTTTTTGTTGAGCTTATCTTTGAAGTTCAGTATACTGTCACCATTAGTCTAGGCTTTGCTTATCTAACCATGAAAATGCAATCTGGCTTCATCTTTGTTATCGACTGTTGGCATGAAATGTAGCGCTTTTCCATTTCATGTTTGCTCTGGCCATTTATGTTCGTACTGTAACCTCAGGTATTTGCGGACATGGAAGAGCTGGGGGTGAAACCAGATCAAGACACTGTTAGAAGAATCGCTCGTGCATTTCACAAGCTTGGCCAAGAAGACAAAAGAAAACAGGTGATACAGCGATATGGTCTCAAGTGGAAGTACATCCATTTCAATGGGGAGCGAGTTAGAATAAAAATTGCAGAAGAAGATGGCTAGTCAGCTGTAGATAGGTCCTGCGTACGTGTTGTGCATGCTATAGCATCACGTACGCACAGCCGTATATACTGTAAATGAGAGAGATGTACATTCCAAAGTCCTCTATTATAAGAAACATGCAAGAGAGGCCTTTGGAGATATTTTCATTTTTACCACCTAAATTTCATATGCGGTAATTGCATAAACGAAAACATTGAACAATTTCTTGCAGATTATGAAATTATTGTTCTTCTAAAGTTTAGAACGGAGAAACTGTCCCACCACCGGACACTAGATTATGGCATGTAAAGATTGGCAGAAATGTAGATTATTTTATTTAGTTAAGCACTTCATGACTGTCTTGATATGTTCTTCCATTTTTCTTGTTATGTGTATAATTAACATGTTTTGGCCCGATTTATTAGTCTTGGTCATCATCCTTCCATCTTGTGGTAGATAGTACCTTAGCTTGTCCACCACTAATATCAAGGGAAGATTTATCAATTTAAGTTCAAAATACTAATATTTATTGCAACAACAGTTTAGATGCGAAAAAGTAGATCCAATGTTGATAATAATTCCGAGAAATAAAATATGTAAACAAGTAGTCGATTTGCACGGTTTTGGATATAAATGTGAGTGAGAAAACTGGAGTTCATTGTTTTGGTTAAAAATTATTGAAAAACAAAACATAATTAAATCACGTTAAATTCTGTAAGGAACAAACTACATCTAGATCCAACTACCATAAGATCCAACTCCACCCCCACAACATTCGACAACAGTTTTTCACTTTTCATATTGATATGACATCGATCTTAATCGTCACCATGCATCGAACCCCAATCATGTTATAAGTAGTTTTGTTTTCCATTGGCTCCTGTTATTTAGGAAAATACTGGAATACTAATAAAAATTCTTAACTTTTAAAGAAATAGTGTACCCAAAATTCATTTTTTTTTTTTAAATTCACTCACTTGACCTAAGAAATACGTGGATATAAAATAAATAGTTACTAGATGAATCCATTCGGCGTTTATAAAAAAAAAATAATTACTTTATCCTAATGAAAAACCTTGATGCAGTCATAGAGCAAAACTTAATCTGTTAACCTGGATAGAGAGGGACATGATTTGGTGTGAAGGGTCTCAACAATCTAGTGAAGAGTAGGCAGCAAGATTACATATTAAACTTAATTGATTTAGACAATAGACAACAGGTCAAAGTGGCCCAGATGTTGGCCTAGGAAATATCTTTACAGCCTTCTTTTGGTGGGCTGCAACAATAAGACAATGACAAAAACAAACAATTATTTAGAAAAGGAAAAGAGTGACCAAAGCTTCCACAAATTGCAGAATAGTATCACCAAGAAAACTTCAACATTATCAAAAATCATTTAAAAAAAGCTAAAATTAAACAAAAATACAATATAAATACCAATCCGCGGCCTTAACTTTCGAGCAGGCTGGTTGAACCAAGTCCTGACATAATTCTGCCAATGCTTCTTAAAATGCCCATCAGGCAACATTGTTATGCTTAAGTTCTTAACCATTGGTTACCTGACTACCTGACTATAAGGTAGTCAAGATTAAGAACACTTTTCATATGAAAGGATAATTTGTTAACAATTGTATGAACACAATGAGATTCAACTGCATAAGCCATCATCGAGAGTGAGATTAGGGTTTTATAGAGAATACAATTAGACCTGAGCATCGGGCCGACCCAATGTTTGAAACTCAAGCTTGGGCTTGATGCCCAAAACCCAGGCCCAGCCCTATCCGGCCTGGTTATAATAAAAAATTATTTTTTTAAAATATAAAATATTTTAAAAAAATATATATATATATATGATATTAACAATAATAAATATTATTTAATAATTACCAGATCGAATTATTTAGATCTAGATCCGACCGGATACCGGGTACTCGCCGGCGGGGCGGGTGCCCATGTCTAAGAACGGTCACGCGACCGCTAGTTTACGGGAAGAACGGAAGTGGGTCCGGTTTGAGATTTGCTCGTGCCGGCAAGCTGACGTGGAGTCGTGACTATTTCGTCCTCGCCATTTGGTCCATGTGTTCGGACTGATTCCACTTTAGTTGGGGGCATTTTGCCTTTGTTTGAGGGTAAAAATGGGAAACAAAAGTGACGTGGTCGGTGCTGGTTTTGACCTACGTTGAAGAGACCGTCCCCGTCATTTACGGATGAGGTTTTGTCTGACTTCCAAACAGTCTTTCCTTGATTGATGTGATAATTAAAATGGAATTTTTGTTAGGCCTATCTTTTTTTCTCATAAAATAAAAAAAAATGTCAGTTTTAAGCTTTATTTTTAAATGAAAGTTTTGAATCGAAGGCCTAAAGTATAATTTTGTAAATATGGGGAAAAAATATTAGGTACATTTATTTTGATTTTGCCTTCTATAACTAACATACACTATCGTCAATCTAGGTAACCATTTTTATCACTTAATTAAATGGAAATATAGTCCAATTTTTTGTGTGGCAGTTTCTACCAAAGTGTGATGCTTACTTAAAAAATGTAAAAGATAGTTCCCAAAAAATCATAAACAATATTATGTATGGAGGTCTTGCAAACAATATTTTATGCGTACATCTCATATTTTATGTAGAACATGTCCACTATATTATATGTTGTCCATTTTTTTACTTGTGTACGTACACGTTATAATATGATGCATGTGTTTTTTAATACGATATTTTATTCAACTAAACCAGAGTCAAAGATCAGCTTTCGCCGTAGATAATTGAGCTAGATCAACTTATCAACTTTGGTTAGTCGTAATATATATGATCATCTCACATATGCATCAACAAAAATTTTCACATGAACCTAATATGTTTTCAAAAACTTTTATGGATCTAAGTGAAATTTTTTGAAAAACTTCACTCAATATTTTTTATTTCTTAAAAAATAGATGCCAAATGATTCAAAACTATATAGCTTAAATATTGTGATAGTGGAGACATTCTGAATTACTTTTCATTATCCTACTGCTTTATTCTAAGTACTTATTCAAAATTTTTAATGTTTAGATAGTGTATTGCCTATTTAATGTTTAGATGCATCATAATTTAATTTAATGGTCACATTCTTCAGCCTAAAGTTTTACAACTCAATATTTCTGTCTATTTCAGAATGTATCTAGGAGGTTCTTTCTGTTTTAAGCGTTGCATCCTTTTATGCAAATATGTAAACTAGGTACTCGAATTTTAGTGAAATCCAATTTTGACTGAGACTCGGATTCCGACCTTATTTTTAAAAATTGAATACATATATAGGTAACGTGATAATATTGAAGCTTTATATGAGATGAGGTGGAACCTTTTTGGATCCTAGTCAAATAGTAAGCTCCAATAACATATATATATATATATATATATATATATATATATATATATATATAGCGGACCATTCCAAACCTTTTAAGTTCATGTTAAAAAGTGTTTAAAACGAAATATGAACATTGTAATGTGTTAACAAACACTAATTTAATGTAATTATGCTTTAGTTCATGTATTTTTTATAAAAAAAATAAATATTTTTATTATCAAAATTTTGATGTTATAAGAGCCTTTTATTTTTTATTATTACAAAACATTATTTAAGTATAAAAATGACTAATTTAATATATGTTTCTCACCAAATCAACCTTAAGAACATACCTATAAGGTTAAATTCTAAAAATAATGTTTTAATAATGATTTGAATAGGTCTGGTTTTTTGTCTCTAACTCGTGCTCTATTTTGTGGTTGTTAATGTGCTTAACATTTATTCTTATGACAAGCCAATTCTTTTAAAAATGATATCTGTCAACCTAAGCGGGTTCAGTATGCAGTGGCCCATATGGCCTTACATTTTATTTTATAAAGTTAAAATATGGTATAAAATATGTTACTGTGGTTTAAGAATAAAAAATAAAAAAATTTGTATCAGCACCGTTGCTTGTGCATAAGAGCACCTTGGAAATCTTTAATCCCTCAACAATGGCTGTCCTTTTAACAGGATCATCAAGAAATTGGAGACACGATATGTTTCTTAATCTTCACTTCTGATCTAAATTACAGAACAGACGAAGGAGGGAAATGGCAAGAAAAGTGAAAGATGGAAGTCACTTAGAAGTTGTAGCTAAAATCAACTCCCCATCTTCTGCAAGCTATGTATTATTCACAGCATTTTGTCGAGTCGCGTCTCCTGCTCATGCCCACTTAGCCATCAAGGACATGAACCCAGCACCCAAGAGCACCGCCATGTACGCCTGAAACTGAAGCTTCATGTTGCTCTGCAACTTGGGACCCAAGAAATCTGCTGCCAGAAGGTCGACGAGCGCCATGTAATTCAGCAGCCCCGCCGAACAGCCATTCAGAAGGCCCTGCACAATGAGGGCAGTGGGGCTGTTTTCGCTGTAGACATTGGACAGGCCAATCCCCAGGGCCACCCCAAACGGAGTGGTGAAGGCGAAGAAGAACGCCATGACGGCTTTGGTCCCCAGTTTGTACTCGGCCTGCGGGTAGTTTTCTTTTCCAAATGAGAAAGAGAGAAAGATGGCAAGCAATTGCAGAGAGATTTTGGGAGAAGAACGAGTGAAGAAGAAAAGGCAGAGAAGCGGCGTGGACCTGGAGGATGCAGCCGCCGAGGCCCATGCCTTCGAAGAGTTGGTGGAAACAGAGGGCAGCGACCAGCGGCCTGATGGTGCAGGGGTTATCTGAAGCACCCAGCGAGAGGCCTATTATTACAGAGTGCACAATGATCCCAAGTTCCAGCACCTGCAGAAACAATGGCACCGCCTTTTCAATTATAACTATAACTCGGGAATGAATTCGTGTTAAACCCAATTTTTCTATGGCCTCGTAGGAGGATCTTGAACAGAAGCAGGTGTTCCTTTCGTTTCGTTTAGCTCAAATTCAGCAGTTCTCAGTATAGATTTACTGAAAAAATCTTCTTGTGGCTGAACCACTATAAAAAGGGTTCCATTCTTCGTTCATTGTTCAATCGAAGACGGTGATTTTCTAATGACAAGATTCAAGAACTCTTTATTTCCTATATGTATTGACTAACTAATTACTGATAAACTTGAATTCATGGGCACTCCTCCAAAAATAAAAAGCAAGAAAAGTATTAACTGAAAAGGGTAGTTGAATACCCATCGGTCCAATTTGAATAACCAATATAGAAACTATCTGTCCAATGGTTTAATTATATAATAGTTAATGGAACATGTGAAGTGTAAATATGAGCACCATTTTATGCACCAGTTACTCATAATCTTTGTTACTGAAATATATATATATATATATATATATATATATATATATATAACAATCGAATTCAGTGGACTGCCTCTGTAATTGCAAGTTTTTTTTTAATTTTATCGCTAAAAATCATTGTAAAAGATATGTTACTGTCAAAAACTGCTGTTAAATAACTGACAGTCATTAGTGAATCTTTTGCAATGATTTTTTTGCGATCCAACATAAAAAAAAAAACCCATAAAACTGTTAATGCTTCAGCTAAAAGTAACATGTATAAAATTTTTCCATACCTTTTACTATATGTTATATTAAATTTATGATATTAAAGTATAAAAACAATTAAAAACTTTTCCCCGAGAGAAATTGGTTTAAAATAGATTGCTCAAGAAATTGGTTTAGCGCAAAGGCAGACTTTACTCGACTAAAAAACAACAAACCTTGAAGAAGAAATAAGAAGTAAACCAAAAACTGACACTGAAACGAACTCATCGCGTACCTGAGCGACGACCCGGTGGCGGAGGAGCTTCCGATCCTTCCCATCTTTGTCCACCCCAGCGGCCACGAGCCCCGCCGATTCGGCATCGGCCACCACCACCACCACATCGCCAGCCCTGTCTGCCGGCTTCACCTTCCCATGGATGCTGGTCGCGAAAGAGTCGACCATGAGGGTGAAGATGGCCGACAGCATGGCGACGAAGGTGGTGAACGGGAACTTGTGCCACGGGGTTTCCGGCAGGCACGGCGACGTCAGGTCATCGAACGAGTCGGGAAGGACATGCATGTACCCGGTCGCGAGGATCACGCCGCTGGAGAACGCCTTCACGACCGCGAAGATCTTCCCGTCGGGGTGGAGCATCGGCAGGGAGCGGGTGACGAGCGGCAAGCACACCCCGATCATACTGGCCACCAGGATGGCAAAGATGGCAATGACTTTCAACCGCAACGCGGCATCGGAATCGTGGCAGCCGCCTGATCGGCCGGCGCAGGGTCCTGTCGGCGCGACGGCAGCGGCCGGAATGGCCGAGAGCAAGAGTCCGGCGATCGCCACCAAGAGCAGTTCCGCCGCCGAAGCCGAAGTAAACCTAGAAGCCATCTGAGAATTCTTTCTCTGCGCTCTTCTTTTGGATCTGCTGGCTAGGCATAGAAACTTGTCTTGAGCAGAACCTGCATTCTAGTAAACAGTTGGAAGAAGCAACGACATGGGAAAAGGAAAAGGAAAAACAAAATAGCAATTCAAATTCAAAGACTGGTTTAAGCTGCAAGAAGCTTGTTAGCATCTTCAAAAACAAAATACGCCCAAAGACATGCAATGATTTCTACGCCAGCCATAAAAAAACATAACAGTACCCTGAAAAAGCAAGTCTTCAAAGGCGCCATTAAACAAACGTTTACCATGAGGGTAGGTGAAAAGAGAGGACCTCATCACTGTTATCATTAATGTATTTGTTTGTTTCTTGACTAGTTGACAACTTGGAGATGTTCAGCCACATGTATGTCAAAGGAGCACCAGTTCATGCCTGACCGGAGACAGGCTTTTAGTTCTATTCATGAAAAAGAAGACAAATAAAAGGCCCCACTAGAGATATTGCAATCTGAACTTTCCTCTTGAAAGTAAATCATGGATTTTGAAATGCGGCTCAAACTTTTATATATATATATATATATATATATATATATATATATATATATATATATATATATATATAGTGAGAGAGAGAGAGAGAGAGAGAGAGAAGTTAGTAAAAACCAAACCTTCAAGTGAGGGATAAAAACCACACGATTGATTTTTTGTTCCAAAACTATTTTACATACAATATAAACATGTTAATTTTAATGTAAACATGCTTTGATTCAAGTTCTTTTAATGAAAAATGTTGTTGATTTTTTTATTATCATGTCATGAGGGCCGTTCATTTTTCTATTTCAGTGACTTAATTATGAGGATAATGTAGATATACAAATATCACAACTCAAAATGTAGCACAAATGCATCTATAAATACATAAAATAAACTCTTAGTTTCTGAAGGGCATTAGTGTAGATGAGAACTCAAGTTCTGTGGACTAACTTCATCAAAATAGTTAAAAAAAATGACTAAAATAACATGCACAATGGAAAATGTGTAATTGATCGCTTATAAAAAATAAATCAGATAATTTATCATTTAGATACCAGTCTACTTTAAATTAAAGTGGTGAAAAAACAACAATCATACGGTTTAGGACTTGGGCAATGTAAATTTTATGTTTTTTCTTTCAGTATAGGAACTTTCAATCAATGAATGCATTCCAACAATGAAAATAACAAACACATTACCGACTTGTTTTGACTTTTCAAAAGTTTTAAATGGAGCTTATGAGAATTGTTCCTAATAGACATATTTTTATATGAGAAACTAGATTAAGATTAAGATTAAGAACCTAAATGTTCTTAACTATATCCATCTCTTTTCATTCAGTGGTACCCATATATACTAAAGAATGTTACATTTGCCATGGTCAAAATTTAATTTCATAAACATAATGTATATAGGAAACGTAGATTTGGACAACCATCATTTGGGCACTACTTTTTAAAAGTTTAACCAGGTATAAAACTAAAAAAGATTGAACGCCTAGTATTGAAAATGAAAGTCACGAAATTGGATGCCCATATGGGATCTCATAATCTCAAAAGGTTAATGCCAACAATGGTAAAATCCGCACAAAATTCATTTCACATATCAGAATTTGTTCCAAAATAAGATTTTCTGTAAACTGAAGAATTCATATAAGCTAAAATACAAGCATCATGAATATATAATTTCACTAGTTTCTAACTCACTATATGCAACTAATAAGTAACGCCAAATCTGCAATACTAAAAACGCCAAATCTGCAATAACAGCAAATCCCCAAATGCTACATAATTCACGCATGACAAATAGAATTATAAAATCCCCAAATCTACAGCAGTGAAAAGAATAAACGCCTGTGCTGCTGTGAAGGAGAAATCATTAGACTTTGAACAGAATCCAGCAGTGAGGCCTTCATCGTCCCACGGCTTCAGTACACAACATTTTTCTCCTCCTATTTCGTCATTGCCCATTGACTCGATGATCTTACACGATAACTAGCCATGACAAAAGCAGAGGAAGAAGATGCTGATAAAACCACCGGTCTCGACCTCAAAGCTGTTGATGGCGGGTTCAGAGACCATCTTGGCCCTTCTACCAGGGAGACAGAGCTTAGGCTTGGGCTTTGCATCACTCGTGATAAAGAGGGTTGTGACGAGAAGAAGATTTTTAAGAGTTCAACGACCAGGAAAGAAAAGAACCACTAAAAATTCTTCAAAAAAGAGAAAGAACTTCATGGGGAGGAAATTTTTTTGGGGCAAACTGCAAAGAAACAATCTAATAAGCAAAATTGAAGCACAGATGTGAATGATGAATCTGCTACCTGTCGATTAACCAAGATCGAGGCCGCTGCTGCCGTGCTGCGAGTTCTCTGAGTCTTTTATTGGGAGCAAAAGAAAGGCCAGTTTTGTAGTGTTCTTCAAGTGCTAGTTAAAATAATAGCGAAGATATTCTTGCATGCGCACACAATTTCTCACAGAATAATGCGAACCTACTTCAGTTTTTGATTTATTTTTTTTATTTTTTTTAGTTAACGGCCTGAGGTATCTCACAACAAATTATTGCATGAAATAGATCTAAATTGGTTATAAGTTATGAGCCATGAGCATAGTATGTTATAAGTTGAGAATGACTAAAATACCCCTGCTGACTGGATCGCAAACCCAAGGGCCTGTGGGGCCTGACAGGAAACATGATAGGCAAAAATCATATTTTACTTGTCAAATTCAAAAATTTGGGGATTAACTTATATAAAAATTTTGAAAATTTATATTTTTATTCATTTAAAAATATTGACAATATTATTTGGCCTCCAATAATAAACTATTTTTTTTTTTTCAATTGGATGGGGCGAGGCCACGGCGCAGGAGGGCCCTCCTGTCTTCCCTTTTCTATTTTTTTTGTGTTATTAATTTCTTACTTATTTTATTTTTTTTATTTTTTAAAATTTTTGAAAATTTACCATATTTTACTTACTTTTTTTCATGTTTGTTTAAAGCTGGCTTTATTATACCCAAAAGAAACCTTTCCATTTAAAACAAATTTGGGACGTTATTTGTGACTATAGACATTCAATTGGAGGAATCATTAAAAGAAAAAACGTTAGATAGATTGAAAATTTTGCTATCTTTCCTGTCATATATCATTCAAGAACCATTTTGCAACTCACTGAAAAATACTTGCTTTATTGCTCCACATGAGATGGTCCCATAAGCACCAAAAAAGTCTTTTGAGCGACCATCTTCAAGTTACACTACAGGCTTGACAAGAACGCAGAGTGTGTCACTCGTCTTGAATCACTGATTAGAAGCCATTGCGATGGACTGGTAGCATTGCCTGAGGAAACAAGAGAATTAGTTGCTTTGAAGTACTTGGTTATCGGTTACTGCATTAGATTAACAGCATCATCCAGCGCCTTAATCATCTAAGAACCCTACAAATCAATGGGTGCCCTTTCATAAAGAAGATGTTGCTGAAGCTGAAAAAAGAAGAATAGAACCACAACCACAAGATTGAAATCGATTACCAGACGATTAATCAATCACCGGATGGCTTTGCTCAAAAAGGCGGGGTGGCGGAGTGATTTCTTTCGATTCTGAAGCCCAAACGAGCCATAGATTTAAGCAGATTACCTCAGCCTATTGCTCAAGAGGATTTTTGGGGTGACTTCTAGTGTCACGAAGCTCAACGCATGGTTGATGGATTCTTAATATAGATTACCTTGGTCTGTTTTTGAGGACTACTGTTATTGAGGCCTTAGACTAGATTACCTTGGTCAGTTCTTGAGGTCCTGAGGACTTTGATAGTTAAATAATTGGTGGGTGACCCTCTTCTCTCTCTCTCTCTCTCCCTCTTTGCTTTAATATATACTATTTTTTAAAAAATGATTTTTAATAAGATATTTTTTAAAAAATGATTTTTACAGTGTACTATTCAAGATATTTTTTTGCTCAGTCATGCTTTTGTATATAGTTTAAATTTCAAGAAAGCTAAAGCCATATGTATTAAAAGAAGGGTTATTGATGCGCAAGTTGAAGTGCATTAGATGTGACATCACCAGTCACCAAAAACTTAGGAGGGAAGGGATTAGGTGGGAGCTTGGGCTCTCCGCCAATCAGTGAATCTCCCCAACTCACTGGGAAAGTTAGATGCATTAAACTGGACTTGCGTAAAGCCCGTGACCGGTGGGTTGAATGGGTTTCTTGCGGAAAGTGTTAAGCACCTTGAGCTTTAAGAAGAATGGAAGAACCATGAAGATTTGCTCTCTCTCTCCTATGTCCTCAGCTATGTTGTTTAATGGGGGAGAGATAATGTTTCCTTCTTGTGAGAGCTTCTGAAAGAAACCCTCTCTCGCCATATCCATTCATCACTATCATGGAAATGCTCATTAGAAGTGTGTAAACTTAATTTATGTGGGGCAGACCCTCAGGATGCTGAAGAACAGCATTGCGGAATTTGAACAGGAAGCTGGTTTCAAGGTGAACCCAAGCAAGAGACTAACTTTCTTGTTAGATATGAAAAACCAGGAGATGGCAATGATTACCACTATGTTTGGATGATGGAAAGGAAAGGATTTTGATAGACAGATTGGATGAGAGGGGAGCCGCCGGTCAGGTCAGTGGTTGCAGTTAGTCTGAACTGAATGCCATCATCTTCTAATTAAAGTCAATAATATGTTTGCTAATTGGAAGATGATGCTCCTTTCGCTCACCTGAAGGTTATGTCCTATAAAATATGTTTTAGATGCTATCCCTGTATGTTGGTGCATGAGCATTGAGATCATTTGGATAATATTCAGAAAAAAAAAAAAGCATTCAATGGGCGGTACATTATGGAGAAAAGGTATAGTTTTGGCAAGATCACTGATATGGTTCTCTCCTTGTCAGCTAGACATTTGGTGGAAGTCATTGCTTTTCGTTCTAAGATCGGCCGACCCATGTTCAAAGACTTTTAGAGGAGCTGAACATCTGTCCCAGATTAGCTAAGCTGGTGGAAGAAGCTTAAGATGAACAGCTCTAACTATACAACCAACAGGTGGAGCTACATTGGAGCTGCTGCTAGCTACTGCCTACACCACTCATTGGGATTAAGGCTGGACTCACTAGTCACATGTGACTGCCACACTGGACTCGGGCTGGTGACTACGTGATCCTCAGCCAAAATATCTGGTTCCACCACTGCATATAAACCCATGGAGTGTTTCAAATAGGCTCAGAAAGACGTATTTGAGTGAAGGTTGTGAAGTAGCATGTGGACATTTAAGGCTCTCTCCTGCAAGCCTACATAGCGGTGGAAGGCAAGCTCCCCACAGAATAGTGCAATGAAAAAGCTGAAACTGGGGTTCCAGATGACTATCAGGCGTCACTAAAGTAGATCTGCAAACGAAGAGGATGAATCTGCTCTTCAATTGCAGACTTGCAGCAAGGCAGCCAAGGCTGGAGGGAAGGCGATAGGGAATTTTGGTTACTGGAAGCCTCAGGGTGATAATGTAGGGAAGTCATGGATTGGTAGCACAGTGGGAAGATAAAAAGCAAAACAGTTGGAAGATATTAAAGCTAAAGAAAGCATTCAATAAATTATGTTGTTTTTTCTTGTGATTCTCATGCTATGGTGGTAGCACAACACTCTAATTAGGCAAACTGCTTTGCCTTTTACAGGTAAAATGATTGAGGATTTTGTAAAGGCAAACAGTCAAAGCGATTATAGTTTTTTCTTGGCACCAAGAGTCAAAGCGATTATTCAAGGTAAAATTATTTTTCAAAATATAATCTAATGCCTTTCCTTAATAAAGAACGCTTTTGTAAATCAACTTATAAATTTAAGCAGTCATCGGTAAACTTCACTTAAAGTATAACCTCAAGCATACAGTGATGAACCAACAGAACGCCCTGTCAACAAATAAAAAAACATAAATAATATTAGATTTACAGTGCATAAAACAAGCAACAGTGTCAGGAAGAGCATCTGAACTTTCTCAGCGTTAAATTCTGCTCACATCCAGTGGTGAAGACAACAATTTAAGGCACAAATATGTAAATTTATAGTTGAATGAGGCACTGACATTCGAATATATATATTTATTTATTGACCTCCTCATATGTGGCCCCGCCACTGCATTCAACTCATGGGAGCATTTAGACAAAATGGTCAATAAGAGATTTCCTCATCTCATTCACAATGGCGCTTGGCTGTGCTTCCCTCAATTTGAATACGCTTTCAACCACAGAGAGCTCGGTCGCAGTTGTGTCTGAACCACAGAAGGCAGTCCAGTCATTAACCGTCATACCTGAAGCAACAACGTCACAACCCCTGTTCACAGTCCCTGCTACTAGGGGCACCTGAAGAAGTGTTGACAGCTCCTCAAGGTCTTCAATAGACGTATGAGGATGGACCTATAGTTGAGTGATTTCTTGTAAGTTGATAAACTACATCTCAGTAATACGAAATGGCAATGCTCGAAGCAGCATTAGAGGGTAAAAGATGAAATTTATACCAAACCACCCCTGTTAGAGAAGACGCAGTAACTCCCCACGAGAATATTTCCAGCAATGGTCTGCCTGAACACTTCAACTCCAAGGACATCTGCAACCAATTCTTCTGTTTCCTGGAAAAACAAAATAGAAATTGCACCACAGTCCATCAAGGCATTAAGCTGAAATACTTGAACACATAAGTTTGATCCTAACACTAAATGAATTATTCAAGGTGAAAAAAATATGAAATTTCTGCTTTATTGCACATTTAGACCAGCAAACTTGGATGCTAGTGTCACAAGAAGTTACTATCACCTCAGCCAGTGAAGCCAGTCAATGGCATCTAGGTCATATTTACCATGCTTACTCTGTCCCAACTTTCAGATAATATTGATTCCGCAAACTCTAAACTATTTCTGACTGATTCACAAAGTTTTCAGATGGATGCATTTATATAACAAATGGCTTGCTGGTATTGTTGAAATGTCTTATTAAGCAAGTCACTATCTTCAAACTTTTCGAAACTCATACCTAATAGGGGGATCACCATCATATCCCTTTCTTTATCTATGGTTTTCTGACCTTGATCACCCCTATTTGGATTTTTTTTTCCTCGTAAAAGTTTCTGTCAATGTTCCATCAACCAAGTACCTTAGTTTCATGTAAGTCCTATTTCATGCAAGCATGCAAAAATATTCCTCTGGCTTCATCTCAACTTTCATAGAAAAATATAACATATTTTATTAGCAATCAGAAAGTAATACGGCATAATTTCCATGCATACCCGATCCAGATCAGGATGAATAAGAGCAACATGGTCATTGCAGGCTATGCAATTTCCCAAGGCAGATAGCTTTTCTTCAATGCGCTGAACTACCACTTGATCAGGCAAACTGTTCCGCAAGTGATGAAGTTCTGTGAAATGAGAGCAATTAGATGTACTAGACAACGAAAAAGGTTCAGATTGTGCATGATCACATGTACATAGTACAATCTACATAAACCAAATGACTATATAGACAACAAAAAAGGATCCAGAATATGTGTGAACATATAAACACAGCAACATGGCTTTAAATATAATAGGAGGTCTACAAAAACCCAATAATCAAACCATTCACCCAGAAACCAATCCTAGAACTGTAGTGTACCTAATCACATGATCTAGATACGAAACTTCTCCAGAAATTGTTCCTTTGATTAGAACACAGAAAGGATCTTAAGAAACATGAAACAATAACAAACAAGCATTATTGATAATTGAACCATGAAAATCATTCCATACAGATTTGCCTAGCGCCAGGCACCAGCTCCTTGTTATCTCAACTTCCCAACAACTAAGAACGGTGAATCCATATTCAATCAGTTAGCAGTTGGGTATAGCTTTCCTGGTGGTTCCATGTCATGTCTTACACTCCCCAAATCATTGCTTTCTTCTGATGAAAAAATTTGTGCAAGCTCTGCATGCAATCATGATTATGCTGCAATGCTTGGCATCAAATATTTAGGGTAAGGCATCAAATATCCACTACAGTCTACAGCCAGAACATATGAGAATCACAAAATCAGTCCACAAATGCATAGAAAAATGGCAGATATTCTGTTGGACACTCACCGAGCTCACACAACAAATACTTCTTGGAAATAAAAATAGAGACAAAAGAGTACAAATAATTTTACAGGTAGTCTGCAAAACAAGCCAATGGATAATGTACATGTACTGCAACTCAAAATGATATTACCAATGAATGAGAGGTTCCAAAAACCAAAATAATGTGGTTGAAATAAAATTACCTTGATCAGTGGTAGTATGAGGCAGAAGCAGTCCATTCTTATTTCCTAAAAAAGAAACAGAAATAGATGAACATACTCAAGCCGGTAAAAATTTTCTTAGCATATTAAAAAATCCTATTTAGAATCTGACAAACCAGCACAAAGTCGACCAATGATTCTAGTTCCTGCAATTGATGTTTTGGTGACAGGAATGACATCGGCAAGTTCTGCTTCAAAAGTGCTGTAAAATAGGTAAAGTAAACCCAAAAGAAGATCAAAATCAGGCATCGCAAAGACATGATCAAATGATGTCACATAATGAGAACATGAAGCTTCTATAATAGTTTTAAAAAACTAACCTGTAAAAGTTTTCAGATCCACCAATAGCAACTAAGCAATATGCATTTGTTAACTTTGAAAATACCCCAACTTCACAGGAATTTTCAAACTGGAGTCCTGTACACAAGTACAAAAAGGGGGAAAAAAAACATTAGCTTCAAGTTCATATGCACAACAAAAATTAATTTAGAAGATTATTCTTGAACTACATTAACCAAGCCAAAAATTCAGCAGTTAACAAAGAGAAAACACAAATCACATTAGGTACTGAGCCAAGTGAGATAATAGAGGTAAACAGCATGGAGCCGGAGTCACAACTGGCAACAGCAGGGGCTAACGGCCGATTTCGAAATAAATTTCTGATATCTATGTACTTGTGCTCATTAGAAGCCTAACTGAAGTGACTTTAATAATAAAATTAACACTAAAAAGTGTAAAATAATCTAGTTTCCTTTCCTTAAACTGCTGTAATAGCTTCAAGAAAACACCAGCATGGACAGGACTATCTTCACTTGTACCTCCCAACAACTTGCATTTTGAGACGTTTGCAAATGCACAATCACACTTTCAGTTCAAACTAAAACTACCTGAAGGACTAAAGGTGAAGGTTAATCATACCGCTTGATGTCTCTTCCTAAAAAAGCATAAGAAAAAAGAGCTGAAATTGAACATTAACAAGATTAGCAGTAAAAGGACCCGTCTATAACCAGATGGACACTAAAAATTTTTAGAAAAATGTTATCCATACAAAATTTTCTGCGCTACTTCAGAATATCACAATAATATTCTACAAAAATCAGTCCATAGCAATTGCAAAATGGAGACACTAGATAAATTTCCATTTTTCTATTAACAAAACAATAAATATAGTTTTATGGATTCTCTGCAGATTGTGATCCATTAGAACTGAACAAGTACCTATATTTTTTCTCAAAAGTACAAATAAGAAAATACCTAACAAGAAGATTGAATAGAAAAGGTAACAATAAGTGACAGAAGACATCAAAATTGTGCACATAAATAAGCCCATAAAAGTTCAGAGTTTTTCTAACAATTAGAACAAAGGGGACCCAAAAAAATCATACTTTCACAGAATAAAACAAAACCCGTTCAGGGCATCAATAAGTACAAATTCAAGAAAGTGGGGGTCATAAGAATGAAAAAGAAAATGTTAATAAGAAATATGGAATAAAAAATGAAATCATTTGCAGTCAATAAAGTCACCATTTTAACTGAGTACAAGACTACAAGCAGATATTTTACTTCACCGTTTGATAAACATACTTAACCCACGCAGAATGTTATTTTTGGGCCTCTTTCAATAAATATAACAATGTTCAAGACAAACCTCACCTTAACCCATCAACTCAAGCTGGATATTCTTGTTACCGAATAAGTACTTCCCCACCCCCCCACCCCCCAAATATGAGATTAAACAACTAAGCAAATATACCACAAGAACATTCCATGGACAAGATAGACAAAGGCCAGAAGACATCATATCAAGAGGACATAAACACGATTAGAACTTTTGTTCAACGGTTAGAACACAGGGGACCAAAGAAATATAAAAAAGGTCATGCTTCCACATGATAGAATCAAAGATCAAACCGATTCCATTCATCAATAAACCCAAATTCAAGAAAAAAGATATTAGATATGCAGTGTGGATAATAAAGATCTTACGGGTAGCCATCAGAACACTTCAATCTCCAACAAGCACAATAGAGAGACACCAAACCAAACCCCTGTAACGCAATGACCCCTAAGTTAATAATTCACAAGTACAATTGAAACTCACAATTAACCCATAATCAAAATAACAAGCTACTCCGCGTGGTGTGGGTGCGGACACGAGTGCCATGCAATTTGTAAAAACTCGGGTGCAGGGCCCAGCCGTACGAGTGGGTTATATATGTATATGACACCGCAATTGGAAAACAATTGGGTGCAGCGACACATACATATGTGTGTATGCGTGTGTATGTGAACAAAAATAAGATTCTAAACAAACAAAATAATGCATTGATAATTCATTATTTTTAAATATATAAATAAAGACACTAATTAACAAAGTAGCAAAAAATTCCAAAATCTATCACATATGCCCAATCAAGCACAACTAATACACCATCATCGATATAATGGTAGTAAAAGGTGGCTAACTACAAAAAAAATGGTGGCCCAGAAAAAACAACTATTCAACCTACGAATAACTCAGAAGGTCAGAACAACTAAGAGGTCATCCGATGAAGTGAGCACCAGCAGCCCCATTTGTCTTTTTTTTTCAAGGTCCCGCCGGCGACGCCCGACACTGCAGGGGCTGCTCAGGCAGCACCCTTTTTTTCTCTTTTCCAGTGGATAAAAATAAAATTAAAAAACATGGAAATGGAACACCATGGAAAGAACACGACCACTCCTCCCTCTCGCTGATCGGAGGCACCTCGCCCGTCGGTCGACCTTCCACCGTCGGGACGACCATCGGTGGAGAAATAAACAAATAGAGAAACTAAAAAGAGATAGAGAACATTAGCCAACGGACATAAAGTAAAAAGAAATTGAAGAAGAAGTGGGACGCATCTTCCGTCGGAAGGACGACCGGTGGATAAATAGAGAGAGAGAGAGAGGGATAGTACAAAAGGGGAAGAAGAAAGGCTGCCGGCCCGGAGGAGCCCCTCTGCGCGTCCATGGAGAGAAATAGAGATACACGGAGGGAGAGTACCTCTGTCTCAGCAGGAGCAGAAGGCTTCAACTTCTTCTGCGCACAGGGAAAGTAGGGAAACAGCAGCCCGCCTTCGCGCGATGAAGAGGTAACGTCGCTCGCGGGAAAAAATCTCGCCTTCTGCCCTAACCAGCTGCTGCATCCTGATCCAGGAATTAATAAAAATCCGACCCCGTGGGGTCAGATTTTTATTCCGAAACGAAAATCCCGTGTTTGTTCCCCTCAGTCAAATCCCTAAAAACTTGGAATTATAATTCCGGGTAATCAAACGTTCCTTCGTGCCCAATACAAGGGTCAAACTCAAAGCTGATCAGTTGACCTTGATAAGAAAATCCAAATCTAATTACTAACGGAATCTGAGTCCGGGTCAATAGATTAACAGCTACTCCCAAATCTGTATTTGTATGCATCCAAATCTTGACCCAGTCTATCTCTCATTACGCATTATCCGGATAGTCTAATTGTATCTACTTCAATCCGATTATATCTCTTAAAATAAATGGTGAAAAAGTTGTCTTCGATTTAACAATCCAAATGTGGATCATATTTGAACCAAACAGCATAAATTTCGAAGCAGTTATAGATTGTTTGAGGTCGACGTGTTTGATTAGACCAAACATCAGAAAGACCACCAACAAAAAAACTATGTTTTTAAAAATATTAGTTTTTGCAAATCAGTAGTTTTTATATAATACTGGAAGTATATGAAATCTAATCCTTTTGAAATAATCTATAAATAAAATGACCTATAAATGAATAGGTCAAGGTGTTTATCATGGCTTTTCACTGCAATCGCGCTTATAAACGAGCAGGTCTTTCGAAATACTACAAAAAAAAAAAAACTATTGAAACTAAAAAACCACAAGTTAAGGGGGTTTTAACTTTTATGATTGCCTCTCATTTATTATATAAAGCGACATCTGATCATTAAATTTCATTATTGGTTATAAATTTTTGTTCGCTTCATTGTAAATTTGTAATGCTTGCATTTATAAAATTTAAGATCTTAAATTCATGCTTTTCAAATCTACACTAGCTTGCTATAACAGGCCTCAGGAAAACAACACAGAAGATGTCAAATTAGGAGTTTAGGATTTTTTTTGTCACAGGGATCAAATTGTAGTTCCAAAATTTGAACATGAACGAAATATAAATTTTTAGATTTTTATATATATTAATGAACTTTTAAAAATAGAAGGAGTGCCTAGGCCTTTACTAGCCCCACACTCATAGTGTAAGAACTTTTTTTTTTTTGTCAAATTGAAGAAAGGAGCGCAATGGTTCATGAATATGTCGACGTTCCACCGAGTGAATAAACATCACAACTCATTTTATAAAAAAACATTCAAGGTTGAGGACTGCGTCAATGTCTAGTTATGAACTCATTTTATAAAAAACATTCATGGTCGATGACTGCGTCAATGTCTAGTTATGAACTAATGTGCTGAAAAATTAACATTACACAGTTTAGTTCATAATTCTTGAAACAAAATACCTCGTTTATTCAATAATTATAGTTTCTTAAAAAATGACATTTTGATTCTAAAATTCTACGGTTATGGATTTATCAAACGCCCCCTTATTGGATCAACTGTGAATATGCATTACATTGGTCCTTTGCATTTATGCAAATGAAAGAACAAGACAATCATAAGGATCATGTTGCTTGGTGCAATAGTAAGTGTCCCACGTGGTTTGAAGTTAGGGATGAACAATGAGTCGAGCTATTTGAGCTCGACTCTTTAAAGGTCGGTTTGTGAATGAGTTCGAGCCAAGTCATTTGCTTAACAAGTCGAGCTCGAGTCGATTCGTTCAAACAATCGAGTTGTGAACTCAAACTGTTAAAGCTCGACTTGACTCAAAAATAATGTGTAGTGATTTTTAAAAATATCTGACCTTTTTTTAATTTAAATCCGGTATATGGATGTTAATTAATTATGTAATTTTTACAAAAAATCATTAAAGTATGTCGACCCTCAATCGAGTAGAGCTCGATTTATGGCAAAATAATAGCTCTTATATTAAAACAAGTTTGTCAAGCCTTAATCAAGTCAAACTCGAGCTCAACACATAACTGTCGAGTCAAACTCAAGGTGCTTCTATCAAGCTATTATTGAGCTCCAACTGGTTGAACTCGGGGTCGACTCAGCATGTTCAGCTTACTTGGAGTCATCAATGTCATGCCTTATTCAATTAAATTGGTCAGGTTGTGAAACTAATATCATATCAGTTTTAAAACATGAAACTAATGAAGATTAACGTCAGCCATAATCACACTTAATTAGATATTATGGGACTAATCAAACTTGATTAAAGTTGATGCTTAGTCATGGCCATACTTGTTCTCTTAAATATCATTGTCAACGTCATATACCTTTATGGGAAAAGCTATAAATGGCACATATTGGACGTCATGCATGGTACAACTTTCAAACACGTGCTCCTATATTTACTATTTAATCACTTCATATGGTTATTTAGTACAAGTTTGCTTTTTAAAGGTGGGCCTTGGGGACTATACTGGACAATACCAACAGTAGCTAGATAAAATACATTGCATAAATAACACAATTAACATATTTTTAGTGAACATACATTTAAATATCAATAGTTAATATTAGTTGAAAATGATTCAAGATACACATATCTCCAAATATGATTTTTTAAAAAATATATACCCGCCATTATCAATCTAAGTGAAGAATGCAAATATTTTTAGAAAAATATATGAGACTGAACTTGGAGTCGTTTGAAAAGAATAATACTACGTGAGTGTTTCATCATCTGCATCAAATATGAAGTGTTCGAAAATAATAATATTATATAATTGTTTCATAAATCTGCATCAAATATAAAATGTTCGGAAACAATAATACTATGTGAGTGTTTTATGAATTTGCATCAAAAATGTTTTGAGAAGTTATTACGCATATATA
The DNA here is from genome assembly GCF_008831285.2 of Nymphaea colorata. Lineage (NCBI taxonomy): Eukaryota > Viridiplantae > Streptophyta > Magnoliopsida > Nymphaeales > Nymphaeaceae > Nymphaea > Nymphaea colorata. The sequence goes on from NC_045139.1 coordinate 2,835,670, forward strand.
ACAACTTGTACCTTATCTAGACAACTACTTATTTTATAATTAGCAAAAAAGAAATTTTGCGCCCTTATAAAAGGAAGAATCGACAGTTCGTAATCGGATATCATCCCATGTAGTGATATGGGTCCAAAATCCAATAAGATCAGATTATAAAATGGGTTTTAAAACATCGTATTAGGTATGGATCTCCATTCAGATCGGCCGTCTCAGATCTACTTCAGATTCGGCAAATAGGTTTATTGCAGGTACGATCAGACTTGGTTCCAGATCCGGATGGATTTAGCTAGAGAGAAACTGAACTCAGCTACTGGGGGATCCGATATTTGCACTTATCCAGATTTGGATCCAAGTTCCAAAGCTGTCCTGGTTAAGCTACCAAATCCAAGTAAAAGTCTTGGATTCATTTGGATCATAGATGTTGCATATCAGGTCTGAACGCTAGCGGTTCAAATTTAACATTAGTTTTTTTATCCAGATTCAGATGTACCTAGACCCGACCAGAGCAGATCCATTTGGTCACTATCATTTGTGTAAGGTGAGAAAATAAAAGAAATTGGTCTGACGAATGGGGAGGAAGGGGATTGTCTTATTCTTCGTCACACTATTTCATGTTTTTCTTCCACACAAACGGCGAACTACGAAGATCCCTTTCGTGGTTGCTCCTGCTTTTTATTTTCTCTTCTCCCGGGAGCTCGGGGGAGCGCAAAAACCCTACGAAAATCGCCAGCGACGGGGCGGAAATCCGAAAGAAACCGGAGTCAATCCTGGGAATCAAGGAGGTGAGAATCGGTTTCCGTTCGATTCGTCCTCTATTTCGTCGTCACATTTTTCTTTCCTCATTGTTTCCTTCGTGGTATCGTCCTTAGGGTTTCGCCTTCTCCATTTTGTTTCGTGGTTACGCTCTCTCCATGGCAGGAGGGCGTTTCTGTAGATTCGACCGATGAGGAGGAATGGTCGGTGATATGAAAATCGAGGAGGGCTCCTTGACTCGGTATCTCGTGGCGAATCTTGGACCCTTGTGAGTTGTTTTTCCTCTTTGCTTCGATTTAATTGTTCGTCTGCATCGATTTTTTTTTCTCGAAAGAAGAATGCTTTTGAGTTTCTTCCTTTGGTATTTGACGTAGTTTTTGACGGGTAGGAGGATTTTTTTTGAGCTTGGTTCTGTTTGAAAACTTTGAGGGGGAGGTGTATTTTTCTTTGGTTTAATTGGTTTTTGATTGGAAATAGTGGAACTAGTGGTATCCGAACGTTATGTTGAAGAAGTGCGAAGGACCGAATAAATGCGTTGCTTCTAATAAGTAGGTGGGTGTGGGCGATGGAAGTTTTTTGGACGTCATTCGTTGGCATGGTTCATCGTTTCAGTCTTTTGGCTACTTGTGTCGAATTGGTTGCAAAATCGTTGCACTTCCATTTCTCCCTGTGAATATTCTGTTCTGTACATTAAGCTTTGGCAATTTGTAATCCATTGTTTTTCTGAGGGAGCTTACAAACAAACTAAGTTCTTATACTGTTTGAATGCTGTTTTGTTTTACTAAGTTCGATATTGGCTTGTTTTGTTCTTTAGTTGTTTGAAAATGACTGGAGGAAACCTGTTATTGATATATGTCAACGTGATCACAGATTTACAAGTATTATTCGGGATAGAGAGCCGATGAAGTTAAAAATCTCCACTGCTTTCTATATGGCTGATCATGCCAGTCAGTTTGTTACGCAGGGTTTTTGAAGTGGAAGCAAGTCTGGGATACTGTAATTTCTGCAATGTATGGTATCCTAATGGTTGTCTGAGCAACGTATCAAATCTTATTTTGTGGTTCAAATCTCTCCATTCAAATTTTTAAGATAAATGAATAAATAAATTATACATATTTGCATGTGCATGGTCCCTTTGCATGGTTGTATCTGCATAAACATAATTGCTATGCAGGTGTCTCTAATTTTGTGCAAACATGATATTCCTTTTTCCCCTTGGAAGATCGGACCATTTAAAGCATATTGATTGTGTATTGCACTAAAGATAAGCATATGGCACCTGATAAATGTTGTCACGTGCTATAAATCATTGCTGTAGTGGCTCAAGATAAGGTCATACCAATTCGTGATTCACACAAAATTTGCATGAAGTTCCTTCAAAACCTTTTTGAGAAGGAGGCTTTCCAAATCTAAATGAAACAATTATCTTAAGGAGTAAGGACAGTTATCAATTTATCAGCTCTAAAAATCTCATGTTGGGAACAAAAGTATTTAGAATGAGTGCTTGGAACATCTGCATAAAATAGAGTTGAAATTAAAATGAATGTAGAGATCATGACCAGTATCATATGATATAGTGGCATAGCATATTATATGTATCATGTTGGTCTGTAGGACTTGTATGATACACCTATGATACACAATTTTCAGGTGTAGCTCAGGTGTATCGGCTGCATATGTACACTCCTGCCCGTATTGTAAGATCCAATGCAATTTTTAAGAAAGGGGCACACCTCCCTTTTTAATTGATTTCTTTGTTCAAAGTGCCTATCCCCTTCATTTTAACACTTCTAAGAGACCACTGAAGGTGGAGTTTTTGCGGGTTTTGGAGAGAAATTGACAATAAATCGTCGATTTGAGCGAGAAATTGTCAGTTTGAAGGATTTGTTTTTGGGAAACCTATTTGTATTTGGAAAAAGGGCTTTTGCATTTCTTCTTTTGCAGAAGGTATGCAATCCCTCGCTTTCAAGTTTAACTGTATATTTCTGTTGTTTTCTATAGTTTATGGTAGGTTTTTATTTGTTTTATGAAGATATTCGTTTTATTTTTTTTAAAATATGTAGTTAACATATTATGCTAACGAATGATGAATCATGAATTCTCATTACGTGTATGATGACTTTTTTTATGTAAAGCGTACTTTTGATGATTTGTCTTGTTTTTTGATTTTCTTTATTTTTTCTGAATTTCTTATTGTTTTATGAATTTAAAAATAATTTTTTGCTTCATTTATGATACACTATGATATGTTATGTTATGGCATATAGGTCAATCTGATTGATACACATTACGATATGCCTTTTGTAACATTGATCATGACAACCATCAATGAAATAAATAATGAAAATAGAGAAATTAAATCACACAGTGCCTATTTACATAATTAGGCACATTGGCCAGCGTAACAAACTAAGGGTAGAAGAGGGTGAGAACTGAGAAGAAATGAGGAAGTGTTGGCTATGGAAGGTCTTCTCTTGTCAAGTAGCCTTGCCCCCTCAATACCCTCTCATCCCAAAATAAGAGGAACAGAGAATTGCCTTGGTTTTACCATTTTATAGGGCAGTTTGAACCGTTTACTTGGGAGCAGATTTGTCGTATATAAAATTACTTTTTCAGATGGATTGACATGCTCATATTAGAGGTTTCTTATTTGGCAGTCCCCATTATCTGTTCAAGTATTGGGGACTGCCAAAAAGAAAAACCTGTCCATAGTAACCAATGTCTATTATCTTAATGGATGGTGGAGATTCCTGGTCTGTTTCAAAATGTGATTCTGCTGATTGTGTCATTTGCTTATCTTTATTTTACTTCTCTTCACGTGGTTCTATCATGTTGTACCTCACAGATGAAGCTGTGCTCCCCAGCACTTCAGGCTTTTTGACATATAATTCACACCTTTACTGTATTAAGGCAAAGGGCTTATACGATCTCATTCTTTGCTTCATGGAGAAACAGTCATGATTCTTAAAGTAATTCTGTAGAATTTTCCTTTGCATATCTCAGTTAATTAACCAGTTCTGAACATGAATTGAGGAATTTAGAGTTCCACTATCACATCTTTTTTCGTTAGCTTATATGGTGTGCTAAATTCAGATCATCAAAGGTAGTTGATGATTCTGCCTATGTCTGTGCTTATAGTCCAACAAACTGTGGTGTTTCTCAATATTCCATTAGGTTTTTTGTCTGATTTTAAGCTTCAAGGTGTACAAAGTTGGTTTGATTGGATTCTACGAGTTATATTTTTGGGGATTTTGATTGTCATCTTAGAGGGCTTTAGGTCCACTAACTTTAAGTTATATCCCACTTGTCACTTTGCGGTATTATAGATGATTTAGAAACAGTGTTTGTCATATTTTCTAGTGCTTTTAGTAGAATTCTTTCTCTTTAACTGTCCTATACATCTTTGATTTGCTTTCGACTAATAGCAATGGAATTTATTCTTTAGTAAAACAACTGTGAAAATATGCAGACTCATTCCAAACCTAAAAGGTTTCTACACTTAGGTTTCATGTTGTGGCATTCAAGCTGACCTAAAAACTTATTTATTGCCTATTTAGCTTCCTTATGTTGTTGTTAGTATGATCAGTTGCAGGCTTGGCAGTTGCATCTAAGTTTGATGTTTGCACCTTGATTTGTATCTCTTTCTGGTGTTTTAGTTGTACCATCCAATAGATTGTGTATGATATTAGCTAATACTCTTTGAATTCTAGGACTGAGGCAGACCCTGTTATCCTTGCCAAGTATGTGGAAGCACTACTAAAGAAAGATAAGCCGACAAAAGAACTGCAAAAGCTTTGCTTAGAGAATTTGAGTGAATTTCTTGGTCATGGTATGTTCACGTTTGCTTTTTCATTTACTTTGACTGGAAATGCTTGTTGTCTTGCCTTTTAGGTTAGTGAGATGTTATTTTTGATGGCATAGAAACAAATTATGATCTTTAACTTAGAAAGGATTTCTGTGTTCGTTCCTTTGTAAGAAATTGATGTGGCATTCACTTGAAAGAGATAATGGAATATGATACTGTGTCAACCATGCTCTTCTACTATGTATTCATGATACATTTAATGAAAGTGTAAAAAGCATGCTCCATGCTTTTAAATAGTAATATCTACCTTAGTCGATGTTTAACTAGTTGCTCGGATTTTCTTGGGTCACAGTTTATTTTGACTTTGGGACTCCATCCATTGCACTAATCTGATAGTTTGGGATGAGCAGTGGTTCAATGTCAATCTTGTGTGATCCTTGGTTTGTCATACTATATTTTGCTTATTTTTTTCTTGTAATTGCTGTTTCTTATATCTTGCAGAGACAAACTCCTTTATTGCAAAACTGTTCCAGGATCTAGAAAATGGTTCCATCTCCACTGCCGCCGAGAGTAGAGAAATACAAGAGCGAGTTGAACCATCACCAGCTCCAATTTCTATTGATACTACTGAAATAAAAGGCTCTCCTCCAAAAGAAGAAAGATTTTTGTCCACTGCTCACTATAATGATCTTGAAAAGAATGATATAACTGATGATGAAGACGATGATCGCAATCACAAGCATCGTAGACGAGAAACGCGGTCCCAGTCTTTGGATAGAGATACCCAGGATCAGCTTATGCATAGACCTGGTAGAAAGAGGAGCAAACCTTTTGAGAATGGACAGATGTTCATGGATGCTGAGCCTCATTCTGCTTTCCAAAACGATCTTGCTAACTCTGACAGAGATACATCCTTGAAGTTTGAGAAACGGCGTCCTGGTTTGACACCATTTCCTCGCCCTTCTTTTGACTCTGGCCCAAGAACAAGAACAGCTTCCTCTTTGCGGAATGATATCAATTCTCGTTTTGATACATCAGTTTCATTTGGTCGACCTGCAGTAGGTAAAGGAAGAGGAAGGGGTACAGGCATATGGAATGTGCATGATTCAAGATTTAATTCAGTAGAATCTCTTGATTTTTCATCTTCATTGGCTCCTCATGGACCAACAGCCTCAAGTATTTTTCCTGGAAGGGGATTGACTAATACTGCAAGTACACCTAATGCATCTTGGAGTGCATTTGGGATGTTACAAGGGATGCCTAATGGTGGACTTGATCCACTTCATCCACTGCATTCTGGTTTGCAAGGAGCACTTCCACGACCTTTAAATCCTTCAATAAGTATTGGCTTGCCTAGGGCTCGTTGTAGAGATTTTGAGGAGCGTGGATTTTGCCTGAGGGGAGACATGTGTCCAATGGAGCATGGTGTAAATCGGATTGTTGTCGAAGATGTTCAGGTTTGTTAACTCTATATCCTCTTTTTCTAGCTCGTGGTTTGCCATTGCCTGCTCAGTTCTATTGAGTGTGATATTCAGCGAATTTTATCTTGTGTATTGGATATGGTTAGTGGATCATTTGCATTTACATGTCTGTTTGTCCTTTTATTTTAGACGATTACATGCAATTGATGTTTTGGGTTGCATATCTAATATGTGGCACTGACACTTATTTCACTTGACACATGTCTTATTTATAGCTATATTTTTCTTTACATTTAACACATTTCGAGATGCAAAGTTAGTGGCAAGGCTTTCTTTTGATTTGATTAATACAAATGATTTCTGTCTGTATGAGTTTTGCATGCCTAGTGTGTCTGTGACTGCATTAGCACTTATTTGACATGGCATATTTCCACTTAGGAGTTAGGTGGTCCTTCCATCATGTGTATATCAAAAGGCTGTACCATAAGTGGTCCTTTAGGCTAGTCCTCCTGCTGGTACTTGGTTGTGTTATATGTCTTTATGTGCAATCATGATTGTTCATTTGCTTTTGCTCTGATCTGGTCAAATTTGATAGCTAAAGGATATCCTCAATTATACTGATAATTAATGCTGTTCCTTGCAGAGCCTTTCCCAGTTCAATCTTCCGGTATCAATTCCTAGTGGTCAACTCTTGGGAATTCAATCGGGTACAGGGCCTGGACCTTCAGCATCTTTGCCCCCAACACCACTTTTGTCCAGTAACAGGGGTCCAGAAGCTAAAACGGGAAAATATGGACTGGGTGATGAAGGCTTCAGCTTAAATGGAGCTTTATCAAGTGCAGTTACTGATAATGAAGCTGACTTGTATGACCCTGATAAGCCATTGTGGAATAATGAGCGTCTTGAGGCATCAAGTGGTCTTGCCAGACTCTCCTCACCTAAAATTGATGATGCAGAACCTGCATGGGATGCTCATTCTTCTGATAGTCATAGTTTTAGATTTTCTGAGGGTAATGAAAGTAATAGGACATCTCGAAACGTAGGGATTTCTGGTTTGGCACAGACAACCTCATCTGTGTGGGGCAGGATTGGCAGTGGCAGCAAAATAGAGGTGGCTGCTAAGTTGGGCAATGATCCGGCCAGCAGTAGTTATCCTGTCACAGGGAAAAAGGAAAATGAAGTGGAGAAATTGATCAATGTCCAAGATGTATCTAACCAAGGAAAATCAACAGTTAGGGAATTGGAGTCCAAAAACTCTTTGGCTACACGTAGAATGCGCATGAATTTTGTGCCTGGAAATGGGAAGGCTTCTGAAAAAGCATATAGTACTCTATTTGTAAATTGCATTCCCCAAAAGAATAACAAAAGGGAGATCCTTCTTTCCCATTTTCAGAAATTTGGGGATGTTATTGATATATATATACCTCCAAACAGTGAAAAAGCTTTTGTTCAGTTCTCTAGAAGGGAAGATGCAGAGGCTGCATTGAAGGCACCAGATGCAGTAATGGGCAATCGTTTCATCAAGTTATGGTGGGCAAATCGTGATAATATTCCACATGATGCAGAAGGCAGTATCAACAATATGTCTACTGGCTTCCATGTTGGGGTTCCTGCTGCAGTTATGTCCCAGGCTGATAAGGGAAAGGAAAATCTCCAGTCTTCTTCAAAAGCAGTTACACACCCTGCTCCAGAAACTTTAGCTTCTAAGGAAGCTGCAGCTGATAGCCTCAAAGCAGTGCCTTTGCAAAAGAAGTTGGAATTGGAGATTTTAAAGGAGGAGCTGCGGAAGAAGCAAGAAATGCTAGAACAAAAGCGTAATGATTTCCGGCGGCAGTTGGTTAAACTTGAAAAGCAAGTAAGCCCTAGTACTTTTCACTCAGTTTCATAATATCATGGCACAAGTGCGGCATCTCAATTGAAGGTGCTATTTAATGATGCACTCTGAACACATCAGTGAGATGTTTTTCTATCTTTAAGTTAATGCATTCTTATGCATAGGTGCCTGTCTGTGATTGATGAGATTTACATTTGCTACAAGGCCTGCTAGCTTGATATTTGATAGAGGCTGGGCTAGCTTACAGGGGCCTGAACATCTTAAGGGGCTTGAACTTTTGGAACTTCAACAACTTATACTGGCCTTATTGAAGCTTGGCTGGCATAAGTTTGAGCATCACTGTATTTGGAACTCAAAAGGGTTAAGCCTAAAACACAGCCTTGAGGTCCAAGTCTGCTTTTGTCCTGTCATAAATGAATCGTTATCTCAAAAATACAGGACTGTGTTGTTATATTCTTAACTATTGTAGGGTTGTAACCATAGGGCTGGCTCTTCATGAAATTTTTAAATTCTAAAACCCACAGAAAAAAAAAAAGAAGAAAAGAAAAAATAAATAAATCAGTAAATATCCCCAACCTCCCCTGCTCCATGTGAATATCCTGGTTCCACTAGAAGTCTAGAACCTCAGACACAATTATATTATATCTACTTCGATTAAAGGATACTGCTTGTTGAGGAATTATATCTTCCTTTCCTTTTTTTTTTCATTTGATTTATTAAAAATTTACATGCTTACCTTGCAACTTCAACTTTTTCTGTCATTATGAGTTAGATGCCCTTTTTTGTGATGCAATGGAAGGCCAAAAATCCAATGGAAGCCCACAAAATTGATTCTTGAGTGTACTGAATTGCAGTCTTTGTGTTTGCATTTGGCTGCATATCCTTCAATTCACAAATTTTCTGAGCTCATGATAAATCAGATCTACATGCTTGCCTGCAACTTTAACTTTTCTGTCAATATGAGTTTATTTATTTTGTCCTCTTTTTGTGATACAATTAGAGGCCATAAATCTAATGGAAACCCACAAAATTGATGTCTGAGTGTGTGAAATTGCAGCCTTTGTGTGTTTTGGGTTTAGCTGTTTTTCCTTTGATTCACAAATTTGCTGAACTCATGATAGATTCAGAATGACTCACAAAATTTTACTTTTTTTAACTTGACTATCTAAGTCATACTGCCACCGTGTCATTTCCTTCAAACATATGAAACTTGAGATCTTACTGGATGCATGCAAATTCATTTTGCCTTTTGCAGGGGATTAATGTTAAGGGCGAAACTTCAGGCAAGGCCATTCAACAACAGAAAGCCGTTACTGTATCTGCGACTGATGCTACGTCTCATTTTAAAGTTTCAGCTCCTAGTTCAGCAACACATATGGAAGTAAAAGTGCTGGAGAAAAGCAGTTCAGGGGACAATGTTGCTTCCCCTAGCTTGAAGGCATATCCAGGAATACAAGCACCACCAAATAGTTTTAGACAGTCAAGTTGTTTACCTTCCCCAATGGGCGTTTCATCGGTTGTCAATCGCTTTAAATTGGATAATCGTCCTACTTCATTTAGAGTCCTCCCACCCCTTCCAGTTAATCTTGCTAATGTAAGTTTCTGTTCTGGTTATGTAGTGCATCATTCTGGTTTGTATTAGCTTATCATAGTTTCCATTATTTGGTTTGGTTTTTACTTTTTACTGCATTTTTAATGTCACATTATCTGATATTGTATAAAGTAGCCAAGTAGGTGTATGTTAAAGTCCCCCCCACTGGTTTCATAATATCCGTCATTGAAATTATTGATATCCTTGTTTCAGGCCTCAGTTCTAAAGGAGCATTTTGCAGCATTTGGTGACCTAACTGCAGTTGAAATAGATGATGTAGATGGCCAATCTGACACTGTGGATGAAAATCCTGTGAAAGAGTATTCTGCGCGAATAATATTCTCAACTCGCCGGTCTGCAGAGCGTGCATTTCTAAATGGCAAATGCTTACAGGGGCACAATTTACAGTTTGTCTGGATTCCAAGTTCTTCTGTTTCTAGAGGGCATACTTCTGGTGAGAATTCTGAAAGTTCCCTAAAGAAGGAGTCTGCTGAGGAAATATTGCCTGAAGGGCTAAAGTCTTGCTCTTCGTCCCCTCCATCTACTGCAAAAGCAAGTCAAGGTGCTGCAGCTTTATGTCCTACCCCTGTAATTGCAGAAACAGTTAATGAAGAAGGCACAAAAGATGCAGCTGAGAGCACAGTAAAGCAACAAATGGAGTCAAACAGTGATAGGCTATCAGATGAGAAAAGAGCTACTGGGGATGTTGACAATATGAGTATTGATAGCAAAGTTGAGAACTCTGATCATGATCCACAAAGCTAACTGGTGCTTGAAGATGATCTTAGTCCTGATCTGACACTTTGAGGTGATTGCACATCAGTATGTCATTTGAATTGTCAGATAATAGTTTGATTCTTACTGTCCTGAGAGACATAGAATTTGTCTCTATGGAAATTGTAGTACTTTGAACTGTTAGTTTTTGATATTTTCTGGGTAAACTTTTTGCATGCTAATTTTCTAGTTCAACACCAGCTACAGTTAGGCATTTGCTAGAATGTTTCGATTCAGTTTTTAAATTATTAATGCCTTTGATATCTTCTGTTCCAAAAACTGGAAAATTCTAATTGATATCAGCCCTAAAAAAATTAAATAATGGGACAGATATTGCATTTGATGTTAGGCTTGTTAGCCAATGGGCCAGAAACGCTAAGCCTGAAAGGTGTTCATTGATTCTTCTTAAAACTCCCTGAACATTGAGGCTAGTATCAAAAGTAGCTTGTCTTGCCAATGAAAATGAAGCCTTTATGCAGATTTCTTCTCCAATGACTGGTGCCGTTCTGAATTTGCATATTGATCTGTACTTCTTGTTTTTTTCTCTCAATCTAAAATGTAATGAAAGATATACTTGTTAAGAATTTAAGATTCAATTTGAGGAGACATATTTTTTACATCTTCACAACAATTATGTGTCAGCCATTTACCAAGCTGAATTTATAAGGTAAATAAACTTCTGGAATAATTTCTCTATCTATGGATTATTCAACTTTTTCTCTGACTTACCTGATATTTTAATGATCCTACTCCTTATTAGCTTGTTCCTTGAAGCCACGTTACAGAACCTGTTTTTACCATGTTGAGTAAACTGCTTCTGTTGTTTTTGTTTTTTTTCTCTCTTCTCAGACATTTGTTTTTGTTCTTTTTTTCTCTTCTCAGTCATTTCCTTACCTCTTAACTTTAGCCTATTTAATTCATGTTTATTCCATTTCTTTTTCCATTGTAGTTGTGCTCATCCTTTAATTGTTTTACTTTTAACCATATTTGGTTGCCTTTAATTTTTTTTATCGGCTGCCAGTTTTGTACCCTTGTGATGGGTCGTGTAACCATCATCTAACAAGCCAGAAAGTAGTTGCTATTCTCAGACACTGGTTATGTTGTGGAAGTACTGTCTTTGTGATCATAATAACGTTCTCTCTCTCCTCTTCCTGTCATTCTTGCATTTCTTTTATTGATAATTTTTGCTTTAAATTTTGTATAGTATTTTTCTTGTTTACAAATAAAACATTCCCTGCAAATGATGTATAGTGTTAGCTTATGAAATATCCTGCATGATAGTCATCTATGTTGTCAAGGCCTCTCCTAGGCGTGGACTAAGCGTGAGTCTACACCCATCGACTAAGTCTGCTACTTAGGCAACGGATATGTGTCGGCGCCTAAGCTCGCCTAGGGTCCAACATGCCTAGTCCATGGAATAGTGAAAAGTCACATTCCCTTTCAATTAAAGTTTTGTAATTGAGTATATATTGTTATGTACTTTATGTCGTATTAATTACATATTTTTATGCATTGTTATGTTGATTATGTTATTATATGTCTACTGTTATTTGTATATGTTGTTAGTCACTTAGTCTTTTATATAGTATTGGGATACCTCATACGTTATATGTATACATTAGTATTATGTCTTTCTTTATGTACAAATGGATTAAAGCCTTCTTGTGGATTTACATTCCTTCTTCTAGAGATTAGATCTAGTTTTTTTTTTGTTTCTTGTATTAGATTACATTTAATGAGTAATCTTAAACCTATTTTATTGATTTTGCGTACTCAATGAAATAAGCAATTAATTGATTGTTTAAGTTGATAATGCTTGTTATATTACTACTCTCCATATTTCAACTATTAGTAATAGTTACTTAAAATAACTTGACATATTAACATAACTAAAAAGAAAATGGTCGTCTTTTTTGCCTAGGCCTCGCCTGGGCAGCACATGGGTGCCTTGACAACATAGATAGTCGTACATAAAATCTGATAAAGGCATATGCTTCTTAAGGTCGAAGATGGGTTCCCCTCCATCTGTCATTGAAGCACTAACTGTGTCATGCACATTCTGGAGCATGTCAAAATGGTGATTGAATAGCAGCAAGGAATTTGTATACCAAATCTTTGGGGGCAAACTAAGAGACATGTGAGTGGATGTGGGCATTCAGTTCTAAAAATGTTTACTAGCTTATGACTTAAGATGATGACTCCCGGGAATGGTTATGTCCCTTCAATTTTTACATGTGGATATGTTCATTGGCTTTATAAAGGATGAAATTCATCATCTGATCCTGAGTATTTTACTTGGTGGTGAGGCCTTATTGAACAATATAAGAAAACTCTTATTCCATTCACTAAATTTTGATTGTTAATTAAAGCATAAAGGGACATTATGAAGATCTTAGTATATCAACATGATGACAGCAGGCAAATGTCCTGGTAATTTTTAACGTTAAGAATTTAAAGCTGCTATGGTATTATCATTTATCTCTGCATTGTTGATATTTTACATTCTTATTTTTATATTGTGCAGGATTGTTGATATTCTTTTTATAACCTTAGTCTTGGATCCCCCTAGGCTAGTCTCATTTTGTAGCAATAGGGACATAAGGCAACTGATATCTAGACCCTGCCCTATGTCGTTGTCTTCCGAACTTCTTACCTAAATTTGATCGGTTCTTTGTGCAATTTTTTGAAATTTTCTCATTCTCATCAGCAAGTAATGATCAAGATATTTCTTTCACTGTAGGCCTAAATCTTCTCATTTTGTGGCACTCTGGTCAATGGATCGTTTCTGCTAAGTATCAGCAATGGCTGTCGATCTGAGAGGTCCGCTGCCTGCTTCCTTCACATTCAAATGCAAAAGATTCTATTATATTCTTGTTTTCCATTGATAGTTGCTCCTCAGCCTTACACTATCAGAATCTGTATGTAGTGCATTACTTGCCTTTGATATCTGAATTTATTAATGTAGCCTTTTCTGAGAAGCGAATTGTGAAGGTTGAACACCTTCATGTGTATGAGCCTGTAATTTGTCATAGGATGCTGTCAGAAAAAAATTAAACTTTTTTCTTCTGCTGATAATCATGCTTCCTGTTGCCATTAAAATATATTCTGTTTCTGTCTGCAACCTTTTGTGTCAAGACTGCAAATTTATTATTTCATGGGTCTTGTCTAATGTATTCCCGTCTTCAAAATTGCAGTATGGAAAAATGCCTACTTATATTAAAGCTTTTTCTGATATATAGCAGGATCACCAGGTTACCAGTCATGTCAACCACAAAGAAGTTTGTTTCACTGTTTAGTGGTTCACCAGTTTTTTGGTGATTAATTGTCAGTGCAAAATATGGAACATTGTTGACATTGACATGACTTCAGTATTTTGCTTTTCACTGGGTATACATCCTGCATTATGTTGCAATGGCCATGGTTTACTTGTATTAATAGTTGTCTTCCATTTTTTCTTCTACTTAAAGTATTATCCCTTGTATGTTATAGCTGTGCACATATTGACACACATTACCAAACTCAATGGGGAAAGGGGATGGCACCTAAGTGTGCAAATTCATAACCATATTCGTTCAATGTCAGATAGCTATTGTCTAAGACACCTGGAAGTTTTGGAGACAAGGGAACCTTGCAGAGGCTCATGCTCCATGCTCAGGATAGCCGACAAACTATGACATTCATGTATCTTTTTCACTTCATCGAGGATAGCTTAAATTTTTTGCTTCTGAGTTTTCTGAAGAACGCCATAAGTTATTAGGATGTCGGGAGCCATCTGTTATCACGCGAACAAGTGATGTTTTTTCACAGTTTGGGGCTGTGGTTCTTTTTGTTTCTGTTTACCATTGTAATGTAAGGGGGTGGTTGGCAGTTGAAACACTAATATAGTGATTCTTGAATCCATGCCAGATATTGGGGCAGATCATGGAATACTAGAATGCAGTGTTCCATGAATCTGCCTGAATTTTTGGCACAGTTTCATGGAATAGCATGTTAGTATTCCTGTTAGAAAATGCCCCTTAAGGGGCTGTTTAGCAATGTGAATAGTTTGTTACGGTTCCATGAATTTGCCTGAAAGATTAGGGCAAAATCTTGGAACAATATGTTACAATGTTTTATGAATCTGGCCCAATCTTTGCAGCAGATTAATGAATCAGTAACATACTGTTATTATTGCCAAACGACCCTGAAAGGCCACTTTCTTTCCAATATAGCCTAGTAGTGCTGGTCTACATGGACTCGAGTTCAGAGCTGTGACATGCAATTTCAAAAGAAGAAAAAGGTGCAGGGACATCATTGCTGTATCTGTGTATGAATACACTTGCTGTTTGTTGTATATATATATGCACACATACACACTCGCGCTAGGGTCAACTTGAACGCTAAACACTTCGTTTGTACAATCCAACCATAACATATGATCTTAAGAATGTTTTTGATAAAAATCATATTTAAACCTAATCATTTTTTTGAGTTAGAATGTTTTTGTTGGTTATAAAAAGTGAACAGCTCTTATGACATCAAAATTTTACCACAGAAGAATCAATATTTTTCATAAAAATAACTTGAATTAAGACTTGTTTTATTTTAGTGTTTATAAACATTGCAGAATATTCATATTTTCTTTTAAATATATTTTAACAAGAATTTAAGAGGTCGACCAAAGTGGTCTTGGATATATCAATTTCTATGTGTGTGTGTATGTATGTATGGAAAATATCATGTATATCAAGTGTAATGCAATCTGGCAGAATGTCTCAGTCCACCAGTTTCTTCTGAAAATGACTGCACGCATGTGATCTATGTTTGAAGACCTAGAAATAAGAAGTCATCATGCTTTTATGACTACGTGCTATTTTATAAAGATTTAAAAAGCAGTCTGAGCTTGTTTGGCTTATGAATCCTATTTTTGCAATTTGAAAACGTTTTTTTTTTTTTGGTTCCATGTTTTTGAAGCATGGACATCACATCCATGTTGTTAGCTTTCTCTGAAAACCATACTTGCAATTGAATTGTTATAACCTTAATGAATTGCACTCGAGTCTACAATCTCTCTCTCTCTCACTCTCTCTCTCTCTCTCTCTCACACACACACACACACACACACACACACACAGACACACTCACACTCAGATGTAGCTCATGCTTTGAAATAAAGAATAATTATCAAAATTCATTCCTTAAATACATCAATTATTAATGACTAAATGAATTTTACATATACAGGACGACACACTTGTGTAGGTCTTGTATGGCACTGGCATATCGTGTTTATGTAGGTACAGCAAGGCCTTTAAAGTCGATCTTTTGAAGGGTCTATGTTGCATATTTTGAGTGACGGCCTTCTTTCTTCCATCATTTGCATTAAACATGACATGACCTAGTTATTTCACTGTTTTAAGTTTTAGGCACTGTTGATATCTCAGAAGTCCACTGTAAAGGTCCTGTTGTTTTAAGGAAAAGCATGCACAAGGATAAGAATATTTCTTATATATATTTAATCAATCATAAAACCTCTAGTTTGCTGCTCTAATGTTGGGAATTATTTGTGGCTATGTCACATAGTTGTGCCTACAACTGTGGACATGGATGCTCGGTATTATGAAATCGTAGCAGCTACTGTTTGGGATGACTCAAACAAGTCTCTCTTATGCTCTTTTTATGATTGCTCACTGATGGGCACTTAATGAGGAGAGAGATAGAGAGAGCTGTTTGAATTGTCTCAATAGCTGGTTGTTAGCGTATACAGGAGCGGAAATTTTATAGCCACCGTTTTCTCTCTCTTTTTGTATATATCGGCCTTTTCCAAGGGGATGGCTTGTTGGCTTGGTTTCATTCTGTCTGATAATGTCCAAGATATAGAAAACTCCAAGTGTGTAAGATGTTGGTGTTCGTCTGACATAGAGGTGTAATGTAGCTTTTGTTACAAGGAGCCCAAGGGACCTTGAACCACCTCTTCAGTCACTTGTTTTTGTCATTTTCTGTAACATGGGAACATAAAGGAATTAGGAGCTGGAATCCATATAAAGATTAAAGTCTTTCTGGCATACACCTTAAGCAAAAGCAGTCTGTCTCCACTGTTTAGTATGGTGTCAAGCATGTTGATCAAACCATCCATCATATTTCTGCCTTGACGAGGACATTTGTCCATGATCTTAAGCTGGGGGTTTGTAACTGTTCTGTTCGCAACTTTTATTTTTAAAATTTTTAATTTTGGTTTTTCTCTAAATGTTTATGATGCTCTTTTACTTTGTAGGCAAGGGAAATCTAAACTCAAGTAATTTTTTTGCACTTGGTTCTTTTAGATTAGCGCAAAGTGCAGGCCGATCTCACAAAAGTTCTGGGTGAGTGTGGATGTAACCTTATGTCAGTTTCCCAAGATCATTGATGAAGCATAAGAAGCTTCTTCGGTACTCCAGTTATGCGGGCATAGATATTTTGAGAAGCATATCTCCTGAACGTAGCTATGCTTTATCTGATATTTGATTTCTTTATGGAGTGGTAGGGTCTATCTACTGATAATAGTCCTATACTCCTACAGACGTTTGATTCCTTATGGTGTATGATACTGTCAAGGGGTAATTTTTTTGTTCTTTTCTGTTCTCGTTTGCTTAGATGAGCAGTATATGTTTCAATACATGACTAGTTTGTTAGTGACTAATGCCAGCGTTTTTTCCATACTTGCATTTGCAAGATGCTGAGATGATGTGACATATCTTTCTACATTTTGTTGTGTCTTAGTTTTTTTTATTTAAGCTTCAATCCTGTCCTCAGATTTTTTGTGAAATACTAAAGCTTTTGTAACTTCACAAGCTTTTTCATTGCCAAGTTTTTTTTGAGGATGAGAATTGTGAATATGACGTATGCTTGCAATAAGTTTGCAGTTATGCACACTTGTGTCATATAGCATGCAGAAAGCATGATCTTCCAGTATATAATGTTCGGGCTATTTTGGTTGGCCGTTTGAGGTTTCATACTCAGATGGCAATGATGATGCATAAAAAAGAAAATGGGGAAAAAAAGTGGAGCATCTGAAGCTCGAAAAAGAAAAAAAAATGATGAAGTGGAAGTGAAAAAGAAAAATACTTCACGATGGGAGAAAGAAACAAAAGTAGGAAAAAAAGAAAAGCAGAACAAGAACATTGAAAGGAGAGAAGATGTGAAGTTTGGAAAATACTAAAAAGAAAGATGCAAAAAGGAAGAAAAGAATGCAGAAAAAAGGAAAAAAAAAAGAAAAAAGAAGAAAGAAAAAAAGGAACAAAAAAAGTGGTGGAAAATGGTGATGAAAAATCTCATTGCTTTTCATGCTGCCTGTGGCAGTCATTTTCTTTTGTCCTTTTTTCTTTCTAAATGACAAGTGCTGGACATGATAGTGATTGCTATCTAATGTTTAGACTGCTGTCTGAACAATTGGTAAGATTTCTCCAAAATTGGCCTCTTTGTTTGGATGGAAAGTACCATCGATGGATTGTTCTCATGCATGACGAGCGGTTCTGGCGGTTCCGGGTTGCCAAAATTTGGTCGGGGCACCATTTGTTTAGTTTTGTAAAGAAAAAATGGTACACTTTTTTTTTGTCAAAACAATGGGTGTCCCTTGTGATGTGTTCATATGATTGGGCATGTCTTGTGTACCTGAGTATATTTGGATTGTGTTATTGTTAATTTTGGCTCACAGGTTCTGCCTCATGGGGTGGGATTGGTTTTTTGTTGGATCTTTCCTTGGCAGGTCCGAATGTTATATGTCGTTAATTATTGCCGTATGTTTTAAAGCCATCCTCCTTTCTAACTTCTCTGGTATATGTTGAAACTATGGTTGTTTATGCAGATATTCTCTCAGATATTTTTTGGCATGGTTCCTTGTTTTAAATGAGAGTTTTGTCTTGCGAAAAATTTTACTTGAGGAAATTTTACGAGAAAAGATTTGTGGCGATTTGCGTACGGTGTCCCAAGCGGCAAACGCTAGAGATGTGTTTACTGTGGTTCATTTTTACAGAAGCTTGTTCTTGTAAGGTAAATTTATGGTCCTCGTTTGTTTAAATTATTTATGAAAATTACATGATGCTCATTTTTAACCTTTATAAAAACCTATATCCATCAAATCAAGAATTCTAGTTATTGATTCTTACAGAAATATCGAGGTTACATCCTTACAGTTATCTATGCGAAGAGACTAATACAATGACTTTGAAATTCTGTTTGACATGCTTGGTAGGCATATTTCAGTTGGCATAAGCTGTTTAACATTATACCGATGTATATGTGTGTGTTTTGGGAGGGGGTGTAGATAGATAGAATATATATATATATAAGTTTACTTTTGTTATGTGCGAGGTACACATGTTATAGTTTTGCAAATAATTCATGTTATAAGAATGTCTGATATTCTAGAATTGCAGTAGTTAAAAAGATTCTCTACTTTTGCTGGGGTAACAAAATATGGCTACCTTTGATATATATATATATATAGAGCAAGAGAGAGAAAGAGAGAGAATGCAAAGACATGGGGTTTAAATGTATATACTGGGCCAACTCAGGCCTTTATTATTCAACTCGGCTGAGCCTGGCTCAGTAAATTTCTTTTATCAGGTAGGCCCAGGGGTCAAATAAGTAGCCCAAGCATGGCCTATCATGAGCTGGTTGTCTGACTATCTATCACATACCCGGCTGTTGGGATGATCAGGTCCTAGTAATTTATTTTTGTTGACCTGTAAATTAGAGTGAAAATCAGCTGTGCAAAGATTTCTATTACCCTCACTTAAAGTTTAAAACTGGAATGAGAACTTGTCCTCCTAGGTCTTTTTCTTTTGCCATGAAACTTGTCTACGTTGTTGGTTGTGGACGAAGGTTGCTTGGGTTTTCCAACATAGATATTGAAAGGAGCTACCGTTGTATATTAAGACAGTTCCGAATGCAATTCTTGAGACATCCTTTCGGCTTGATGCTTGTAAGCTGACCAAGCGCCATTGTTATGACTCAAGAGATTGTTTAATTGCAAAAATAATGTCAGAACAAGGTGTTCGGTTCCACCAATTTCACCAAGAACGAAGTAACAGCGTTCCTTGCATGGATATTTTGTTTTTCCAACATAGATATTTAAAGGAACTACCGTTGTATATTAAGATGTGTTGATGCAATTCTTGAGTGATCCTTTCTGCTGATGCTTATACGATGACCAAGCACCATTATTGCGACTTAAGAGATTGTTTAAATTGGAGAAACAAATCAGAACAAGGTGTTCTGTTCCACCAATTTCACCAGGAACAAAGGGCGTTCCTTGCATCCCTTGTTTGGTATGTGGTTGCCGCCATTGTAATGATATCGCCATTCTCCCTCAATAAAAAAGCTCGTTGAGCAATGGGTTTGGTCAAGGCTGGATCATTATCTGGAATTTGAGATACTGAAACTAGGCATAGTTCTAGGTTCCCCTGGACCTACCCGAGAAAACCAAGCCTAGTTCTCAGTGTCAGTGGCTGGATCTAGTCTAGGCCTGATATAGTAGTATTAGTTTCAGGACTTTTTTGATCTAGGAGCTCATTTCTTGTCCATAATTCTGAGAGAACTAGAGTGTTCAGGACATCAGGTTAATTATTTTGCACTCGGGTTTGCTTTCACACAAGTTTGAAGGGCACTTCAACCCTGAAACTTTTTGGAACAATGGGCATGAAGGTGATTGATTATAACAGTGTTTTCTTGTAGCACATGTTCATAAAACACATGATCCAAGAACTACTTCGTTTTCATTTTAGGACATAGATGCGATTATATACGCTCTTATTAGATTCTGCAACTAAATACTGTGCATAACCACAACATATTTCCGGAAACGAGAATACGGAAACATGAATGTTCTTTGTATCAAAGATCCTCTAATAAGCTAGAGCATATATCTCTGTCATGAAGTTGCATGCCTAGAACATCTGCTTTCAGCAGTGACACATGAGATTTGAACCACGACTGCCCCCTCTCATAGCCAAAGGCTACTCCAAACATCCTCGTCTTTGCAGGTTTACTATTTTCACAGAGCTAATATGCTCTTCTAGACTTCTTGATAAACAAAAATAGAGTAATGACTTAGGGAACCTTAACATGTGAGGGTGTTGACCAAAGCACAACACAGCACAGGGCATGATATATATATATATATATATATATCTTAACTAGAGAGAGAGAGAGAGGCTGCTGCCAATTTATGATAAGAGACGCACCACAAGCATCAAACTCTTACGACTTTCTTCAACTTGAAAGTCTTTAAACTTCAAATGCTCTAGCTAGGTAAACGAGCTTTTGTTGATGAGAGTGGAAGTTGGTAGATCCGAGAAAAATTCATTAGGTTTCTTCATCGCAAAGAAAAAGCTTTTGAATGACACAAGATTAACTTGTCCATTCTTGGACACGGAGAGAGACAGATTAAGCAGCTTGAATGCATGCCATTGCCCAAGCATCTTTTTTCATTACGTAATGCCATAAACAAAGCGTTAGGCGATTAAAGATATGGTGGTTGGCATGTGACCTGTCTCATGACTATGTTTCTTGGTTCCCAACATCTGAAGAATGTTGTCAGTGAAATTATTTTGAAACAAGCCCCTTCATGAGATCAGAGATTTTAGTATCGTCCAACAAGTCAATGCTATCGCAGTTCAATGAGTTCTCAAGGTAACTTATTTTCTGAACTATACAGCAAACAGCTCTTGAGGATGAACGAAGGTAGAATCTGGTGAAATCTTTAAGATGATGATTGGTGTTTGAGATGTCGCCGACTTGGGGGCTTTTTCAACATTCAGAGTTCATACAAGCTTTGCTTGTCAAATATATCGGCTACCCATTGGCAGTCCTTGTTCGCTCTTAGGTTTCATTTTCAAGGTCCTAAAGATGCACTTCCAATGAAAACTTTTCTATTTAGTCCCTTTGTTGTTGTTGTTATATCTACAAATAGAGCGAGAGAGAGAGAGAGAAGTCATGTGGCCACTGGCTCGTAACTTTATGAATATACTTGGACCTACCCATGTGGATTATGATGGGAAGGTGCAATGTGGATCCCAAATCTAGGCCAGTAGTGGGCACTGATTTAAAGTACATACACTTTAGAAATGGTCAGGGATCTACCAAATTGGCTTGGATTTGTTAGGAATCTCTCAATCTCTCTTTTGACGACCAAGACAATAAAGCTGAAGAAGAGAAAGAAGAAGACACAAGGATTTACATGGTTAGGAGACAGTTCTCCTACTTCCATGGCGACACATGTTTTTTTTACTATCATAGAAACAAAAGAGACCACCCTCCCTCATAAACATGAGGATCAGGGCAAATCTATAAAGAGTAAGGTTGCATAAATGGCCTTACAGTATTAAGTATGGATCAAGCTTCACAATCGAACAAGATTTGTATCACCCTATACGATGCAGTAATCTCTCAATCTCTCTCTCAATGAGTTGTGCCTGAAGCCAGACCCCTAGATTTGACAAACCAGAGAGAAATTCCTGAGCAAAAGTCCATTAACTAGTGAACAGTGAAAGGTGGCAGGATCCACGTTACAAGCCTCTAGATCTGCTTGTCCAATGAGATTAAGCTGCATGTGGGTCACTGTGACTGCTTTCTAAACCTCAAAATTTTGGTTCATTGATTCGTCGTATTACACTACTCTTCTCTGTCTTTCAGCATGTATGTGTTTGGAGTTAAACGGATCATGCGACATCTTGATTTGATAAGAATAAACCATCACTGTAATTGTACAAGAGTTAGAATAATAAATCAAGGTTGACATGACCAGTGGTAGCCAAAATTTAGTGTCGCTATATAGAATTTCGCAAGATGGCGTTGCAAAGAAAGTTTTCTGCTAGCTTGAATTGAAATTAGCAGTCAAAGATGAGTCATGAACTTGGGTAATGGGAATCTTTTCATCTTTATCATTTATTTAAGTATCAGATAAGTAGATAACCATGCCATCAAGTTTTTTCAGCATAGAGCCAGTGGCACATTTCGTCTTAGTTGATTAGACAAGCTATCCTTCTTCGAGAATCATGTCTTAAGCTAAACGCACAATGCCCACTTTATTTTCTTTTTCTTTCCCAATTTTTCATAGACAAAGACAAAACGGAGGAACGCCCTCATGGATCTCAAATTTAAGTTTTTTCAATTAGATAACCTTACAGGTAGCACTCAGTTCTCAATTAATCTTCTTTATAAATATCCTCTAAACTAGAACCACATCCTGAATAAAAGCTTATATAAATATTGTTCAAATATACTGATTTTTCCGTTTCTTTTCATACTTATGTCATCTGAATCTAATGTCTTTTCCCATTTCTAAAATCCAATAAACTCAGAATGAGCCAGGAAAACCAGACCAGCCGCATTCTTGTCTTCCTTTCTTGTTCTTCTTTTTTTTTTTCTAAAAAAAATTAAAGCAATACAGTTTACTAGTTTTCATTGCACAACCAGGTTACATGGTTTTGGCATCTCCCAGACAAGCCTGACTCCTCTGTACCAATATGCTTACCAATAACTAAACCTACATTTTCACGGCTTCAAAGCGTCTCCCAGGTCAGAAATCATGTCAGTGGCATGTTTATTATTTATCACACAAGGGGAATCTTGATCAATTCATAAGTTATTGGCTTATTGCTCCTCATTTAATACTTCAATATTTATTGTTCTTATTCCTTCTATATTATATTGTGTGGCTGGCACCTCCAGTTACATTATATTTATGGCAACATAGAGTTAGTATTGTAAAAGTTAGGATGTCAAAATAGAGACACTAATGGGTCCAAGAAGTTGTCATATTGAAGAAGGTTTGAGTTTATTATATTTAAAGTGTTCAAGGTAAGAGTCGGTGCAATGATTCGGGCAAGGGCTGGTAGGCGGCTAGTTCTTGTTGCGATTCTTCAAGACATCAACTATCTGTGTTGCAAAAGGAAGACTACTAACATGCAAGCCAAAGCACCAGAAAGAGAGAACGGAAGGTGTGAGAAGGGTCAATGCACTAAAAGGGGCTCTGTACCTTAAAAGGTGATATATATATATATATATATATATATATATATATATATATATATATATATATATATATATATATATATATATATATTCAGTCTCACCAACAAAATCACATTGTTTGAAGAATCTCGATCCATATTGTAGCTTCCATCTGACAATTCAATGACTTCCAACATAAAAGCTAATTTGCAGTTTTTTTTTCTCTAATTTTTAAATAAGAAACATTTCTCAAGTTATTCCAAAACATATGGTGACAAATTTTTTATTGTCAAACAACATACTCACCATGATCTTCCAACCAAGTGCAAATTATTTAAGCTTTTATTGTATAAAAGTTCACCAATTTAAGAAATTACAAGAACTTTTATTAGAAATAGTGGGGTTCTCAAGATGATAATAAGAGCTTCACCTAACTGGCTAGAAGGTGAACATCTTGGGATATTCTGTAGGATTTTGCCTAACCCCAGCCTACCAATTCAAAAAGAAAAGGTAGGTCCTTTGAAATATGTAATACTTGATTGGCATGCAAATAAAACTAGAAAATCCAACGAACACTGGCAATCTTTTGCAGTTCTTAAGAAATGGAAAAATAAAAAAATCAGCAAATTCTTATTTCTTGGATGGAAAAACTGGAACTTTTTGTTTTTTGAGCAAAATCCTGGGAAATCTAGTCCTGAACCCTATTGGGAGCAGCAGTAGAACTCCAAAGATGCACCATCCTAACCCTAGGAGACACGCCTTGCTTCGGCTTGCACAAAGTTCCCGTGACCCACCGCCTTCCTTGACCTAAAATCTGGACATTCATGAGTTGCACTTCTCTAAGTTCGCAATTCAAGTGACACTAGCATAGCAAAAACAAATGTTGGTATCCTTATATTTGTTTGTTGGCTTCTTGGTAACATAACTTAGAAGTTAGAACCATAACTTGGTCATTCAAGGGAACCCGGGCCACTGGAAACCCTAGAAAGTCCTAGCCATGGAGAAAGCATTCAAGTCTCTTAATTATGAAAGTGACTAAAGAGAAGGATAATTCTTTAGGATGAATGTCAGGCTTAAATTCCTTGGTCCATTGGGAAGCTGTCGTGTTCACAAGTGATTTTCCCTACAGATGATCCATAGGATGTTGATACTTCATGACCCCTCATGGTCCCCAACCTAGCTGATGTTATTCCCGTCATAATGCATGCATTTGGACAATACCTCTCCAACCAACTTCCCTCCACTTGTTATTGTCACCATCATCCTCATTGTCACATCAATGTATGTGTAGAGTTAATCTTTCTTCTTAAATCGTTCAATGGTTTTAGGGCTAGGGTTTTCTAATGTAAAAAGTAACTAGGCATGACTTACTAGCATGTTCATGGTTTCCACATGGGGAACTCCTTGCCTTAGTCAGTGACATACAAAATCTGGGCATATCAGCTTGATTTTGACACATTTTAAATTTGATATAGCCTTGTGTTAGAGTTTCTTCAAATTATATTGACGGAAATTCGATTTGACCCACTTGAACTATATGTTACCAATTCCCGAAGGGATTGGCGCAACAGTCAGGGTGAGGGCTGGTAGGTGGCTGGTTTCTATTTCAAATCCATGTAGTATCAACCATCTCTGATGTAAAAAGGAGCTACCGATGTGCAAGTTGAAGCATAGTGAGGATGACACCCTGAGGCACTAAAAACAGTCACTGTTATGTTAGGGGGACAAAAGATTCGGTTCTCTTTTGGGAGGTAGCATGAAATACTCTTAATGCTTACTCAGAACTATATATTACCAACTGAAGATCATTCTTTTCTTTCATGCTATATTTCACTTAGGTACCCAAATTTGGCTCCTTAATTAAAACAAAGATAATCCATTTATATAATTCAAATTTATTAATTGGAAACTTTGTGAAAGAGCTATTTATTGTGGTACAGCTAAAGCACACTTAAATATGAATTTTCTTTCATTTAGTTAACTCTTTGTATGGAAAGCAAACAATCAAATGAAAGTAGTTCAACCCCCAAAGGATATAGCATAACTGGTTGGGCAAGTGACACGAGAAATATGCATTGCAAGTTTGATTCTTGTGGGCACTATGCTCCAGTACCATACAAGGTGGAGCATGGTAAAGATGAAGAAACATTATCTCAATACCAAGCATTGATATAACCCTGGAGCTTGAGGAAAGATGAAAGGGAAAGGAGAGGGTGCTTTGGCTCTTTTCGTGTTCATGAGTGGTAAGTTTCTTGTTCACACGAAAAACAGTTCAAGCCGGATGGCAATAGTATATTTATAATATCCTAAAAGTTTAATCTCGTATCTAACATTGTGACAAACCTTGAGGGACTTATAACTGAAATTAGTATAGTAATTGGTTGATTTGGTACGTTGTTAGTCCTTTTAGGTCGAAATCAAAGCTGTTAGGGGACAAGTTAGGATCCACCAAACTAAGAGCCTGAGTCCCGTGTTCGTGTGAAAGTGCATCGGGTTGTCACAGTTTTTGTTGCTCCTTAAAGTTGTGCATTTTTATTAATGCTTGCATATATAGTCAAATCAATCACAGATTAGGTAAAGATATCAGTCGTTTCATTCTTAATGGCATGTCCTGGTGATTTTAAACATAAGGTTCTGCCATGGCCTCTTTGTATCTAGTTTGGTGCCAACGGAAGAGAGTGCACTCCTGCCACCTTTCTAAGGTGTGTGAGATTGAAGACTTTCGAGTTGAAAGAGATCTAAAGCTTAATACTCATGTCGCATCTTTCGACCTGTAACTGGTAAGAATCTGCCTAACTCTAATTCTTTTCTGTATCTCTTTTCTAAAAGAGAAAGAAATCAAGTAAAGTGGGTTATTCAAGCACTTGCCCTAAAGTATGTAATAATTTTGAATTTTGATTGTCTGTTCCTTTTATGGCGGCACTGAAAAGTTTTTGTTTGTGGCAGAACAGCTTTTGTTCTGTCCCTTGGAAAAGTAGTACTCATGTCTTGATCACAACATGGAGTGCTCTTGTTATTAAATCTACCATGTTTAATAGTAATAGTATTTAATTGAACAAAATGATGGTAGCACTATGGAAAGCAATACTATTTCCAAATTATATAATTATTTTACGTGTTAATGTGGGTTTTTTTTTTTGTTAAAACAAATACAAAAAGGCACAAAATGTTCAATTTATGCTCTTATCAAAATATTATTCTTTCGAGTTGCTTTATTTTGCATTAAAAGTGGGTATTTGGTCTTAGAAAAAAAAAGGTGTTCATTAAAATTTAGCCGCAACCTTCAAAGTAGCTGGTATCAGTACATCATGAGTTCGATTGATGTGGGTGTTATCCAAGATGAACTGTTCCAAAACACATTATTTTTTTTTTCTCTTTATGTTTTTTTGTTTCTTTCTTCAATTTCTTCATGCATTTACCTGAAGAATTAATTTCGTCACCAATTTTAACACAGCTTCACTATTAAGTTATTGTCTCTCTAAAAAGCATGCACTTGTTGACATAAAAGTATTTAATTTATTGTAATCTGTCTACGTTAAATCTATTTAATGATCTAAGTCTAGCATGGAAATTAATTTTCCAGTGACATGCAATCGTGTGATAACCAAAACGGACCTCAAGACCTTGAATCTCTCTTTCAATACGAGACTCTCACTATTAAAAATCTGGACACCCACTTCAAAATTTAACTTTTGTAGTCTCTCTCTTCATTAAATATAATTGAACTAATTTAGTGATAGGGTGGTCAGAATAGGCTTTATCTTTCTCTCTTTGCCTCCAGTGGGCATAACTTAGGTGGTTGGAGAGAGGCTTGAGAGAGTAGAAAGGAGTCTCTCTCTCTCTCTCCCTCTCTCTCTCTCTCTCTCTCTCTCTATATATATATATATATATATATATATATATATATATATATATATATATATATATATAGACTTTTTTTTTGTATTACTAAAAACTGTTGCAAAAGATAAATTCAAGCAGCTGCAGCAAATGTACCTTTATCATCAGTTTTTAACTACACAAATAAGAAAAGAACCACCACAAAGTAGCTTGCTGCTGCTTCTCTCTTTCTCTCTCTCTCTCTCTCTCTCTCTATATATATATATATATATATATATATATATATATATATATATATATATATATATATATATATATATATATATATATATAGCATTAATGTGATAATCATTACTGCAATCATATAATCAATGTGGCATCAACTACCCCAGTAGGGACAATGAGAGGAATCAACTAGAAAATAAATGTTTCTGCAACTAGAGAGAGAGAGAGAGAATTAAAAGTGTTTGAAGACCTGCATGTTGTCTCAATTTTTATAATAGCACAACATGACATATATCATACTCTTGTGCTGCAAAAAATGCATTCTCTTTGTCTGCCAACAATCGATCGACGCCATTGTTCGGATAATTGAGTAAATGCCAATCAATCATCATGATAGCAATCACAAAGCAGTCCCCATCATTGTGATCACCACCTTCTTCATCAACTTACTTTATATCGTTCAAAGAAGCAAAAGAAAAAGAAAAAACTCAAAAAGAATAATATTATATATGGAATCTCACCAAATTATATAAATATAATTGAAGGCTTCTCTTTGTGCCACGGAGACTTTTACTTTGCCACAAGTGCACTAAATTATCACAAAAATATATTTTATTGATAATTTTTATTTTATTTTATTTTTTGGAAGAGGAGCGTGCATGTGGCAGGAAAGTTGTATTCCAACATGGCAAGTGAAAATCTCGAAATGTCGTAAAACATGAAGTTTTCTGGGGATGATGTGGAGTTCAAAAGCATGAAGGTATGTACTCTGCATAAGTAAATAAAAATGTACAAATTGCACGACTGTATTGGAAATAAAAGAATAATTTTATTGGGCTAATATCATGAATAAAAGGGTAACATTTTTTAGGATATATAATAATTTTTTTTTTCCACGGATAATAAGACTAAAGGAGATGAAAAATTTCCCTAAAAGAAGATATGTGGTGTTTTATGCCAAACAGGGTATGAAAAATATATTCCAAGTTAATCGGTCACCAAATTTTGCTAAATTATTTCATTTTATCATAATTTTGCCTTATAAAATATCAACTCTGCAAAAAAAAAAAAAACTCTTAGTAGTTAAGGATGGATAAAGATGTGGAATGAATCTTACTTTTTTAAAATATTTTTATTGAGAAAGTGCTTGTGATTGTTAATTTAAAATAACTTTATGATTGTTGCAGATCTTGATGATGGAAAGCGAAAATGTTCGGCTGCATATAACATTATTTTTGTGGTAAATGGAGGCGATGTCAGAAATTTGGAAATGCTTTATCCCTTAACTTTTGAAACATTTATATATGTTTACCTAATTGTTAAACAAAAAAAGAGGCATAGTAATTTTTTGTGGAAATATTATTATTATTAAGTAGTAGTACATATGGAAAAAACAAATAATTAAATGATACTAAATTTCACGTTATAATGGCTCTATCATTTCGCTTTTCTACATTGAACTCAGAATACAAATTTTTCGATTCATTTTTTATACTTTTGATATTGAAATACGCTTATTCCATATTTTTTCTTAATTAATTAATTCAAACATCGTAATTTACACCTCAGCCATATTATATAGAAATGCCATTTCTTATATTGTGAATACATACATAGAAATGCCATTTCTTATATTGTGAATACATACATGAAGAGCACAAGAGCAGCCCAATATAGTTTTTTTTTTTTCCCTCTTAGCTAAATCGACAAAGCATTGATAGCGTAAAAACTAAGCTTTTGGCTTACGATAAAAGCAGAAACCTTTAATTACTACGATCACACACACAAGTGGAAATCTTTATCCTCAGTAAAAAATTAAAAAAATAAACCTTCGAGAACTTCGATTTTTGAAAAAGTTCTCAATCCTCAATCATGAGCCCTATTATATTTTACTTTAAATGGGGATTGAGTATAATTATCGAATATTGCGATCATGATTTGTTAAACTGGTTTCTGGGTATTAGTTGGCGCTGTTTTCCATGATTTCATGTATTGCTTCATAAGCAATTCTCTTTGCAATCTTCCTCTCATTCTTAGTTTCTTAGATCCCATGAAATTTCGAAACATGTGCTTTTGATTATGATTCAATTTTTTTCCCTATTCTCACTCTAGCAATTATAAGATGAACCACCATATTCATGACATCGGGACCCGAAGAGATCTAAATGGATCTTCATTTAGGTACAATCCTAAGTTCTTTGAAGTCTGGTCCCTAGGAGCATAACATAGCTGGTCATACTGGTCGCACAAGAAGACTATGTCACTAGTTCGATTCTTGTGGTAGCTTTTTTTATGTGCCATATGGAGTAAAATGTAATACCCAGATGAAAGTATATTGTCCTCTCACCAAGCATCGATGCAACCTTGGATACCACTAATCTCCAATATTGCCTTTTAGTAGTGAAAATCAGTTTTAGATTTATATCAATTATCTTGGTTTAGGAGGAATTTATCATTTTAGAAACACCTGCTTTCTCCTCATGTTTATAGGCAATAAATTTTTTCTGTATGATTCAATATTAACTTCCCTTTGTTTCTCTTAAGTTTCTTCATTTCCCTTCAATTATATTTTTATTTTAGTTTCTTTAATTCATCATAGACAATTACGGCCATTATTTAACTCTAATCACGGTGGTTTTAGGAGTTCGAGTTGCCCTCCTAATCCCCTCCTGGCCCCAACCTCATTCAAGAAGTTTGAAAAAAAAAAAGAAGGGAGTGTGGAATTTTTGAAGAACGGATTTGATGCACTTCAATCTTTATTAAAAGTTCTGATCACCATGTTGAAAAAAAGTTAGACTAGTGGGCAATCAATGAGTTGTGACCCACAAGACTTTCACTCACAGGCTTCTATCAAGACTTAACGTGATCTCAAAGTACCTAAGGGCGCAAGCATTCAAATTAAAGGTCAAATACTGGACCATTTAATGCACGTCATAAAAGTAGTTTGTATGTGGTTAATATATGCATCATTTCATTCCAAAGAAGTGGAAGTTTTGGACTATCAATTGTAAGCCATAAAAGTAGTTTATAAAGTTACCATACGCATATTTGTGGACAAATATTTATGTTTTTGGCTAAAGTTTTGTGACTTCTACTGATTGTTTGTTGCAAGGGCTGAATTATAGTTTCAAAATTTTAACAGAAACCGAAATATAACTTTTCAAACTTTTTATATAGGTTAAAGTAAATTTTTGATTTTTTGAAAGTCTGCTCCGGCTCTGATTGACGGACAAAATTTTCTCTTGATGAGGATGATGGATCTG
Source organism: Nymphaea colorata (assembly GCF_008831285.2). Lineage (NCBI taxonomy): Eukaryota > Viridiplantae > Streptophyta > Magnoliopsida > Nymphaeales > Nymphaeaceae > Nymphaea > Nymphaea colorata. The sequence goes on from NC_045139.1 coordinate 2,866,142, forward strand.
TAAAGACAACTATTCTACTGTTCTTTACAAATCTTAGTTGTCCTGCATCATAAATTGATTGCCAAGATTGCAAGCAGTACGGGTTTGAGTAGTTTACTGTCACTGTGGCGTGGATCTTCATGAACATCCACTAATAACTGAAAATCAAGTATAGTCAGAAAGAATACATGCATCTCACTAATCTGCAAATTTTAACTCATTCAAGAAGCTAGTCGGATTTCATTTTCATAAAGAATGATTATGTGGACAAAATCTTTGCATGAACACAATGTTATTTACATTGAAGTATGACATATAAGCATCATACGTATTAAACAAGACAATTTTGGAACTTAGAGTGATTATCCCAACTAGTTACGGCACTAGTGGCGACTAATCCTCATACTAACAGGATGGGTCCCATCTCTATTTCATGGATGGAGGCATGTACATTTTTTTCCCATCAGTTGGGTGCAAGTGTTTTCAAAAGTTTGAATACAAACATAAGTAGTGATCGTGATGGGACGTTCAAATTTCGGATGTCTACACGTAGTCAAATCAATGTATTCAATTTTTTTTTCCTTTTGTCGAAACCTGTGTATTCTATATTCACTTTTGGTGCTTTTTATAGCTTAAGTTCAATGAGACATCAGTAGCTCATAAGCGTAAAAGCAAGAAGATTCATAGCCATAAGCAATGTGATCAATTCCAAGACTTAATTTTCCTTAAAATTGCATATGTTCTATTTCAATTTATTCTTTGTGGTGTATCTAAGTGCTTGGATATAAGGTATATTATTTTTGTGAGCATGAATCTTGAGTCTCATTTGCCTCTTTTTCCCTTTCTCTGTTCATCCTTAACCCCTTGAATATATCTAATGCCAAATAAAATGTTGCTAATTACACAATGACGCCGCTGAATTCAGAACTAAAAACATGAGGAGTTGCTCAAATGCAATCTAAGTAAATTGCTAATTCTACTAGCACTAGAGAAAAATGCCCATGGAAAGGATCAAGCTCATACAAGAAGATTTGTCTTGTCCACGATAAGTAGTCGGAGAGCCACATGTGGGCTAGCATGACTTAGAGTATTTTACTATGTACTTGAAGGGTTTAATACTTCTTGAAGGGTTTGAATTTAAGTTACTATGTATTAGTAGCAGCGGAGCTACATATAAGTTGGTGCGGGCGGTTGCCCAAGCCAGCAACAAAAGTTTTATTTATTTTTACATACATTTCTTACAATTATTTACTTATTTATATATGTTGTGCTCCTTCAAAAATGAGAATTTCTATAAGAGTGTTCCATAGCAAAAAAATTTTGGCTCCACCATTGGTGTATTAGTGTCTCTTACTAAAAAGCTTTTGTAGCCGCTGCTGATGGCAGGGGCGGAACTATGGCCCTTTCATGCATTTTGAATAATTAAAATTTACCCATTAATTTTTTCCAAAAAATGTGAGTTTTGCCACTCTAAAACTATAGAAAAATAAGTATTTGCCCTTCTACAAAATTTTCAAAAATTATATTTAGCACCTCGCACGACAGTTTAGCCAGGTCAAGGGCAAAAACCTAGTTCCATCCCTAGCTGATGGTAAATAGTAGGTGGATTGGATCAATCATGTGCAATACTCTTACAAGTCCTTCAAAATGATGCTGACCTCTGTGTGTGTGTGTGTTGGAGTTTAAGTACTTTCCATATATACAATCCTCTGCTGTGATTGAAGGGGAGGGTTCTTGAACTATTATATTCCAACAGTGCAGTCCTTTTGAAGTACTAATGCCTAACAGCCTATGAAAAAAAAAACCTTTTGATAATAAATATTAAAATTTTAAAAAGCATCAACATGTAAATAAGAAAAATTGCCCTAAAGTGTTATATAAAAATAAGTACTTTTTGTGGGTCTGAATGGATAATAGCCCACACATTGCCCACACTTATCCAGACTCTCCACCCATGAATAGATCCTTGTTATATCAATGAAATCACACCAAGAATATGGCAGTCAGTGGTGCTGTGATGCTTGCCAAATTAAATATCAATCACTCACAATGGGAACATTGGTCTGAATAGATCCTTGCTATATCGATGAAATCACAACAAGAACCCGCCATTAGTGGCGCTGGGCTGCCTGTCAAATTAAATGTCAATCACTCACTTACTCCACAAATTTAGAACAAAAACAAGCTACCACTGATCATTTTTGTCATGCCTAGCTCCTAGCTTAGCAATTAGCATACCCAAATGACCTCATAATCTCAAACTTGGGTCATGAGATGATTGACAATCTTCGGGTTGGCCGGGCCGAGCACCGAGCAATCGGAGGATGCCAAATCATCCAAACAGTACATGAAGCGCGAGGCAGACCCTCTTTTTGAGAAAGAAGATTGCCGACCTAGCGCAGTAGGCGGGGCCATTAATAAGGAGGGCCATGATGCTAAATAGTTTCTTGAAAAGTTTAGACAGAGAAGTGATGAACTCAATTGATCAATTCAAAAGCCTTTCTAATTATTCGCTTAACAAGGTAAAACATATCTAAATATTATGTGAATTATGTTTATAAAGTAATTAAATTTTAAATTTGTCCGAGTAATTGTCGTATTTGGATAAAGGTAGTTGGTTAGAAATTTAAGTAAAATAAATAGATATTAAAGAAAAAAAAATGTGGATAATTCAGTTTGGCCGCAGGCGGTGAATTTAAAAAAAAGGGTGACTTTGACTTAAGAGGAGGAGGGCTCCTAATCATTGTGAGAGGAAATCTAAGAAAATTCCACGTCAGCAAACGGGGCCACGTGGGAAATGTGGGTAGGGCGAGGTGGGCCCCAAGGATAGGCCATGGCAGAATGCCACGTAATCAAGACGCACGAGCGTGGGGCCCGCCTTTCCTGACGGAGAAACGGCGCACTACAAGGAAGCCACGAGGGAGAGACCATGAGAGGCGTTCGGTGGGTCACTCGCACCTCTCTCTCTCACTCTCTCTCTCTCTGTTTAATCTTTGAGAGCGAAGCAGAGGTCGATTTAAGCACAGGAAACCTTCGCTGGGCCACACCCATTTCCCGCCTTCTATCTTTTCCTTCTTCTATGGGATTGAACTCCTGCAATATCGGTTCAACTTCCAGAAAGAAAGTTGGGAGAACAAGACACTGAGTGTCCAAGATATTGGCAAGGATATCTCCACAGTTCGTGACAAGGATGGTAACAAAGACAATCACGAATGGAGTCCTCTAAGGGGTTTAGTTTCCAGGGAATTTAGTTGGGTTTCGAATTGTTTGGTGTTTTTTCTGCTTGGGGGGTAAAGTAGAGAACGAAATAGGCTTGTTCTGGTTCTGGTTCTGTCAGCTTGTTGGTTTTTAATGCTTAAAAGTTTTAGGAAGAGAAGCTGCTTTTAGTCGTTGGAGGAAGAGATTGGTTGGAAGATAGAAGTCCAGGCAAATATTTGCTCAGCGGCTGGGGATTCATTAAGTGTAGGATTCTGGGCTTTTCTGTACATCTGCTCAGGTTTTTGGTGATTTGGTAAGTTGTTTAATTTTATCATTCTTAGCGCTAACAACTGTCTGAGAGGTGAAAGGAGATTATTTGTGTGCCTTTTTCATTTTTTTTCCTTTTGGGTTCTTTCTTTCTTCACTGTTGGCGTTTTTCCCTTCAGAAGAATAACTGGTCAATCCATCACATTTTGCAGAGTTAAACCCCTACTGTTGTGCTGGAATAGCAGTCGAACACATCATTTTTGCTTTATTGTCTACAGATTGGAACTCTAAATCTTGATTGCAGTTTTGCAACATCAAGCTATACTGGTAGAAACGTATCTGCAAGAAAACTAGAGCTTCTCTAATGCCAAGATTATTCTTGACATTTAGAAGTGTTTAAAGAAGTTGAAAAACTAAAGTTTGGAATCAAAATTTCGTGGTGAACTGATGCATTATTTTGTTTAAAAAGGTCTAGATTTTGGCTCCATGCACTTGGACCATTAAAAGACAGTTGGGTCTACCTGAGGCACATGCTCATACCGTGGCAGTCTAGTATAAAAAAAAAGCTGGTCCATTAAGGCAGCGTAGGATACTGAGGTGACGGCCATGATTCTGTAGTGCACTTCTTCAGTATTTCGAACAATCAGGTCTTCCTTTCATCCTAAAGGGAAACTCTAATTTTTGGTACTGCAGAAGTTCTCTCTCGAACTTCTTCACCAAAAATCTAAGCCATCAGCCAACCCATCTGGAAGCTTGAAGGGAAAAGGGCTCAGTGAAGAAGCCCACATCCCAAAAGGGCAGGAATTATGATATGATGCAGACTCTGTGAGGGTTCTGTAAAGTAAAATTCTTGTATCCCTTTTGCTATTATAAAAGCTGGAACTCAGCACTTCTATAATTCACATTCTCAGTGTTCTGTGTTTGGGGAGAGAGAAAGACCCTAGTCCCTAGAAAAAGGCACTCACAGGAGACAGGCCACTTGTAGTGGGCACTGCGCTGCCCGTGCTGCGGCAAGAACTAGAGCAGGAGGGAAGGGAACCGGGGAGGGGAAGGGGAAAATCTTTTTGGGTTTTCGAGATATTCTCCATTGCAAGCTCGGGAGAATACGTTTTAGCCGTTTGGGCAATTGGGTGTTTCGTCTTCCTGCTCTGCTGTCAAAGAAAAACAGTCTGCTGGAATTAGCCAGATGCCTACGCCCCTTCTGCAACGTGGTGTGCATGAATAGATAAAGGCCATTCGTTTTGTACATATCCGCACCACCATTTATGTCGTATTAATCCAAGGTGTCAGGACTCCTCAGCCCTCTGCTTGATTTTGGTGTTAACACTCCAAAATTTCCATTAAGAGCATCCCCTGACAATCTCTGCAGTTTTATAAGACGGTGGTAGTGATAAATTTTGAAGATACCGCTTCACATTTGGCGATCACGAATTTGACGAGCCCTGCATCTTTTGCAGCTCAGAGAAACGCGGGAGAGGGGGTTTAAGATGGGGAGCGGTGGGAAGAGTCCATCTGTGAGGGGTTGTGGCCACAAGGGAGTGGCGAACATGGGGGGTAGGTATCTGGTATGCCTTTCCCTGGTGATGAATGTTGTTCTTCTGACGAGCTTGGTGTATGGAAGAGGCCATGTGAGGAAGAAGGGAAGGGAGATGGTGGCGGGTAATCAGATCTGTCTCCAGGAAAGGGATGGTTCTGGGGAGGAAGAGCACGCCAAATTTTGCAGAGCAGCCGGGAAGGCCTCTTCCTGTAACAACAGCAGCAGCTCTCTTCCTGCCTCCCCTGCGAAGCTGCCGTCTGATGCTATCATCAATCTGGACCAGTGAGTTCTCTATCTCCCTCTCTCTCTCTCTCCCCTGTCATGGGAGTTTCCATTTTCGCATTATTTTGTCCTCTGCTTTTATTTTTCTCAAGAAATGTCATAAATCCTAGCATGATTGAACGAAGATGGCACTTGTAGTACCTTGCATGGACACTTTTTATGATCAGGATCATCAAGCCCATTCTTTTTTCCTTCTTTTTTGTTGCCATCTTCTGAGAGGTCATTTGGTTTCACTGTGGAGTTGAGGGCTCCGATCCTCCCACAGGGTCAGGTCGAATCTTGACCCTCAATCTTGGAGATCAGACGGCCATGGTTTCTTCATTTGGCTGCAGAAGACATGGCAGAGGGGTGGCTGAACTGAGCTACCTGACTGCCATTCCTTTGCAGACATGCCTCTCTGAGGCCAACCATCTTTTGTTGTTGGCCTGTGGTTTCACTCAGATCTTTGTGAAGAGGCTTAAAATTTGATTTCCTAAACTGAACCAGATCCAAAACCAATTGAACCGCTCTATGACTGGTCAAGATGTGGATCTGATCCACATTTGCCTTGTTGTTTGGTGTGCCTTTTGTCTGATCAACTGCAAGCGGGTCCAAATTGGGTCCTAAGAAGATGTACGAAGTTGCACCGGTCAGGGCCGTACCTGAAAATGGGTAGTTGCACATCAAATCCTCTTTCAGAATCCGTGCAAATAAATGCCAAATTTATTGCATATAAAGTGGTAGCTCTACTTCAAAAACCATATTTAAAAAATTTGGACTTGTATGGAGCTTGCTATCAGATCCATTAATTCAAATTCTATCCCAAAACTCAGAAACTTTGTTTACTGGACATATCCTCGGTGTCATATTGGTATCCTAGGATCTGGATTAGACCCGATCCATTTAGGGCAAGGGATGGATGAATATGTCCAGTTCATTGTACCTTAGAAATGGAAGTATTGATGGATTTCTTGGTTGATCATTGTTTCATATTCTATCCACTTTATTTAGTGAAAATGGCTTTCGACTTGAAACCCCAAAGTTATACTTTTATACCTTCAAGGTACTTCAGAATTTAAGAAGTGTCGCAAACCATTGACTAGTATTCACCTTTATGTATAGGTTTGTCATTTTTCAACCACATACCGTAAGTTCTTTATTGATAACTATGTCGTCAGGTGCTTTGTGATTTAAAACTATTAAAATCTACTCCGTTCTCCTCCATGTTCAAGCGTGTGACATTGTTTATAGCGTTCTGATGTTTTGAGAAGGGGAAAAGCAGACTTGCAAGGCTTAGATTGCCATGGGAACCCTGACCAAGAACGTGAACTTTCATGATCCTGCTTCCTGACTTCGTGAACTTGGTCACCCTTCCCTAGCGCGAGTTTCATGGTCATTGTCTCCTTTTGGTTGTTGGATGAATATTGTGCAGATGGTATGTCTTCTTGCTGTAAAATTCTTGCTATCTGTGGCACTCCTTGAGAAACGTGCTATGTTTGCGTGTGTTTTACCTTAACCCGGGTTAGAATTCCTATGAACTAGTTGGTTCGGTGGGCTCAAACTGACTCATGGTCGCAAGGACCACAACCTTTTAGGACTCGTTTTTTTGGGTCTCTAACACAGGAAACTGCACCTTGGCTGAGAGACTTTTTAGACCGCCCAAAACTTCAATGAAGGGTTGATGGCTGTACCATAGGTCCACCCAAGTTCTGAAACAGTACTGAATTTCAAGGGCGCGATCAAGTCTTGAAGCAGCTCTGAATCTCGGGCGCAAGAGAAAGATGAGGGTTTTGTCCCTTCTTCGGGTTGCGTCCGCTCACTCGAAACTCTATACCTGCTTGGGCTTGTGTAAATCAGAAATGGACTTCACACCAGCCGCTAGCCCAACCAACCACACCAAAGCCCCCAAAGCCACTCTCTGGGGACTTGGTGACTGGGTTCACATGGTCAATGCTCCAGGTTTTTTTATCCTTGACTGAAATCTAAAGCTTATTTTCTGCTGACCTTTTCGAAACACAAGCTAGTTTCGTTGATGTTGCAAACTCCTAGCTTTTGGTGGTGCACCCACTTGTGTTCAACCGAGTCAGGTAGAATATCTCAATTTCTAGTATAAATCGTACGATTTGATCAACCAAATTCATTTTCTAAGTCTTTGAGCTCTTTAGTTTGAGTGGAGAACCGTGTTTTTTTGGCTGGTCTAATCCTAGGTCATGATTTTCTCAATGGGCTGAGAAAATGGGTTTTTTTTTGGTTTCTGCAGATCTAGTTTTCCCTTGTTGAGCTTTCCAATTTCCTGATTTTAGGTCTTTAACTGGTATTCTGATATTAATGGGCCGAAGACATTGAATGAAATAAGTGGTGAAGGTAATTGGCACACTGAACTTTGACTTAGATGTTACTCCTTTGGTTTATAAACGGTGGAATGAGTGTATGATACTTAGTTGACGGGTGTCCTGCTCTCCATTCAAGTCTTGCTGAACCTCGGGTGGAGGGGGAAGGGAGAAGGGCTACGGCCTCTTTGGGGTATCTGCACCCTCAACCCCTCCTAGCGAGGTGGATACAACACTAATTGATAATTTTCTATTGGTGTTATATTAAGGCAAGATTGGCTTTACATATATATGGTCACTTGGTCGGCCTTATTCTATAGTTGCAAAGTTCACTAATTCTCGAGTTCCAGCGGTTTAGGAGACCAAGCAGGCCTGACGGGGATACCAAAATTTATGAACCTCTTTATGTGTGTGTTCCTGACTGTTACTGCATAGTGTTCATAAATAGGCCTGATTGGCTGCTACTTGTTGAAGAATAAAGAGACAACTCCTCCTGCATCCAAAACAAGACCTAATTTTCCATCATCATCTCCACTTAGAATTTGAGGTGTTGCTGTGTGGGGGAGAGACTGTGGCTAATGTGGGTAGGGCATCCCAATCATGTAGACTGAGGTCTAAAAGTAATAAAATGGGGGCACAGCAGCATCCACTTTCTCGCTTTCTTTCCACCTCCTTTCGTAGGGTCTCTTGCACAAAAGAACATCTAATGTCCACTTTATGCCTCCAACAGCATTCTTGATCAGAAGGCCTTCATTTTTTATGGAGTATGCTGTTTCAAAATTCTAGTATGGTTGCTTATGAATCTATGCTCTGCCTTTTTCTTTCCTTTAACAGAGAAACTGCTGTTGGGTGGGAGAGAAACGGAAGATTTAAAGGTTGGCATGTTTCCAGGATATATATATAACTGAGTTGAACCTGCCCAAATGATTTTCAGGATTCCAACCTTTCTTAAGATCTAAACATAGAGCAAGAATCAATGCTGTGGAGAGGAAAGATATTGGAAAAAAGAAGGAAATAGAGAAAAATAAGTGATGGGGAGAGAAAATTGAGTGAAAAAACTAGTCTCAAATGGGGCTGATATACATATATGTTCTGCCTTTACCTAGTACACCTTTTATTGCCTGAAAAGAAGTCAAAAGCTCAGTGTCATTTTCATGGAATCTCATATGCATTAATTTATAATATTTCCAAGTTATGTGACAGTGCTCTGCATCTGACCGGAGCTGAACATACAATCCGGCTCTGCACTAAAGGCTCCTCTTTTCTTTTTTTATTTCTTCCTTTTCTTTTTTTAATTCAGATTGTCTTAGGAACATACTGCACTTGTCTTGTTCAACATTTTTATATAACAAAGACATAATAATACCGTGATGCTTGAGCAACTTAACATCATACACTCAGTTGCTTGGTTGTGGTTCTCGGCTGATGCTAAATCTTTGGATGCTTATTTTATCATTCTTTTTCCCTTTCCCCAGGCATCTAAGCTGCCATGACTGATTAAAGGTGCTCCTACTGTGATCATATTGTGTTGTTGCTGTTTCTCTTTTTTTCTTTTTTATATTGACAGTTGGAAAGTGGTAAACTTAAGTGGGATTTCATCTTTTATATATTAATTTGGTAGTGATGTGATTGTGAACATGATGAAAAGGTAGAGCCAAGTGACTCATGACTTAGACCATGCTGCCAGTGCAAGACCTACGCCCACGAGAAAACTGGGTCATATTGTTGGTCATATGACTGTGGATCCTACCTTGAACCATTTTTTCGGTTCAAGATGGTCAGATCAAGCTGCGGTTTCATGGTTCTTGTAGTTCTTTAGTATATATTTAAAGAATACAGAAATACGTACATGCGAAACTCATTTTGAACGATCTCAATTGATTCAACGCAAAGGAGAAAAGAATGGAATGGTACTAAATTGCTAATATGTTTTGTTCTTCTTCTCCATACCCTCTATATGAAATAAATCAATATAAGATCATTTATAACGGGTTTAGCATCTCATTACCCATCTCTCTCTCTCTCTCTCTCTCTCTCTCTCTCTCTCTCTCTATATATATATATATATATATATATATATATATATATATATATATATATATATATATAGTTTTCTTGTAATTGTTTAATATATAGTCGGAAAATAGGAATGGGTAGATGTTCAGTTGATTGTTTGGAAAAAAAAGAAGAAAAATTTGATCTAATACAAAATTGTTAAAATGCTCTATCTTCTTTTCCTCCTAACCATCTAAATGAACTAAATGCCTAAGATTATTTATAACGATTTAACATTTAAGCGGTTTTGCACTACTCGTTTTAGATACCATAAGCTTAGAAAACAAATGTAAACGCAGAATATGTTTTCCTTGTTTGTTTTCTTAACTCAAACTTTAAATTATCATTATTAATTTCAATAGGTTTGGTTTTTGTCTTTGTGGTCTGCTTTTTACCAACTTTATTGATAGATAGCAGACCATTTGGGTAAGGAATAAAAACCAAGCCTCTTAAATTCATATAAAAAAATGTTTTAAACTAAGGAATAAAAAGCAAACCTCTTAAATTCATATTAAAAAATGTGTTAAACAAAAACCTGTTTATAAAGACATTTAATATAAATCATGCTTTAGTTGAAATAATTATGATAATAATGGAAACTGATGTTGGTGATGGACGGTTTCCGGAAACACAGTGGAGATCCGAAGCTGTTCGAGGCGTTCTGGAGAGATGCAGTGGGGAAGAGGGGCGACACTTTCATACCCGGGTGGCAGGCGATGAGCTACTTCTCCACCAACGCCGCCGGCACCGTCTGCTGGTTCCTGGAGCCCTCCCTGGAGCAGGAGGTTCGCCGCCTTCACCGCCTGGTCGGCAACGCCGAGGCAGCGGCCGACCGTCACGTCGTCGTCGGGACCGGTTCCACCCAGCTCTTCCAGGCAGCACTCTACGCCCTGTCCCCTCCCGACGCCCCCCATCCCGTCAGCGTCGTCTCCGCTGCGCCCTTCTACTCGGTCAGCCTCCCTCCTTCCTCTTCTCCTTGCTCCCTTCTGGTTGCCTTCTTTCTTTATTCTTATTCAATTAATAGTTGCTTTCTTCCTCACCATTATTTTATAATCTCTGGTTTTTTTCTTTTGTATCCTAGAAGATTCTCTTTCTTGTGCATGTTCATGGTCGTGGACTTCACGATCATGGCGGTCTGTTCATGTGGGTAGGCCCTGAGGAACCAGCTATGGACTGGGGTCCCACCAACAATGAGGAAAAAAGGGAAACAGTAGATTCCTCAATGCAGAAAATTAGATTTAAAATTAGCTCACTTGGGTTTTATACAACTTACTTTTAAAAGCATAACATTATTAAAATGTTAATAATACTATATTAAAAATTGGATTAGTTGGTATTTTATACAACTTAATTCTTGAGCCAAAAGGCATAGGGAAGTCCTAATAATAGTTCACTGCTCCAAATAATTGATGACCTGCAGCTGCTTCTATTCTTTCTTGAGTTCTTTCCTTCAATAGTTGATTATTTTAATGCTAATGATAAGACCCAGAAGAAATGGGTTATGCATGTAGACAACAGCAACCGTGTGTCGTAGAACAGAGGAAAAAGGTGACTGAGACTGTAGATCTTTCTCAAAAGGTTAGTCTACTGAATTATATGACCAGATCGCTTGAAAATTTATGGGCTTGGGGACCCGCCTGGTTTCAGTCCTAGCGCGTGGGGCGTGTGGGTAGGTGCTGTTTGGTGGGTCCAGTGGCTTCTTACATCCTTGGGACCAGCTTGTGGACAGGGACGACTCAGGCCTGATGTGGTCGAATTGGACCTATGTTGCATGAGTGCAGGGTTCAGTGCCAATGCTGGTGCCGCCGGCATGGCACATTGCAACAAAATTGGGTGCGGAGTGCTTATAAAAGCTTGTTTCTTAACTTAATATGTTTTTTTTTTACTTTTCTTACTGTACAAGAAATAAAGGGAGAGAGAGAAGGAAAAAATATATATTCTAAACATACATAAGAGGGTGCTGTTGGGGTGCATGTCAAACCTATACCCGTATTTGTACCGGCATCAGCATTGTGTTGGCGTGAGTGCTGCCCCTTTTTTGAAGAGTCACTGTGACATAGAATTGGACCCAGTGATCGTGGTAGATCTGGATGTGGAATGGGACCATGTCTAACACTGCTGGATTTCTGGTGTACCTGATTCAGACCCTTTGCGACCAACTAACCAGTAGACCGGTCCGAGGCCGTTGCTTCGGTTGCCAAAGGCAGACTAGCTGCACCCTGCCTCTTCTCCTTTTTCTTTTCCTCTCCTTATAAGCCAAGCACGCATTTTCAATATCTATATGTCAACAAAGATGTACCTCAAAATATTGAACTCTTGACCTTCTTTAACTTAAGGCATGGGATGTTTCATGTTTGGACTCTTCTCCTTTACGTATTATACTTGGAATATTTTGAAGCTGTTAGGACTATGAGTTTGGTTCTGATTCTGATGGAAAAGATTACAAAAAAAAAAAAACCAACTTTTCTCATATTGTTTCCTAGACCCTTGTAAAATCTTGCTCAATTCCCTCAGTCCAGTCCATCTAAAGCTCCGAAGTATAGTGAATATTCGTTTTTCAGGGATTGACTTTTCAAAAAATTGTTTTGATCCAGTAGACGTGTCACTAGAATTGCATTTGAACATAGAATGCCCGTTCTAGTCATCTTTTCTGCTACAGAAGTATGCTAATGATGATATATGTAAAACTTGCAGCATCTTGACAAATTTCTTAGCCTCGAAATGTCGAAGTAGGTCTTTGAAACTGCATGAATTACATTGAGCTTAATGTCAAGTTTTCTCTTTGATCTTTCCTGATGGTAGAATCTCTTCTTAAGGCAAAATAATTCTGAAATTCTTGCTTCTGTTGCTTTTTGTGTGAACAGTCGTATCCTTTGGTCACCGACTACCTGAAGTCAGGGATCTACAAATGGGCTGGAGATGCATATGCTTTTAATGAAATTCCAAGGCATGAGCGTGGGCCTTACATTGAATTGGTGACTTCACCTAACAATCCTGATGGTTTCAAGAGGGAGCAGGTGGTTGAAGGAAATGATGGGAAGTTGGTCTATGATCTTGCTTACTATTGGCCTCAGTATTCTCCTATAATATCCTCCATCGATGCTGACATTATGCTGTTTACAGCCTCAAAAAGCACAGGACATGCTGGAACCAGGATTGGGTAATCTACTTTCTCCAATTCTTTTTCTAGGCAGTCATACTTTTTCCCCCTTGCATATTCATGCTGCTCTTTAATGATTTTCTTCTGCAAAAGGAAATCTGTCTCTCAAGAAAAGAGATGCTAAACGTGAATCATACATGTACTTGAAATACACATGGACGTGTACATGCATTCTCTTTGTAAATGCAGAGACCCTAGATATTGGAGTCTTGAGTCTCTTGACCTTTGCTCGACTTGAAGTTCCAACCCCCACCAAGATGAATGGAGCTCTCATTGGCACATAAATCCCTGTTGTACTCACTGAATTTTTGAATTCTGGCGCAAATAATCAGAATGGTTGCTCCTTCCCAGTGAGGGACATGTCTTTACCAGTTAATCCATCACTTATTGTTCTAGCTTGTTGCTTATCGGTTGGACTAAAAATGAAAACATATCTTTCATGGAACAGTGGTTACATGATGGTGGTCTGTTTCTGTGTCATGATTATGAATTAAAGAAGACCTTGATGACAAAATGCAGTGCATGTGAAATGCTGACATCAAACGTCGAGCTTTTGACTTACTGCCCATAATGCAGTGCATGTGAAATTTCCCTGTTTTTGTTAATTTAGCCTTCTGAAATTTTCTGGCTGCTTTCTGGTAGGTGGGCGTTGGTGAAAGACAAAGAAGTGGCAAGAAAGATGACAAAATTCATAGAACTGAACACCATTGGAGTCTCCAAGGATTCGCAGATAAGGACAGCCAAAATCTTAGGTGCAATCTCTGATGCTTACGAGCGTGAAACTGCTCCTGAAAGTGAGAAGTTCTTCCATTACAGTAGAGATTTGATGCGCCAAAGATGGAAGTCTCTAAGGGATGCTATCGAATTTCGTGGAAGATTCAGTTTGCCAGAATTCCCAACAGAATTCTGCAATTTTTTTGGGGAGGAGGGTTCATCCTACCCAGGTTAGTAACTGGACTGGAACTACTTACTGCAGCACCCAAATACAAAACGGAAGCTGATCATTCTCCAGGAGATCCATATGCTCATCCACTAAGATGGAGAGCACTGAATTGCAATCTATCTGAAGCATTTTTCAGTGCTCCATATGTGAAGAGAGCTGTCTAATTGGTTACCATGAGCTTTCCCAAATCATGAACTTGGTTCGTCTGTTATGGTCACCACTTACCACTATGCTTAACTTGTACATGCGACCCCTGAGAGCCCCTGATGATCTCCTTTTCAGCAGAATTTTCTATACTTGAACAATGAGAAAAGCAATTTCAACCCAATTTTCCATTGGAAGACAATTTATTTTGAATATTACTGAAATGGGACGAAAAAAATGCACATATCTGCAATATTGAAGTGGTAGGTCGTCCTTGATTTTTCTTTCTGTTTTTTATGTTGTTGCAGCATTTGCATGGGCTAAGTGCGAAGCAGAAGAGGTTGATGATTGTGCTGCATATCTGAAGGCCAACGGAATCTTGACAAGAAGCGGCAAGCACTTTGGTGTAGACCCCAAGTATGTAAGAATAAGCATGATGGATAGGGATGATGCGTTCAACTTGTTCATCGAGCGAATGTCAAAACTTTGAGGAACCTGCCTCCCTAGCTAATTGGCAGTTGCGAGTGATACATAAATGCTAAGCAGCGTTTTGCTCTCTCTCTCTCTCTCTCTCTCATAGATGCTTTGTTTATATAAAGGGAAATATGTAGCGGCTCTAATCAATGATATATTAAGTACACCTTTCTTCTATCCTGCCTATCCACCCCTTGTCAATATAAAAAGATCAAAAGAACGTTGGGCGAGAAAAAGGAATGTTTCATCCCATCGCTCAACAAAGCCAAAGCCATTACACTTCTCCAATATAATGTCGTTTAGCATGAAACACCATACAAAATTGATTTCAATTCTCATACCATGCAATGATGGTGCACATTATTATCTATTTTGTTCGAAGCATTAGGATGTGCAAGTCGAGGAAGGCCACAGTAACAGTCCAATAATTTGCTCAAAGGAGACTGGAAGCGTTGGCCAGGCTAAGGCCGCTAGGCAGACCATCATGGTTTAACCTCGATCGTAGCCAGCTTCCTCGAACAGCAACACAGTCTCACAAGCCGGAGTGGTTTCCCAACAAAACCATCGAAAGGAAGAAACAGCTACATAGATCTTTCTTGCAAGGTTTTCGTAAAAATGGCAGGTTCACTTGTTATGAAGGATGATCTTTCGTATCATTTCTCAACTTTAGTACTTGATAATTCGATGAAGCATCGTGCATGACAACGATTGGGATACATGGATCAAGGGCAACGTAACATGGGCACCTTTTTCTTTGCTGCACAACGTTTTGTGACTTGCTTGATTGCTCTTTCTCTTCTATCTTCTCTCAAGATTACTGCTTTAGACGACCACCCTGCTATGGACATAGCTTATTTGTTGAGGGATGTTCTTGATGCACAGTTTTCCCTACTTTGGTGTTCCTTTTTGGCCCATTCTGTAATTTCTGTTTTTGTTTGCTGTATTGCTCTTGCTCTTAGTCCCTGCTATCTATTCTCTCAATAAATGAACGCTTGTTTTAATTTCGCTTAGTAAATTCCTTCTGCCCTATCGAGGCCCATCACAACTTTCCATAAACTAAAAGGGAAAATGCAACACTATGAACAGAACCAAAAAACACTTTCGTAGATATCACGCTTTTCACGTAATCTTCATGTTAGCAAGCTTGAGCTGCTTCTCAAATGGCAAGTACACTCTTAGATTAAAGCAGGTCTCGTGCAAGACCTGCACAAGAAAGCTGTCATTTCCATTTTTACCTATCCAAGTGTCACCTGTATTGTATGCATCATCTCCTTTGTGCTTCGACATTGCAACCAAGTTGTGAAGTCGCTCGGTTGATGCCCATAACTGCTCGACGATGGCTGCTGCCATGGAGTTCCATGTAGGAGATGATAGCAAAGAAGGCAGTGTAGCTGGCAAATTGCTCAAGACTGAGATGGGGTTCAAAACAAGAATTGGTGCATATTCACTCCAACAGCTTGATAGAAGACCCAAAAATTGTAGTGCCTAAAGCATGCACGAGGTTATGATTTTGATCAGAATATGAATTATATAGCAAAATAAGGAAAAGAACAGTGAAGCATCATAAGCCAATTAATCACAAGACCTGTAAAAGCATGAGGGACCTAAGAATTCTGTAGTCTTGCTCCTAGAAATTTAAACAGACGATATAGAAAAAGGTTTGGGATAACGTCTTCCATGGATTTCCAAACGCAGAGTAACATCCAAATACGGATCTTGTAAGTGGATTCAGGATGATAAGAGTTGGAAGTCAACCAAGATTCTCATTTAAATTGATTCAAAAAAATGAGGCTGAAGAATAGGCAAGTCTGGAAGCAGTGAGTCCAACAAAGAGAGTGCTAGACATGCAATCCAAGGAGATAGTTAACAACGAGAAGCAAAAAAGGAGGACTAAAAAGGATTGTAGAAACAATGAGGACTGGTAACGACTGTTTAAGATCACGCCATTAGAAAATATCATGCCAATTTGACAGTTATATGTTTCAGTAAATGTGAATACAAGTTCAAATTTTCACTTGATCACACTATATCTACTTGGAATTTGAGGGGATTTCTTTGATGTTTTCCTTCCTGAAATCTACTAGGGACATGACTCCATCAAAGGCAAATAATGAAATAAGAGCTCATTGTTAATTGGCATAAAAGTTAATGACGACCCAACATAACAAGAAAAATCAACATAAGGATTAACAATAGAAAAGGTGATGTCCCTTAAATGCTATGCTGAAAAAGGAAAAAAAAAGAATCTCAGAAAGAAGAGAACACACAAGCACGTATCCCTAAGTTGCTACCTGTTAAAACAAAATTATGCTTGAAAAAAAATATGGAATATCAACATACCGCTGAAGGATGCCTGCATATGTATATGATCTCAACTGTATCATGAAGCCATTTACGTTTATCATCAAGAGCAGCACGGTCCAGTGCAGCGACAGCTTCCAACAGCATAAACCATGCACCTGCATCTGTCAAGTAATAGTAGTAAGTAGAGGTACTATTGATGTTACTCTCCCTTTTTTTCTTATTAAGACACAAACCATCTAGTTCCTCAGAAACTAAATAACTTTTCAGTATTTCCATCTCTGACACTGGCAGTTGATCCAACACTGTAAGACGAGCACTTGCAATAAACTTCTTTGCTATTTCAGGGAGACTGTTTCGTCCTTGTTGTGGATGCATTTTTTTAAGCTGCAGAAGTTTATAAACAAACATTACAAATATAAAATGCAGTCAAATGATGGTATAAACAAATATATTGAAAGCTAGGCAGCTTCAAATACAAAAGCAAAAGTTGCACCACTGGAATTTCACAGTAACATAGAGAAGACAAACTTGTTGTAACTTGCAACTCCAAAAAAAGGAAATGTAGAGAAGGATATTTCTCTGAAATTTCACAACCAACTTACACATAAGAAACTTCACTAAAGAGAGAAGAACATATTGTAATTCACCTGAAGAAGGGCCATGGTTTGACCTTTGTGAGCCTTTGCTAAACATTTTATAGCTTCTGACCATTCTTGATCGAATGCATAAGAAACTAATTCTGGAACCCTGCCATAAGGTATTTGAGGAAGCAAACCAAACAACAAATGCATGATGTTCTCCAGGTTAACTGAAGAATGTGATAGGTCATCGATCGTGGCAGTAAAACATTCATTCAGACCTTTCCAGAACGACATTCTGAGAATACTTTTCTGATGTATGTGATAAACAAGATAAGGAGACACAGATGAGGTGAAATATTCAATCATATCATGCCATAGCTTGTGCATTCTAGAACTTGAGAAGATTTTTATCATGTCCATCAGATGCGCCAATAAAATACACTGGAGGGGTAACTGCAGAAGCTGAAACCTTGCCAGGTCAGCTATTTCATTAAGCAAACATAGGAGGGAATTGTCATGTTCTGCATGAACAAATAAGAAATGGAGGCACTCCTCTTTTAAGGTTGTCCCATCCACATCCTGCTCACAAGGCTGATTTTTGCAAATTGGAAATTGCATGCAACGTCTTGCAATAGCTCCCCAATCCAATGGAGGTAGCCTAGGAGTTTGTCCAAGGCACCTCAAAACTGTTGAGATTGTCTGAATGGTTGTTGACGTACAATCCTGGACACAAAATTTACAATGTTGGCTTAAGGACAACCAAAAACAACAAAAAATAGTAGCCAATGAAAGGCCAACTTTTTAATGACAAACCTAGAAATGTGAAGATAAAAAAAATAAAATTAAGTTCGTTAAATCTGGAAAAATAACATGAACATAACAAAACAAATTTCAACAGACAACAGCTTCCATTTGACCTTTTTCTGGGTGCATGGAGACATATAGATACCTTTGTCACCTTCAATTTCAGATTCTGAAAGACAACTAATATATCACATTCACAGATATCAACATGTAAAAGATGACGCAATTTCAACAGCCTATGACACTGCTCTGATCATCCTATTTGAGATGTCCAGGTCAGAAGAGCTTCAGACATTTTGATCATCTCTAAAGGAAGCCATTTGCAATTGGATGACGAGATCCTCAATTATGCTGATGAATACATGAATATTATAAGGATGACAAGTTGCCAACATTTGTTGGAACCATAGTCACAAATATAGTTCTCAGGAAAGTTTGAGAAAAACATAGGGGCTCAAAGAAAGAAAAAAAAAAACAGAAAACAAATTATGAAATTATACATTTCTCATTAATTTTTCTGCAAAAATACTGATTAAAAAAATTTCAGAAGAATCAAAGAATGTAAAACATACATTGAAAATCATATAAGCACAGGATTTTATTGCTATATTTTCCCAATATCTTTGTTTTACTTCCTTTTGGCAGCAAAATTGCAATATTTTCGAACTATCACGATATATTCCAAATGAACAGGAGCTAAAGCATGCCCAACTTCAAGTCATATTGTACACAAAACTGGTACTGAATGCACGTTTGACACAATTAACATCAGAAACAAAGATAAGAGGTGAACGGGATATTAAAGAACATAAATCCCCAAGTTCCGTTTAACATGACATTAGAATAAGAAGTAGTAAAAGAAAATAGCAGAATAGAAAGCTTGCCAGAAAAATTGGCACAGGACAATATAGACTCGTTTGCCCTTGTAACCTTTTAGTACACCATAAACAACTCACCTTGGAGAAATCAAGATTCATAAGCCACAGTGAAAGTCCCAAAACTATACTATCCTCAGCAAAATTCTGCGAAGGCAGGTTTGACTGCACTGAGAAGCCATATCCAGTATCCAAGTCCTTTGACATCAATTTGTGTCTAAGAAGTGACAGTGCCCACGCAGAATGGTTTGCAGTTTCTGGTCCTTCGGATCCTGAACCACCAGAAATATCTCTTGCACCAGCGGCGTACATAGTGATTCGGAAAGAGGACTTGCAAGTAGTGGCACTCCAATAGAAGAAGATTCCTTGAAGAGAACAAGTTTCAAAGTTAGGCAAACTTTTGAGGACCTTTTTCTTTTTTCTGATCCTACCTGCTTTGATACTTCCAATCAACAGAACATGAACTTTACTAACAAAGGAAAAAAGAAAGATGATCGAACCTTTGCTTGATAGATCTTCTGCAAAGGATGAAATGCCTGGCCAAGAAGACCTGCAGCAGCACCCATTGCATTCACTATCCCAATCATACCACCCAAGCAAACTAATGAAGGGTAGGCTCCAGTATAGGTATCCTTCATTAGATTCATTAAACTTTTTATGGTCTCAAGCTTCAGTGAGAATACTCCTTCATGTAAAATGCCAGAAATAAGACCACCACCACCAGCACAAGATGCCATCAGTAAACTTTGCTCAGCAGCACCAAAACTCTTTAAGTCAAGAAGCTGAGATATAACACAATGGTAGCTATTAATTATAAATTCAATTTCTTCATTGCCTTCCAACAGTTCTGCTTTCTGGAAAACAGACAAAATTACAGGGATCACAAGGCAAGCACCTGTACATAATGATGCCTTGATCATTCTGTCAGCAGCAGAAGGCCTAGAAGAACCTTTTATATGAGTATCATGTGGAATCCAAGACATTATCATATTTTTTACATCTGACATGGCATCAACAGAACCATCTCTGTGCAAAGCAATGACAGAATATCCTAGTCCCATTGCAAGCCCAGCAATCCCCCAAGTGTCCTCAAGTGAACTATCATAGGTCTCAGTTCCTAAACTAGTAGCTTCATGTACTTTAAGTCCACGTACTGCACTTCGTGGAATGAAGTTACAGAGTCTTTCCAGCGAGTCAGATGACAAATCACACATCTGAACAATCATTGTTGACAAGCCTCTTACTAATTTGCCAAGCAACTCTACCTCCATCAGCTTAAGGGATCCCTCTTCAGGAATAAAACCTTCATCATCACCAGGTCGCTTAAGAAGACCTTGGCACATGAGACCCAAGCCCAAACCACAGGCACCTTTTACAAGGGGACTCTTGCTATTACGCATAACCTGAGAAAAGAGGAATTTAATAGATATAAATACACCAAGCATGCAGATTGTTAGGCAACACTTGTCAAGTGAAACTGTGACTAATCTTTATGAGTCCTATTGATGAATCTGCTGGCTACAATAGATAATAGGAAAGTTGGACTAGTCAGTTGCATTGGTAAAAATGTGGCCTTTTTATAGACCAACTAAATCTACCCACTTCAAGCTCCTCTAAGCTATGTCACAGGAGTGAAGGTGCATGATTGTTACAAAGAACTTGGGTATGTATGGGGCAACAGTATGTCTGTGTCCAGAGTTCAAAGCCCCATTACAAATGTGATCTTTACGTTCAAGACACTATGAGTCTATAGAAGATATATTTTTTAAATATGTAAACAAAATTTCAGAAGCAATGGAGTGAATTTTTTTGGCTTTTGAAACTCATCCTATATGCCCAAGAAACATGATTTTTACGTTAACTAATATGTTTCTAAGCATGCAGATTACATCTACATAGACATCCTTTCAAAAGAAAAGCTTAACAGGATAACTAAAAGAAGGAATCGAGAGAAAGATCTCAGGAGATCCAACTGAATTGTCATTGATACAGAAAAAAGAAATATATGCACTTGAATTAGAACATAAAGTATAATAGCAATCAAATATTAACAGTAAGACCCGATGTGCACTAGTACCCACAGGGCCACAGCACAACCACCTCACATGGATGAAGATTCTACTAACTAACATTTATATACTCAATATTAAC
Organism: Nymphaea colorata; assembly: GCF_008831285.2. Classification (NCBI taxonomy): domain Eukaryota; kingdom Viridiplantae; phylum Streptophyta; class Magnoliopsida; order Nymphaeales; family Nymphaeaceae; genus Nymphaea; species Nymphaea colorata. The sequence continues at coordinate 2,887,205 of NC_045139.1, forward strand.
CAATAATTTTCATTTTTTTTAAAAAGTGCACTACTCACTTTACTATTTCTCTATTTTCATGTTTGGAGGAAGAAAGAAATCTGATATGCATAGTTGCAGTAAGTAGTTCAAAAGTGTAAGTGAATATTCCAAAACATTAACACATACATTTATATTTCATCTGCACCTGTTTCGGAAGTGCATGCTGTTGTTTAACAATGGTATCTCCATGATGTGTATAGGAAAAGCTAATAAAGCTGATAAAATGACGTAATACTTAACAGCTTATGTATTCAGCCTTCCATCATTTAAACCTTACAAGTTGGAAGAGAATGAAAATATGGATAAATGCCTACTGTAGTAATCCATGCAGTTGAAAAAAGAAAAAAGACAAAAAAAAAACAAGAACACATAATTGACTAATGACTACAATAAGATCTAAAAAACGTTTTATTGAGACTGGCAATAAACATTCTTGAAGAATAATTATCTAAAAATCAGTCAAACAATGGAACAAAGTTTCCCTGCCACAAGAAGAAAGGGACAACGAGCTTATGGCCACTTGAATACCTCAAAAAGTCCATCACCAATCTCTAGCTTTGTTTTCGAGTCTGTTACATGCAGAAGGCTTGAGAGAATGCCCAAAGAAATAGCAGATGTCCATTGTCTGGACTCATGCTCAAACTGATACAGCCAACCCAGTAAAAACCTTGACGCACTAGAAGTCACTGCATGGGCAGATGGAGGTAAAATCTGAAAGGACAAGTGCTATTCCAGTCATGAGTAGGAAAGAACAAAAGTATATCTTACAAATGCCAGTGCAGTATTTCACATTATCACAATGTAGTCAGAAGCAACAATAGAGTAACAACCAAAGAATATCATTTTTGTGTTTCAATTTCCAAATGCAGCAAATATTATTAACAGGAAGGTTATGGATAGACAGAGACCAAACTACAAATAAATTTGTATAATAGGTCGGAGTTAGATAGCCCACTTAAATAAAGACTTTATGCAGATACCTGATTGAACAGAATCCAGAAAGGACTATTAAACCCATGTCTAACTGGATGAACTGCCTGTGTTTGTCAGATTGTCATTAAAAAAGGAAAAGAAAAGTGAAACCTTGTCAAGCTCAATAATGATTGAACTTAAAATTTAGAACCATTTCAGAATTAAATATAATTGTGCCACAAAAATGAAAATCATATTCCAGTATAGCAGGATATCTACAGATCTAAGTTTAACCTAAATGCCACATTCAATTATTCTAGACCAACTTAAAAATATCAAAGCAAATCTGAATTACTTACATCCTATTTGGACTTTGTACTGAGATCGAAACAGAAAATCCAAGTTGTTGACCTTATGGTCAAATGTCCAAACACCAGAAACACGTACCCTATAAATAAAAGTAGGACAAGCTACTGACATGGACTCAATGTTTCTGACAAATGAAAATATGTTTAGTTTCCAATAGTGGATTTTAGGAACGAAATCAATTTCATGTCCTGGGAGAAACCAAGAGGATAGCTAGTTGATCAACCATGCAAGATTTCATATGGTACATTATTGAGGCCTAGTTTAGAGATACAAAACAAGCACAGTATCTGTTTTGCCCATCTGTTACAGAATATTTCTTATATTTTGACGTTTGAAAATGCCCGTGAAGATAATAACAGGTTAATTCTGAAGCCTTTTTCACCGTAATGTGTTTCACCCACTACTTTGTTCAGATAACACACATCAAATAGGGGCTTGTAACTTTATTTCTTTATAAAACAACCATTGTCAGCCTACTAAATCATTTTTTTAATAATCCTTTTTCTAACGAGCATAAAAAGGAGATCCAGAAGCTGCTTCGTTAGTTTCTGCTCCAATTATGTTATTCGTGAGCCTTCTTCAGTAAATAGTCAACAGTATATATATATATATATATATATATGGAAACAGAGAGAGAGAAAGGCGAAGAACACGAACAGCATGAGAACCTTACCGAACCCAGTGCACCAATAGCTAATGCCATATTCTCAGCTTGACGAGGAACAGATCCATTAGACATCTCACATATACCCTGAAGACAATCAAGCAAAATATTAAACAGGTAAATAGTAGCTGCCAAGAAATTTAAACAATCCCCCATCAGAATATTGAAAAAAAATAAAATCATTTCCAACTCCCTCCTCTTCCCCCAACCCCCTCTCCAAAAAGCAAAATGAGACCACATTGTCAATGCAATGAATCAGCAAACGACATAACTATGTCCAGGACTCCACGTGCAAGGAAGTAACCATGGGCATATATTTGACACCCGGATATAGTGTTTGTAGTCTAGAAGATAAAAAGTGAGGCAAAATGTATTGCACATTGGATCTATCCATTGTCAGAAATTTCAGATATATATATTTCCAAAATATCATGACAATACCACCAAAAAACAACTGAAACAAAAGCAAAAACATAATTTATTGTGTGACATATTGGAAAAATTGTAAAAATGAAATTAACATGATAATATCACAATACTATCATGAAAATCATTCTTTTCTAAATAATTCATGTATTTTTTATCTTTGGTTTGTTTAGTTTATCAATGCTTTTGTAATAAAATTAGTATAAAATTCATGAATTCACATTTTGTTGCTGTTTTTTATGTCTTTTAACTTTTTAATTTCCAGCAAACATATTTTCCAATTAATACGCAAGAGAAAACTTGCGGAATAGAAAAACGAGAATTGTATTTGTTACACTGGGTTAGTGACTTAGTGTATGGATATTAGAAACAAAGAACTACTTTAACTGAACTGTAGATTTGAATTTGAAACAATGCATACCAATACCAATTTCCTATTCAGGGGCCATTTCTGACCATTGGATTTTAGATCTGAGGGTCAAATCTGTTGTAAGACCCAATCTTCTAGCAAACAGTGGATCAAACGTCCACGTTTTTGCTAGGGAATCAAGGGTGTGAACTATGGAATCACGTGGTGCATTCTCCTATCCTCATGGATCAGGTGGCACCTTTGCTAGGGAATCAAGGGTGTGTTTCTTTGAGAGGGACCAGAAACTGGTAAGTCGTCATTGTCAAACTAAAAAGAGGAAAAGAGAGAAAGAGAGATGAGAGAGGGACCCCCGGACAAGCAACTCTGGCTTGTCATCATTGCCACCCGAGTGGAAGAGAGAGACTCAGAGAGAGACCGGCAACTTTGGTTAGCCACCACTAAGTGGAAAAACAAGACGGGGAGAGAGAGAGAGAGATGAGCGAGAGACCAGCAACTCTGGTTAATCACTGTTATCGAGCAAGAGAGAAAGAGAGAGCGAGAGCATGCAGAGCACTCAGAGCACTCAACCTGACTTTAGGGTTAGAACAACCTGACTCCCAGCATCATTGGTGCCAGCAGGTCACGAGAAAGTTTCCAGTACTGATCAAAGCAGCATTTAGATCAGCCACCAGACAGCCTAGATAGGCCAGCCAAGAATTGTCCAGTACGACATCAGATCGATCGCAACTGAGGGCTTCTGAAGCAGACATACTAGTGGTTTTTCTTTTTCTTTTTTGGGTTGTCTCAACAGTCCATCTTTTGCTGGGTTTGTATAATTCTAATTTTTAGGTGAGACCATCTTCTTGATTCAGAAAATTTGGTATCTGCTTGATTAATTAGGGGAAGAAGTCATTTTAGCATTGTAATTGGGTTGAACAGGGTTAGTGTCATTGTTGCCTACCATGGGCATCACTTCCCCTCCTCTGAACATCTTTTTGGTTTAGTCAAAAACATCATTCAAACAAGGAATTTCAAATTACTCATCACCTGAAGCCCTAGGATCTTAAGCAATCAAACAGAGCCTTAAGGTCTATTCTTATTATTGATGACAGGTAAATGTATTAGTATCCAAAGATCAGGCACAACGTGGGGCCACATGACCTATTTTTATCCATTCAGGCACACATGAAATTCCACTCTAATGGTACATGAAAGAGGTCATGTGACTTGTTAAGAACAAGGCAAGCCGTCTAGATAACCTTTCCATCCTACAGAGACACTGTGATCTTAGAAATGCTCCTTGACATAGTTTTACCCTTAATCAGTTAAGTCCACCTTATCTACCAGACTCTGTATAAATCAAGCAAATTTTTCTTAGGAACAATAAATGGAACCAAGTACCAGTTCCACCACAGGTAGCCATAGCCTTTTCACAATATGCAAACCAGACTTGTTAAGAACAAGGCAAGCCGTCTAGATAACCTTTCCATCCTACAGAGACACTGTGATCTTAGAAATGCTCCTTGACATAGTTTTACCCTTAATCAGTTAAGTCCACCTTATCTACCAGACTCTGTATAAATCAAGCAAATTTTTCTTAGGAACAATAAATGGAACCAAGTACCAGTTCCACCACAGGTAGCCATAGCCTTTTCACAATATGCAAACCAGACTTGTTAAGAACAAGGCAAGCCGTCTAGATAACCTTTCCATCCTACAGAGACACTGTGATCTTAGAAATGCTCCTTGACATAGTTTTACCCTTAATCAGTTAAGTCCACCTTATCTACCAGACTCTGTATAAATCAAGCAAATTTTTCTTAGGAACAATAAATGGAACCAAGTACCAGTTCCACCACAGGTAGCCATAGCCTTTTCACAATATGCAAACCAGACTTGTTAAGAACAAGGCAAGCCGTCTAGATAACCTTTCCATCCTACAGAGACACTGTGATCTTAGAAATGCTCCTTGACATAGTTTTACCCTTAATCAGTTAAGTCCACCTTATCTACCAGACTCTGTATAAATCAAGCAAATTTTTCTTAGGAACAATAAATGGAACCAAGTACCAGTTCCACCACAGGTAGCCATAGCCTTTTCACAATATGCAAACCAGATGTGGTGCTCCTTGCTGGAACAAGTGGCAACCAGTTTAGAGCCTGAGCTTGATCTTTCGCCAAATCAAGCCATGATATGCAGAAATTTCAGACTCAACCAAGAATATGCAGATGACATTTGATACTGGAACAGACTGAACAGCAAGTCAGATTTGGTTAAAATATGGGTAAATCCAGATCCTAATCTGGTTTTATTTTTTACGAAATCATATATTCACACATCTAGGTATATGGTATATACATAACGAACAGATTAAGTCTAGCAATCAGGAGCAAGACTGGATTTTTTTTTCTTTTTTTTCAAAAGTTCAGCATTACAAGTTCAGTACTTGAAGCACATAAAAACTCAGTTCTATGACCTGATCCATGGAACATCTTAAGACTGTAGACCTAACACCGTAAAAGCTTTGTCCATCCTTAGCTGACCTCATATAATGACAAGTAAAACTAGTTCTCCATATCGTATTGTCAAGGAATTCAAAATACCAGGCCCCTTTTTTTTACTCATTTGAAGCTTAAGACACATACTGAAAGCTTCAGGAATTTCTGCCACTACAACTGGCTGTTCTACCAAGTGGAAAGAAGAGCAACTGGGAACCCATTAGTATTTAATGAATAACCAATGCCATGAACAAAAGAAGTAATTTCTCAAGCTGCAGCAATCTTGAAGCCAGATTCTGCTTCTTGACAAGGCTAGAAGAGAATCCAAGTGCACACAGGGAAATATAAGAGAACATGCCAAGCTTGATCATGCACTCAGATTACCAGACTTGTACCTAGTTAATGAAACTGTACATAACTACTTACACAAAGTAGAGACTGTTGCCCACCAGTAATATGAATATCAGCCAAGAAAAGGTTATTGGCTGCCTCGGTACATGTCATACAACCTAAATTCCACTGATGAGCTCTACATGCTCTAAATTAAGAACAATAATCACAATCAAAGTTCTTTTCTAAAGGACTTTTTAATATGATCATTAACTTGAAGGGTACATGTTATGGGGCCTCAAAAGGGTAGCTGGGCTTTGGCTTTCGTCAATTCTGCATCCCCTTTGGGATTTGCAATTTTTGTTGTGAATACTTATTTGTTGGTAAACAAAATCGAGGGCCACCGTTTAGCAGGACTTCACTGGAATATGGTCGTTAAATCAGTGTGTCCATAAATGGAAGATAAAAGAGAAGGGGAAAGAAAAAAAAAAACTGACCTTGAGGACATCATCAGCAAACTTGTTGAAGCCTTTGTCACTAATGTTGGGCAACTCTTTCTGTCCAAGAATGACCACAGCTTTTCTCATCCAACGGAGCATGAAAGATTGCCAGGATTGCAATGACAAGATTGCCAAAAATATATTTCTTGACAGTTGTAAAGAATCAGCTATTTCCAGCATGAAACCTTCATATAATGTCCGCAGCTTCACCAAGTCCTAGATAAATATGAAACTTGCCCTGGTCAATGTGTCCAAATTCTTCTTTACAAAATGCTGATACAGCATTGCATATTTTAAATGATAATCAAGAACTTTCATTCATTTGATGGGGAATTCATACCTTAAACGCTGATGCCCCTTTGTCGGATTGAGTATTAGTATACAAAGGAAAGCATACTAATGCCACACCTGGGAAATCCCCTGCTTCAGCACTTGAGTTTCCTGAATTACATGCACAACACAAAACACTGAACAAATTAAAATGATGACATACCATACTCTTTCCCACCATGTTTAGAAAAGGAAGGACAGAAAACAAAGAATTAAAAACTGAAGAATGAAAAGAAAGGCCACTAGGTCTGCCTTTAACTAAATTCAGCACTCTTTATAATTAGGATACATTATGAGTTCTTGAAGCAAAACATCATGCAGCATAATGTTAATAATAAGATTAAAGCATGCAGCAACAGAAAAAATACTGATACAGGATGCCAGCTACATATGATGTAAATCCTTTTATTAACTAAAGAGTGCAGTTAATAAGAGTGGCAGAACATACACACACACATACACATATATAGTTTATTGACACAAATATCGAAAAAAATAAAAAAAAATTGCCATATTTTTTAAAACATTACAATTATATCAGCAACACAGAAAAATGAAAGAAACAGCAAAAAATATCACAATATTTTAAAAATCTTGCGAAAGAGTATCTCACAATATTTAGCACGTACTTTTCCTTTCTAAAAATCACGTACTTTTCCTTTCTAAAAAGCACCTTTATACCTTCAGTTTTCCTTTTTTGTTTTTTTTTTTCAACACATTAAAAACTATTTTGAATCTGTATCAATGTTTATGTAACGTGCACATATATATATATGGACACATACACACATATGTACACTTTGGTGATGGAAGGCTCCAAACTTTGTTTCACAAATTCACACCCCCCCCCCCCCCCAAACACACACACACACACATATATATATATATGAATTTTTCTGATAGAAGGCCCCTGTTATTTTACCAATAAGGTCAAAATGTGTAACTAAAATATAAGCAACGGTCTTTGTTACATTATCCCAAGGACAAGGATGCAGAGGCATGGCTATCTCTACCTGATGAAAAGAGAACCCGTGGTAGAACATCTAGTATCTTGTCTATTTTACTAACATTTATTTTCTTTCCCTTCAGGAACCTACGCCTTGTCCTGCACAAAAGTATAGATCAAGTTTATAAAAGAACACTATGAGAATAAATTTGAACTTTTTTTCCAATTTAGAAGATATAGTTGAGGAAGGCAACACATGTGCTCAGAAGATATCAGCTTGACAGTCAAACCCTCCATTGCCTTGAGAACTTCAGCATCAGATTCAGAAGTAACCCAGCTCAAAATGCTATCCTTCAAATTGGGAATTGCTTGTTGAACAAGATTTACCTGAGCAAGTAGAAATCATAAGTGCCATATCAAAACAGGACAATTACACAAGCATGCACAAAAGGCATCCATGTCACCACATGCATGCACAACAGAAACAAATGCAGTGCAGCTGCAGAAATTTCCTGGGTGTTAAGGAAGGCTTTGTTTCGGGACTTATTACAGAAAAAAAATCCATTGGAAACCAAAAAGGAAAAAATCCGAACCTACCTCATACTGGGAGAGTGACTTAAAAGCAGTTGCACGTGGCCTTAACCATTCCAATTCATGACCAATATGTACAGGGGATGCAAGTTCCCATAGAATAAGTAGTACTTGGGTTGATCTTTCAGGGTATGCATTGGCATCCATTGCTCCCCACTGTAAAAGGGTGGCTAAGCTGCCAGAAAGAGGCAAAAACAATTCCAGTTCTTTGTCCATTAATAAAGTTAAAAACTCAATAGCCCAATCTAAGTACCGAATTAAGAACACTCCATATTAATACTCCTTAAGATTCAATCCTCAAAAATAAAGGCCACTTGCTTATCCAGAAAAATTAGTACTGTTCAATCTAAAGCTATTCTAAGATTCTTCACCTGTTGGCAATGATAGGAACCTGGGAGTAACTCAAAATGTGTTCCATAATAACAACCCATGCGGTATAAAAGTCTGCAAAGATTAAGACAATTAAGTTGCAAACTGGACCAAAAGAAAGATAAAATACTTTACTGCAAAAAAATGAAGACATACCAACTACATCAGCTTCACAAAGAAAACCAAGGCTTTCAAGTCCAAGAGCTTGGATGGTTGGAGAATGACTCTCAATACATGCCTGCAAACTCAAAAGGATAACCGACATCATGGCCATTAATATATGAGACATTAAACGAGTAATGGAGAGCATAAGGTCTATCCCTAGAGTAATATGCTCCATATGGCATACTTACAGATACAGACAAGATCAAGTCAACACCCCTATCAGGATTTCTCTTGCAAACATCACGGATGCAAGCAGCAATGCTAATGCATACGTCACTCTCGCAGGAAAACTGAAGAAACGTACTAGAATGCAAAGCTCCCTGTATGTCAAAATTAAGTTATTGGTGACATAATTTCAGGTAGACTAAATGCTTTCTACATAGAGGAAATAGAAGAAATCAGGAAAGCAATTCTCAATGATGCTGCCTGACATAAAGTAGCGAATGTTAAAATTATAAAGCCCCAAAGTTTCTTCTTCCACATTGTTTCTTCTATATCACTTCAGAAAAAGAGAAGTGCAAAATTCATACCTACTATCGTTTTATATTTTCATTAAGACGTTTGATGGGATAAAGCACTCTTCACCACCGAAATCCCTTTGTCATGTTACATCATTATTAACTGTGTTCAACTTCTGAGGCCTCACATATCCTACTCTAAGCACTAAAAACGTTAAAAAACTAAAAATGGGGGAAAATAAAATAAGTGAGAAATTAATAAAAAAACATCAAAAGATAAGTAAATTTGCAACAAATAAAAAATAGAAAATGAAAAAAATTGTTTAACATTAAAAGAATAAAAAATGAAAAATTTGAAAAAAGGGGAAAAAATGAGTTAAAAAAGTGTTTTTTTTTGTTTTTAATGTTTTCTAAAAAAAAATGTTTTTTTTTAGTTTTAAACGGCAATTTAATTTATCGCGTTTTTTAAAAAAAAACACACACACACATTTCTTCACTTGATATATGTAGGTCAGATAAGCATCTATATCAATTGAAAGAGACATATTCAAAGAGTGAAAAGCCTTTTTGAACCAAAGTTTTAAGATGAAAGATTTTCAAGACTTGAGATATTTTCTTAATGTTGACGTTGATAAGAAGGATGATACTTTGTCTCTAGCTCAACATAAATATACCATTGACCTATTGGGCAGGGCAAGGATGAGAGGTTGCAAGCCCTTGGCTACTCTTAGTGTTTCACATTCAGAAGTTACGCTTTGAGGATGGAGACTTGCATGATGATCTGACCACATATTGAAGTACAATAAGCATGTCTTGATGTCTTACTTTACTAAGTCAAACAATGTTATTTTATAAATCAAGTGTCGCTGTTTATATATAAGCTAATAGCTTGACACATGAAGGCAGTGAACAGATACGAGGTAACAGAAAAGAATGGTTAGAGAGGTGCATTTTGTAAAAGAAATTGGTCCACAAAAGGTAAATATGAAATTATTGCTTATGTGGATGCAGATTAGGTAGGAAATCTAAATGAAAGGAGTTTAGTCTCTAAATAGTGTATGTCACTGGAGAGAATCCAATATCTTATAGCAGAAAATAAAGATCATTGCTAGATCAAGTAATGAATTAATGTACGGATCTACCATTGCTGCCACCACTGAAGCCATATGAGTTGGACATTCACAGAGGGAGGAAGAACTTATCTCAAGGTCACTATTGTTATGCAATAATCAAAGTTCTAAACATACTTTTTCAAATCTGATTCATCATAATTGCAGAAAACACATTGTGATAGATTAATGTTCCATCAAATAGAAGGTTGAAGAAAGGAGATTGAACCTCACAATGTTGGAAATGAAAATTCACAAAGAACAGTCTTTGGTATTTAAATGGCAAGACACCCATGGTTCAAGAACATGTACAACTTGAGACTGTTAAGTTATACTGGATTTGGCTTCCATTCTAGCTCAAACCCAAACATGATGTATACTGGGCACACACTACATGTGGATATAGCTATTCTATCATATGAGGGGGGGCATCATTGTTTAGTGTTATATCTTTGGAAGACATATAATTGAATGAAATTAGCCTATCAGGTCACACCTCTCACATTTGGAGTAAATTTTAGGGGACTTCCTTATTGCCTTTTTAAATACTTCTTTGCTAAAAAATAAAAATAGTTTGTGGTGGTTGATTTTCACAATTTAACACAAACGTCATCACAATGAAAATTTTTGTCAGTTGTTTAAGCATGTATAACCCACAAAAAGCATCTGCATGTATAACTCAAATATGCAAAATGGTTGTCCTATGTAATCGTATAAAAGTAATGAAATGTGACTCCATCACACCTGTAAATGCTCAAAGACGGAATTTGAATTTGAGACCTCCCATGCTTGATAAAGTAAGCGAACTGCAAAAGCATATAATACTCTGCAAAGAAAAAATACAAAGTAGCATCAGACTAAGCACTACTTTAATCAACCTGAGAAATGGAAAGTTTAAGACCTCAACTGGCTTTCTCTTAACTTGACAACTAAGGTCTGAGCACATACATTTGAAATTAAGAAAATAATCGCATAAAAAGTTGCACCAAGAATTTCCAAAAAAAAGTGTGAATTAAAAAAACACATTGAAAGTGTGGATGAACTGCATATTAAGGAGAAACCGCAGGACTAGAAAAAGTAATAACATCTAAGACTCTATCGGCGTCCAAGAACTACACGAAGGAATTAACCTACCAAACAATCCAGCATGAAAACATATATATGTCAAAGGAAAAAACCATGATTCAAGTCATAGTGACAAATATCTCCAACACTTCGAAAAGATCCAGATACTGTTGTAATTTTGAATCCAAACTATAATATCAACTTCCAACATTTTCAAAATACCCCCATAAACAAAAATTTCAAGAAAATTTTTTAACTATGTCATTTTTTCTTTTATATTCTCAAAAGGTTTTTCTGAGTGTTTTCCCAAAAATTAAAATGTTTCATAAGAAAACTACCAGAATATGCACATCGACATAGATACAGGTGTCAGTGTCAGAGATGGGTACAAACAGGCAGACAGAGAGTCTTGAAAAACTAGACGCTTGTATATATATATATATATATATATATATATATATATAACCCATTTTAAACCGGCATTTAGACCTAATAAAAGTAAAAGAATAACAGTAGGAAGAATGGCAAGAACAACATCTTGCCCGACACCCTAGCACAATAAAAAAGGAAATGGCTATTTCTTTAAGACCATACCAGCTGCCCAGGCAGAGAGAGAGAGCACAACGGAGGGAAGAGGAAGGAACCTGGCATGGCTAGAAAAAGAAGAAGAAAAAAGGTGCATTTCCAGAAAGCCTAGTTTCTGACTTTTTCCAGATAAAAAACATTCTTCAAAGAGACACATGACCAGCTTCTATTGTCACAAATATCATTCTCGGGAAAATATCGACAAAGTTTTCTCAGGTATTTTTTCGCGAAGTTGTTTTTCTCAGGAAAATCTCGATAACTTTTTAAAAAAATGAAATCATAAAAAAACCTTTATTCTAAATATTAAAAAAAATAAAATATCAGGAAAAAAAATCGTGATAAAATTGTGAGATTTTTGTTTTCACAAGATTTTCAAAATCTCATGAGTGTTTCCAGAATTTTTTGTTTTATTTAATTTTCTCGTAAATATCACGATATCTATGATGCTGCTTCTAAGGCACTATGTTAAAAATGTTGTCAGTTGTGACCCAGAGACGTTGATGCACGTCTGACATCAACATCTCTAGCTTTTGGATGTACCAACAAAACATAAGTTCTCACTTATATATTTAAACCTGCAGTTGACTCAAGCATTCAAGGCACTATGAAGGCCAGATTTAAATAGGTCCAAATTATCCACTTAAGAACGACATGCCAAATTGTAAAATTGTAAAACAGATGGACAACAAATTACAATTGAAATTAGTGCAGCTTTTGGGACACACCATGTAAAGTAATTTGTGTTTTAATGTTCTAGATCTTTCATTTCCTGACATTACATGAGTTGGCTTCCAAGCTATAAGATTCTCAATTTCTCGTTGAGTATTGTTTAGAATTTTAACCATAAGAGATTTTCAACAAAAGTAGTGAACATTATGTCTATCTAAATTCACACGTCCATACAAATTTTACATAAAACGACATACATAATATTTTTTTTTGTTTTTACTTTTTCATGTGGCAGAAAAATAAACTAGAAAAATTGAAAGCTGATAGCCATTGCATGAAAATGCAACACGATGTTATTTTTCTTTCAAAATCATCTGAAGCAACTTCATTAGCAGATTCAACAATAAAAAGGACTGGATAAAGTGGTGAGAAGTAGCAATGTCCAACTTTTAAAGGGCATAACAAATTCCAGATGAATACCATACGGGTTCACATCCTTGCAAAGCATTGAAGATATTGTCTCAACAATTAGTGGTGATACGGGAGAGTGTGATCCCATTGATGCAAAAACCGTCAAGAGCTTCAGCTGCAAAAAAGAGGAAACAAAAAAGGCCTATCAAATAAATATAACATTTTTTTACAGAATTATCTACAAGAAAGGTTTACGATTACACATCACATATAAATCAGAGAGAGAGAGAGAGATGACCAAAATTTCAGGTGACTGCTTCTTCTCAATGCAGATGATTCTACTGTAGAACAGGACAACTAGCAGCAGAGAAAGGCCTAATCTCTGATCCATTCTTGCGATAGAAGCCAAAGTATCAATAGCAGAGAGCTGAAGATTTTGGTGCATAATCAGAACAGAGATAACAGCACCAAGCAAGAATGGAATCCCTGTATTATGAAAAAGAATGATGTCACTGGGTGAAAATATGAGCCAAGATCTACATTTCAACCATAAAAATTCTAATTCAGGCAACCTTCTTTATTGGTGGCTGAAACCTAAAACCCCTCCCTTTGTCAATAAATTATCTTTGGTGATCAGCAACTCACCGACTGGGCAACATATGGTTATGTTTTCAGCGAGACAACGACTCAAAGGTTCCTCCTTCCCCTCTCTTTTTTGCCTCTCCTATAAGTGTTGATGGATACTCTCTCTCTCTCTCCTCTCTCGTGATCGGCCTTCTTTCCCTCTCTACCTTCTATCTTTGCCTTCCTCTCTCTTGATCTCCCTCACCCTATTTGTCTTTTTTTTTAAAGTAAATGAAATCAAATTAATTATCTCTCCAATGATTGTACATTTCATCTTTCTTTGTCCTTGAAATTGATTTTGCTTTTGTAGTTCAACTATGAATTTTCATTTTCTTTAATTATTTGCTTATTAATTGTAGTTTTTTTTTTAAACCACATTTTTGTTATACACATATACCCCCCACACCCAAGTTTTTTGTAATTGGTCCACACCCGCATCCATATTACATAGCTTCTTCTACTCTTTCTCTATCCTTAAAATGCAGATGGTCTAAAAAATCATCAAGATCCTTTCTTATGAAAAGTATAGTTCGCCCTACACTTTTATATGTTTCGCATATTCGCAATTATCCTTCAGAGAGCAAGACAGGCAGGAACCAGTAGGGTGGATTGGAGAGGCTCAAGGTTATAAACACTCTATTACCAACTTGGCACACTTACTGATTTAGATGGAAAATGAAGGAAAATTGTATTGTGAAATGGATTCGCAATTGGCGGATAAAGAGTGAATCAAAGCTCATCAATCTATCATGATGTCATGGATGTATAAAAGGTCACATCAATTCAGATGTAATTTTATATATATAGATAACCGGAGGTTACAATATCTTCTCACACAAAACCTATACAACTTGTTCACTTCTTACTAAAACCTCAAAGAAACTATTGATTTCAATAAGAGTTCCGTACCACTATTTTCTGCTTGTGAACAATCAAAGCTGTTGCTCCCACTTCAGTTTTTCACTTTTTTGTAACACCCTCTAGGCGAATGTGCATTCACTAAGAACATAAAAACCTGACTTTACACCCACACACAAACAAGATAGGTCAAACGGACCATCCGTATGCATGCATAAGTTGTGGAGCATTTATTTGCCTTGATTACATGTACTGTTATCATGTCAGCAAATTTTTGCTTATAGATCCACTAGGAACATAGCAAATGGAAGCAGATGACTTATCTAGAGCATGTGATACCCATGACAACGTGTCTCATATATGGTACATATGCATCTTAGGTATGGCCTATACATTTTAAGTCATACATACTATAAAATGTTAAACTAATTTACATGTGCATTTTGCTATTTTCATTCGTTGATTGCTAAACACTAAACTTAAATAACTGTTTATGATTATAGAAATCTAGATATCTAGATTAGATTTATGAGCGGTGAAATCTAATTCCGTTAATCTTAAGACCCTTATAGAATTCAATTGACAGACCAACTTTTCATGATTTTGTTCTTGATATATGTTTTTGGATATTCCACATCTCTATCTGTACAGTTAGATTTACAACAACGGGCTGGAAGGCCTTCTGTATGGCAAGATGGTCTGACAGCCAAATCTGAAGCATAAACATGTATTAGTTGTTGACCTGCCATCAGATGACTTGAAGGTTGAGAAAATGCTACAGACTTTGACTTTTCAACAGCCACTGAGATATGGTCTCTTAGTTCAGCAAGCCACATGTTTGGCATATCACAAGATCCAATGCCCTTGAACTTTGCTCTGGGACCAACACTTAAGCAGTAAGTATTTTCTGAAGAACACAGATCCTGAAAACAGAAGGCAGTTGAGAGTATAAGAATAAACATTGACATTGATATGTAATCCAACCAGATGTAAGTTAGTGTAGTTCAGAAAGCCAATAATCATTAAGCATCTTCCAGGTGTGTGAACATGTTATGTGTGAGACAAAACAGCTGCAAGAGGAACTCTTTATATGACTTGCAACATATTTCAGAGTTTCTTGATCTACTCTCCTATTTAAGACAAATTTCCTTTTATTCATGAGTAACAGCTTATACCACAATATCGTTCTTGTGACTTTTTCCAACCACACCTTTCTACACATGGAAAACCTCACATATTCTAAATTCAAAAGATACTACAATTATAATGAATTATGGATACGAAACTTATCTGCAGAAGTTTTAAATTCCAAATGAAATAAAATCTTTTTAAAAAAAATACTGTTACAATATTGATATGTCTGCCTTTTCAGTACTGAAAATATGGTGAGGTTTCCCATTATTATCTTTAGAGTTGATTTGCCAATAAAATCATAATATTTACAAAGCGTAGCAGATGTTGATGATTCAGTATTGGTCTTCATTGTGCAGACTCCCTCCAACTGATTGCCTATGTTGAAGCAGTTGGCTCAAAAAAATGTATCTTAAACTCAAGGGAACCAACGTTGGCATGAATATGCAACAACACTGGATTGCATGCTATACATGTAAAAAATTTAAGGAAATACATACTTCACGTGCACATATCTATGGAAAGGAGCAACCCGATACAGATATAAAATAAAATGACTATAGACGAGAAGGGAAAAGAATTTTCCAGAAGATGAAACAATAACGTCAAATTCGAAAAAATAGAACCAGAAGTGAAAGAGAAGCAATCAAAACCTGAAGAAACAAATGCTGCAATAAATTTTGGGGAAGATATTCAGTTGTTCTAGTATGCGGAAGCCTTTTGTTGCTAACTGATAATCTATTTGTTGAACCCAACAAATTTTTTATTAGCATCTCCAATTTACCAAGTAATTCAGATGCAGCAGCTTTAATAGATTTAGCAGGAGAAGCCATGAGATGGATTGCGGGAAAAATGAATAAAAGCTCTTCCCTTAAAGAAAAAGAATTGTCATTTGTCTTGTCTGATTCTGCCAAAAAAAAAATCAGAATTCGATATATAAGCACTAAGCAGCTTCACATGAAACTAAAACACAATTAAAGCCAAACAGGACAGGCTAAGTTCTCTATTACAATAGAGAGCCATTGGGACATCAAGACCATATGCAAAGGTGACAAAGACGTGAATATGAACTGACATGCTGAAGTACGAAGTGTAGAAGATGACAAAATCATTGCCTGTAAATTGACAATTTCAAGACACCAGCAAAAATCGGACATGCAACAGTAGTAGATGCACAAGGAAAATATAGAATGTATAAGCATTTAATTTTAACCAGAAACAGCTTTACTAGGGATCTAGATGGATCAAGAGTCAGTTAAGATGTAGCCATTACCACATCTCACTAAGCAAACATTAGCTAATCGCATGTAGAATAACAAAAAGACATGGATAGAAAAGCTACTACCCAATTTGGCCAGTTACGTTACGATTGGATTCAGATATCCTCAGGGGTTGGACATTCATTAGATGTAGATGAAAACCCATAAACTGACTTTGAACATTAATAGGATCTCATCCTTTCTCCTTTTCCTTATCTTAGCAGGCCTGACTATTCAAAATAGTCAGAGATGTAGACCCATAGACATCCTAAGCCCACACAAAAACTTACACATGCTGTCATAAACAGCAAATATCTTAAAATTTTAAAACACATACAACAAGAATGAATTCATACACTGATAACAATAGATCTAAAGACCAGGTTCAGCAAACTTTACCATCCACCACTTCTTAACATTTAATAAAGGTCCCGTAGAGATAAACTACAGTGATGACAAGTAGATCAGAACTTGCAGAACTTTCAGTCTTTCACATAAAAGTGAAGAAATGGAAGCCAAACATAAATTGGAAAGAAGACTACCAGATTCATGCCTCCAGTCCAGCAGCATAATTAAGAGATTCAATATTGCAAGCTGCTCATGCTCAAACTCTGCTTTGGTAAGAATGAAAAATAAAAAGGCTATGGCAGAAGAAAATGTCTGCATATATCTCAATCCATGATTCCTTTGGAGAAGAAGCAATCTTTTCGATAGCATGATAAGCACTTCGATTTCGGCATATTCACCACCACAACTAGCACAGCAAGACAAGAGTCGCTCTAGAAGTTCTGCTCCAACCACTTGAACCTCAGAAGCATACTGTAATGGATAGGCCAAAAAAGAATTTCCTAAGTACTGTCAAATGTTTTCAGAAATAACCTGCTATAACATGAATCTTGTAATTTTACTATCATGTTATATAGCTTTCTTGATTATATTAGTCCAAAACCATCACCAACGTTGACAAAATTTAAGTAACAAGACTACATGTCACTGAGACAGAAGCACATTTGATACAGAGAAGTCACAAGCTTTCCACCAATACAATACCATTTCTGTTTCCTTCATATGCTCCAAGATTATTGAATATGCATCCACCAAACACTCTGCTGAGACGCTCAGAAGAGAAAACCCCTGTCAAACGTGAGAGCGTTAACTACTTGTTTTCACATTGCACAATGGGTGCCCGCCTGGTAATCTCATCCAAAAAAAAAGGTCAGGTGCCGAGCATGTTGGAGACACGCTTGACACTAATAATGTTCACTAGCTTCAACGAAAGCAGTTAAATAAGACAGTATACGTCTTCTTTTTTCCTTCTTAAATCAGGCTCCTTGTTGCACTAGCTATTGCAGTTCTTGTAAACGAAAGTGGCAAAATTTGCATAAGAAAATATGACGTGCAAGATAAGCCATATTACCTCTAAATTCTTCCAATAAATATAGCCCATGCATTCCACTAAAATCTTGAAAAGTGATATCCCTTGGGGAAGAATGGAGCAAGACAATGATGAAATACACGAAACCAACTGCCTCGCGAAGGTGGATTTCACTGAAAAATGGTCTTCCAAGAACGTGAACATAATAAAGGGCCTTACGAACAAAGCTGTATCACTTACGCTCTCGTGTAAATGCTCTGAGACAAACAGTATCACTTGCTGCATAATCTCTGATTGCGTCTCATTCCGACACGAAAGTACCTAAACAAGGATTGTTAAAGCTTGTGAACATCAAAAATATACCCAGAGGCAGAGGTAGCACGAATACTAGGATTGTTAATTGTTTGTGCCGAATTATAAGAGGTTGCATATACAGTTGCACATCATTGCAGAAAAAAAGGAGGACACGCAATGACAGTAACTTTAAGAATCAAACATCATCACTGTTCATAGGACGAAATAATCCTTTCTCTTTTCCTTTCGGGAATCTAGAAAGCCTTACACACCAAGTTCATGTGGATAAAACCTTATCAAGAGACGCGCACCCTAGTATTGTGAACCTACGACTAGCCGACGGACTGCCACACTAACAATTGGACCTTTTCAGATGAGAAGACCTTGTTGGCTCGCTTTGCAATTAAGCAGAAGTTCGAAAAAGGGGAAAATACACGTGATCCTCCTCAGCATTGTCAATAATCGAAGGCCAAAAATAGCAGCAAGCGAGAGGAGTTTTGAACTCGTACATCCTGTTTAAGAATCCTTTTCCCACGATTATTCGTTAGTAATACGTTGAACCACCCTACGGTCGTCCAAAATCGAAACACTGGTGCACAAAATATACGAGACTCGACACCCAATGTCATTAGAGATCGTGCCCTAGCTCTAACAGAAACCAAAATAGAGTTCTTTGTTATTAAAAAGCATCGTAGTTCTCTCGCATTTCGCGACTTCCAAGCCCGGTTATCCAACGAAGAGAACACTAAAAAAATCCAAAACCCAGGGAAAATTTATCCGACCTTGATGAAGGGATGCGTCTCCGGCGAGTCGTCACGCCACCAGGGACCGCTCCGAAAGGCGAGCCTGCAGAGGAAGCCGATTCCTTTGACGAAGACGCTGACGAACCGGGGAGGGCATCCCTCAAGCGCAGCAAGCAGCTCCTGGAACGCCAGATGAGGATCCATCCGGCCGTTCTTGACAAGGAGGCATAGCTCGCGGACGGCCTGATCGGCGACGGACGCAGAGGTCGATAGGAGGCACCTGCCAATAGCTTCCTTCCCGGCATCGGACGACAGGCCGAGGTGGGGAGGGGCGGAGCGGAGCTTCTCGAAGAGAGCGGCAACGGCGTGCCGCTGCATCGACGGCTCGCCGGAGCGGAGCCGATCGAGAAATGGCGCGTAAGCGTTCATCCTCGCGCCGGAATCGAACCGATCGTAGGCCGTGGAGGGAACGCTCTTTTTGTGTGGAAGGCGGGAGCAGTAAAATCGGGTCCAGATACTTATCGACCCGTAATAGATTTGAACTTGGATTTGGATTTTAAAAGTGCATCGGAGACCCAACTTAGTTCATTCAATATGCTTGGATCTGGATCTGGATCTGGATCTGGATCTTTCATATGGAATTTTCTTTCCCCTTCAAAATCTGTCCTAAAGTTTAGTAAACTATAACAATATCAAATCTATCTGATTTGAATTTAAGTGCTTTTGTCTGAAAAATATGGCATAAGGTTAAAGTTTTGACCATGTTAAGACGGTGATCATATGTCACCAAACTTCCTCAAGCCCTAAGTAATTGGATTTCAAATTGGATATGGTTCGAAGGTTAGATTCAGATTTTAATACAAGTTTTTGAGACCAATTAATTCCAGTTCACATGACTCTATACTACCTTCATTTGTTATGCAATTCAAACTTGTTTCAGTTCCAGGGTCCAGGGTGGTGCGTTCACAAGGTCAATAGAACCTGATCCATGGTGGTCTTACCAACACTGGGTGACAAAGGGTGCTAACTCTCGAACCCTTGTCAAGAAGCCTCACGCAGGAACCTCAAAACAATCTTACAAATTTTTGACCTTGATATGGGTTTTACTTGAATTTAGATTTCAGCACCAAAGTAATGAACCGAGTCCAAACATGAGTATTCATGGGATCTTCCTTTTTCTCTACCTACTAGCCAGCTGAGAATTGAACAGGGAACTGACCCAAATCCATCAACTGCATCCCTGTTTCTAGTGTTCAAAAGTTGTTGAAGAATTGCTAAAAGATTGGTTGTATATTTGCCACTAGAGAAAACAACATTACCATAATAAAACCAAGAAAAATTTTGAAGAACAGCAACCAACAAATGCACTCGCTTTTGAATATTTTACGTTTAGATACTTAATTACAGGTGAAGAAACCAGTAAAATGAAGGGCTTTGCGTTGAAGTGTTGGCATATGACAACGGTATCAAAGCCACAAGTTGGTTATGAAACATGTTTTTTTGTGTAAGTTGATAAAAATGGCTTATTTGGAAGCTGGCATTGATTCTTTTCCTGGAGTTCTCTTAGAAGAAAAGGACAAAGATTTGACAAGCCGGAGATGACAGCACCTTTCGGCTTGAAATTATGACTAAAGGTCAAGATGGTGAGCAGTTTGCTTATTTGTGCTCTCAAAGTCAAAGCTAAGAAGAAAATAAAGGTGTGTAAAATGAATGATACGAAGCCTGCCAACCAGCAACCGTGATGACAAATTAGGCTTTAGTAGTATTAAACATAATGTCAAGCCACTAAGGTCAGATTCAAGAATGCATAAGGCAAAAGCAGATAAAAACAATGAATGACCATGAAGGGTAACAATGGGGCAATGCACAAGAGTCATGGCAAGGTGGCGAAGTGCATTGTTTGAGTGATGGTTTGAGAAAGGAACTCCTATGATGCATCAAAGTGAAGTAACTCGCCCATAGCATTGGTTCTCTTTTCTAAGGATCAATAGCCTACGAGAATCATGCGACAGGAATACCCAAGTGAAATTAATTCCCGGAACATGAAACTGATTATAAAAAATGATGACAGAAAAAAGGGGATCAATACCCCCGCAGCCGAATGTTAGGAAGAAAAGTGAAAAAAAGGAAGAAGAGCTTGATCAGCCTGTTCACAGATAACATACATACTCAAATACATTTTTCCTTGGATGTCAAAAGCAAGCCAATAACGTAATGCAGACAAAATCCTACATGAGTCTCAGCTCGTATTCTCCAGCCATGGTTATGTATCTCACCCATGGAAGAGCCTGATATCCACTTTTTTCAATGATTTTCAAGTATCGGACCTGCAAGATAGGAAAGAAAAATATGTAACCACCAAGCAGATTTACAAGGTGATAATCAATTGCTAGTACATTTAATGGAATGCTCAAGAGCGTTGAGCTCCAAAACCACTAATTTCACCCAGCAGAGCCTCATGTTTATACAGGTGTTTGCCAAAAGTACATGCGTCATACACTTTCAACATAAAGCACTGAGCTGCTAATGTTTTAGGTGCCAATAGCAGGACAAATCAACCTCAGTACATCTCAGAAATGCTTATGACAAATCCACACATGCAGATGCATGAAATGCGGCAAATGAAGGAAATATGAACGCTGAAGTTCCAGAAGAAACAGAATATACAAAAGAGCCAGTGCAAAAGCACTCAGCTCTTTCCACTGTTAACATGAAAGTTCATTTCAGTGCTTTAGACTGTTAATATGAAAGTTCATTTTCATTGCAGAAATATTTCTAATGAATTTTCCCATTAGTGCTTGCGATAAGTGTAAGTTCAGGAGTCTCTCGTACAACTGCTTATTATGTAATACCGACCATTTTCTTGTCGACTTGAAGCATGTAGGATGTTCAGCTAAAATGTCAAGTCAAGATGAAACAACATCTATTGTAAATCCATCCATTAGCAGAAAAGGCAAGGGAGATTGGGAAAGAAAAGGACCTGTATCCCAGAAACAGTAAAGTATGGGATTTCAAACTTCACACGAATAGGAGCCTTCTTCTCTGGAGTTGCTTCTTCAGAGGTTATGCTCGGTAAACTGAACTGTGCCCTCAACATGTACTCCTAGAAATTCGATACGATACAAAATAATAAAGGATAGGACAAACCAATTGTAATGTGCATATTACCAATCACCTTCAAAACACAAAGAAGAAAATACAAATAGATGCAAGTTAAAATAACAGTGAACTCCATGCACACCTTTCCACCAGGGAACGACTTTATTTTCCAAACTAGTGCATCATTTTCAGGAGCATATGCAGCAGAACCCATTGAGGTTCTTATATTAGGGTTGGTCGCATCTGAAGGTACAGGAAGCTCAATCTCAACATTTGTAGCAGTGCTGTTGATGAACACAACAAGAACAAAAGAAGAAAAATCAGAATTTAACATCAACACGATGGAGTGATGAACCAAGTGACAAAAAATACCTCCTTTCCTTGAACTGGCTTCTAGTCTTAACCATGAATTCTATACGGCTTCTTGAATGTCTTTCAACTTGAGCTTCCACCCATATCAGAGGTTTTACCTACAATTAAGAATTTATGTATCAAACAAGAGAAACAGAACCACAGAGAGAGAGAGAGAGAGAGAGAGAGAGAGAGGGAGGGAGGGAGAGAAAGAGAGTGAGTGAGAAAGAGACCTGAGTACTGAGCCTGTATGTCATCAAGTCAAACGACCCATCGGGAGGGATAAAAGATATGGTGCGGTCATTCTCAAAACGGGCCAAGCGCACACACCTGACACAAAGATAAACAGTTAGACATTTAAATTCCACTAGTGGTTTAAATGGTATTAATTTACATGCACTAGCAACGATCTTAGAAACTTCTTAAATTGTCCAAGAAAAACAGTCTGACTACATACTGGTGGAACTTTATGTCATCCAGGTCAATTGCTTTGCCCTTTGTTGTTCGCCCTTGAGCCTCCAAGAGTACACGATCGTTCAATCCTAGTTTGCACTCAGGCATTCCACTGAAAACAAGAAGATGACATATTAGTTGCAAGAAGTTGTTCCAAGATAGAAAGAAAAGGTAACAATAAAAGTTCAACATCGTCTAGTGTATATCTACAATGTCAATGCTTAGTTCCTTCATCCACTCATGGAACCTCTTCTGGATACACACACTATAACATGTACATGCATGACAAATGAAATGTGTAAACAGTATACATGAGAGTGCATACACACACTATAATATGTACATGCATGACAAATGAAATGTGTAAATAGTATACATGAGAGTGCATACACCCCCTTGTTTGACACCCAAGCATCCAATATACTAAGTTTTTTGTGGACCAGATATCAGTTTCTCCAATTCACGCTTTGGTACCACTGGCTATCATCGTGCCCAAATATCACCATTTCGCTTGCTTACTATGCAACAAAGAAAGAGACACATTTTCTTTGCCATCAGTACACTTTCACTAACCTCAACTACCCCCAATTCATGAATAACAACCTGGTTCATAATGGAACACAGAAAGAGACACAATAGCATACCTTAAATATGTTCTCATTTTCAGTGCACCAACAACATCAGAGCGAATAATTTGACCATTGCTATTAACAAGTATGTTGACACTTTCAACCACGTCCAGGAACACCTAAACAGAAACAAGTGTTCAGCATCCATACAACAACATTGTTAATAAAACTGTGAATATTTGGAGAGAGGAACTTAAAGGAGGCCCACTTCATTTTTCTTGTATTTTATTCCTTCACTGCGCCATGAAACTGCATTTGTGACAGCCATGGGAGGACGTTGTGTAACTTCCATCCTGTAAGCATCGGTCTTAATGAACTCACTCAGAATCTTTGCCTCAGTATATTGCGGGTATCCGAAGTCCATCATTTCATCAAGTAATTCATACTGCAAAACAACAGAAGAAGAAAAAATATAATCACATCAAACTTGAAAAAATTGTAGATTGAACATTGATCTAGGATAAAAGTAACACATAAAAGCAAAGAAAAAAATCATACCACAACAACAAAATTATCTCTGAGAGATTCCTCTTCTAACTCCTCAAAGTAATGCTTGAAGACCTACACCATGCACACATAAATATCAAACATAATCTGATATTATCATAAAATCATTGATTGATATACAAATCAGGCCCTTGTTTAGGATATTTTTTGACTTAGTTTTTTCTACCGAGTAAAATCAACTATTTCAATTCAAACCAGCATCAATGTAGAGTTTGCCTAACGATAACCTTTTCCTTTTGGCAAGCCTACTTATTAATTATAAGGAAAGAGTGTTCATATACTAATATGCTACCTATATCAAGAAATCTTACATCAATTACTATCAAGAAATCTTACATCAACTACTCTGTGCAGAAACAGGAGAAGGCTAGCCGCATTGCAGTTCTGCCTTGAAGCCGTCATTAAATAAACATTGTTGTGTTGAATGAACATATACGTCACTCCATTATCATACACAACAGGACTTTGAGAATCTGGGTCACCCTGTCATATTGGAAAAGGCAACACTACATCAGGACACAATTCAAGAACTGAAATGACCTAGAAACCAAATTTATTTACAAAAAATAAAGGAGTAATTGAGTAAACAATGAGAACCACAGAAATGGCAGAAAAGTTATTTTATAGATAAAGATGAACGAAACCACAAAAATGGTAGAAAAGTTATTTGTAGATGAAGCTGATGCATACAGCCTAAAAAGGAATGCAGACCCAAAATATTCAATATGATACTAGGAAATAATATGAACCAACCATCATTCACTGAAAAAGCATCAACACCATTAACCTTATACACATAAATAAAATAATTCAGCAGCATGGCACCACACTGAACATTCAAAAACAAGCGCAAGGAAAACAAACATCCAACCAGAGTCTGGGTATAACTGTTCTTGGATTGGGAAGAGTCTAAATACCATTGTCCTTAGGTTGGTAAAGTTATCAGATTTGGTAAGTGTACATTTACAAAAGAAACCAGTTATCTGTTATTGTTAAACATGCCTTTTGCACTTATCAACCAAATGCCACCAGTCCTACAAGCACAATTTTGATTAGGCTTAGATTTTCTTTTACCAAAAACTACACACCGCTCCTTAAAGCTTTTTTACTTAAATACTCATCACTCATCAATAGATGCATAATTGCACAAACTGCTTACCATAATCAATTCCAAAGCTGCACGAACACCAATATAACTATCAAAAGCTATTATTATCGGTTTTACATTGTAACTGATAAAAACTTCAAACATATCCAAATGCCATTCATAACATAAGGATCATGATAAAATATAAGACAAGATGATTCTTATTTATTCCTTACAAATTTTTTTTAACCTTTTTTTATACTTTTTATAGGAAAAATACCCAAAAGGCCAAAAATATTCTCTAATATCACTTTCAATGTGTTCAACTTTTAACTTTTGCAAGCATTTTGGACTTTCTTTTAAGAATGAAAGAAAGTCACAAATAGAAAATCTTATTGCAACTGAGAAATTTCCAAGAATGAGAGTGGTGACTATGGCTTGTTTTGAGTTCACTGTCAAGAGAGCATAACTTGTGAAAATTCAAAATTGTATCCAGCTATATACCCTACTTCCTGGGCACCAGGCAGCACCTAGGGCTTAGGCGTGCCTAGGCAAAAAAGGCAACCGATTTTTTTATTAATTTTTTTAGTTATGTTAACTATTAAATAATAAAATTATGTACTTACTGATTGAACTGTAAGCTTCTATTCCAGGTGTGCCTATCACCACTAATACAGACATGTGCAGTACAAAAAAGTAAAACATAAAAAACTATTTTGTTCTGTTCTAATTGAATGATTACACTTTGTAAGCAAAGCCAAAAAGTAAAACATGCAAACCTTTCGCATGAAATAAGATACCAAATTCTGTTAAACTAGTGAAATATTTATGATTGATGATTTGGTTTCTTCTTTCTGGAGGCCCTTTGTTCCCCTTTTTACTTTCAGAAACTGAAATCACATTCCTCCATTAATCTGGTACCATCTTACCTTCAATTTTGAGATTCTCATAGCTTTTCCCTAGAAACTTTCAAGACACTTTTTTTTTATCTATTTCAATCCAGAGAAAAGAAATTCTCCTATACATGATCATGACCACCGACCTTTGGAAGAATCATCTATCCTAAGAGAGGTATTTGCAATCTGTGATTCACTTCTATGCTGGATTTTCTCATTATCTCTAGAGCATGCGAAAAGGTGAATTAATTAAACATGACCCAGGTGTAAAGGAGAATCTTACTTAGGAATGGGCACAAGACATAATGTGTCCATAATCTCAGCCATGTTCTTCTACTTCATTAACACATGGAAAATTTTTTGTAATTATATTTTTCAGGCTGTTGGTTGGTTTCTTCAGCTCATAACATCATTTTGAACTCTTCTTCTTCTTTTGCTAACGCATGGGGGTCTTCTCAAGTTATATCCTCCAAAGTTGTTTCTTGGTATCTTTTCATCAACCTGATCGTTCTAAACTAGTAAGAACTTTTCTCAAATTATAGCCTTCTAGGTCGTTGCTTGGTCTCTTTTCATTAGCCTGAACATTCTAAACTAACAAATCTCATCATGCAACAAATGAATCCTAAAGTAGAAAAGCTAATCTTTAGATGGTGAAATGTGAAAATGCTGTGCCATTGAACCATCATCATCACATTGTAGTGCTCTAATTATGTGAAAGGAGACATGCAAGCAAGTGCACTGCCGTATTTGAAGTATGAAGGACACAAAATTTGAAGCTGGAATAGGAAGAGGAAAGGAAAAGTGAGATAGTTAGAAACTTAGAAAGACAATTGGAAGACGAGCCTTGGGCGAAGTTCCGTTCAAACGAGAATAGCATCTGAAGTCCGATGACTTTTGTCTATGTGAACTGCTAGAACTTAACGTACAAGGCCAGAAACTTTCGACCTCCAAAGAATCAAAGCACAGCAGGAGGTCACGTAAATATCAACCGATATCATAGCAAATCAGCATAAAAGGGAATCCCCATTGAAGGAGAATTCCCATTCTGTCTGTTATATAACGTGTAGTATAATTATCGACGAGAACTACACAAGACTCTTACAGAAATTACTGAGGAAAAAAGGGTGCCCGATTGTGATAAAAAAAGACAAAAAATCCTCCAAAAGCCACCAAATCGAGAAAAAATAGATCAAATTGTAGCAACGTTAAATACCAGAAAAAAAGTTCCCGTCAACCAAAGTACTCAAATTAAGCCCCAAACCTGCCCACAGTGATCATACGAAAATGTTAGTGTGAGTCGGAAGACATAGTTAGTCTGAAATTCTTATGGCAGAGACGGAAATGGAATCGCGATACAGAGGGGGGAAATGAATATCAACCGACAAAAGATCCACATTAAGAAAAATCAATTTCCCAAAAATCTCCTAATAAACTATCAAAGCCGATGTGAATCACCAACAAAAGGGACTCATATAACACGCAAACACTAATAAGTTTACCTCCTTTTCTATGAGCTTCATAAAGAAGCGCTCTGCTTGCAACGCCGACACATCCCCGCGGTAGTCGCGCCACACCAAAACGCGCCCCTTGATGTCGAGGAGGAAAAGAGCCGAGGCGGCCCCCGCCATCGATCTTTACCGCCCTTTCCCCTTCCCACCGTTCACCGTCTCCTTCCTCTTTTACGCAGATCGGAGACGGGACGAAGATGCAGAGCAACCCAAGTTTCTTTTGCGTCAAGTTCGTTATCGTGGACAAATTCTATCATGTAGACGAACCTTCTTTCTCTCCCGAGGTCTCCCCCTTACCACCATCGACGAGATCTTCGCACGGTCTGAACACGGGAGGAGAAAGAGCGAAGAGAGACAGAGGGAGAGATTCGTATCTGTTTCATTCGGAATTTTTCCCATTTGGCGCCGATAATCTACCCATAACCTAAAAGCAACCCTGCATTTCCAACATTTATATGTTGGCCGTTATATTGAAATTAATTTAGCTTAACTCTCACCTAAATGAAATCAGACAACAATAGTTTTAATTTTTTTCCTCTTTGTTAGCTTATTGATTGATGTTACATTTCTCTGCAAATCGCCCACCCGAAGAAAATGATATTATATTAAAAAGGAGAAAAAAGAGAAACAACTTTGTTGCGTAGAAATTGATATTATATCAAAAAGGAGAGAAATTAATACAACTCATGCAATGAAGCACCTTGCTTGTTACTAAGCACTTTTCAGTATTAATAAGCAAGCAAGTGAGTCAAGAAAGGGTGACTTCTGATTAAATTTATCAATTGTGGTTATTTAAGGTTAAAATTATGAACAAGCGCACCATGGCAACATAAGTTGATGGTGCCGCTAGTTGAACGAGACTTACTATCAATGGCAGCAAAAGTTATTGTTGGGGAGACGGATGGAACGAAAGGTAGCTGATACTCTACCGGATTACGATTAGACCTTAATTGGTTCAATAACTTATCTTTAATATTATTTGGTTCATTATACATTACATACGTAGTGTTATATATTCATTTACTTCATATTTTATATATATATATATATTGTTATATGTCTAATTCGTTCAATAACTTATCTTCAATATATTAATTTATTCATTTATCTTTATATATATTTATATATTTTATTATAGTTAATTATTTATATTAAAATATTTATAAAAAAAATTCTAGTCCAGGCCAGGTGTTGAGTATCCGGGTCACAAGGCAGATCAGGTTTTGGATAGCCAGGCCGTCGTCCATAGTCAGGGCAGGTTAGGTTTTGCCTGGTCAGGCCACGGACCAGGGTGGTCAGGCCCGGGCCCTGGACCACGTCAGTGCAGGTTTAGGGTGGTCTGCGGACTACGGTAAGAACCCAGCCTTAGTTGGGTGGCTTGATAACGGTAAGAACGTTAGGTTTTGGGTGGTCAGGCCGTCGGGCCGCGGACCACGTCAGGCAGGTTTAGGGTAGTCCACAAATGACAGTAGCCTTAACTAATGGCTTGATAACGGTAAGAGTGTTACTGTGTTAGGTTTTGATAACGGGTGGTCAGGCCGCGGACCACGTCAGGTTTAGGGTAGTCCACGTTTAGGGTAGTCCACGGACCATGGTCAGAGCCTGGTTAGGTTTAGGGTAGTCCACAGAGCACGGTCAGAGCCCAGCCAGTCCACGGTCAGAGCCCAACCAATCCACAGACCACGGTCAGAGCTCGGGCAATCCTGGCCTTAGCCTGATGCTTTATCAAGCGACCTGGCCGGATGCCTAGATCTAGGTTTTAGGTTTTGGTCGGACACCTGGACCTAGGTTTTGGTTAATTTGACCACGGCCATGACCCTGGCCCAGGTTTGACCACGGCTATGTCCCATTCTGACTACGTATGCCTGCCTAGACCCAAGTTTTGGGTAGTCTCGCCTAGTTAGAGTGCCTTTGGGTAGTCTGGCCAAGCCTGGGTCGGTCACAGTGCCGGCCCGTCGGCACCTTATCATGGGCATCTTAGTCAATAAATATAAATGCCAACTTACTTATATAAAGGGCTCTGCCTAATGAATGGTTAGATCAGGATCTTTGTGCGTCAATGTTAACGGATTGATGGGTCCTCGGACCTTTTACAAGCAGCAGATACATTATCGTGTTGATATCACGTCTTGGCTTCTATGAGCTTGAGAGCGTGTTTGATAGATAAAATATTATTCATCCAATGTGAAAATCACTTTTACTTCGAAAAGTTCAATACAAAAACTTTTACTTCAAAAACAATTGGGAGGAGAAACAATAAGCTTCAAAAATAAGACTAGGAGTACATTAAGGACTTCCTTCCCAACCTTAACATCCCCTTTACTTGCCCCCTAGGATTCAAGCTGAGCAGCTGGTATAGAAGAATGGGGAAAAAGGTGACATCAACCGGCATGGGATGTGGCAGAGGATTGGGAACAAAGACAACGAGTTTAATGACCATATAGTAGTGTGGAAAGGAAGACGACTTCCAAGGGCTGTCTGGCAGTTTGGTCGTATTCCAACGGATGGGCTTGTGCAAAAGCAAGGTAGACCTCTTGCTTCCAGGTGCCCAGTTTTCAAGCATGTGAGTGAATATATCAAACA